>NC_054476.1:104128772-104429553 GCF_017639515.1 Carcharodon carcharias
CTCTCCTTCAATGATATATACAGATATGACCCCACGTCCCTCTGCTCCTCCTCCTTCAATGATATATACACATAAACCCCCACGTCCCTCTGCTCCTTCCCCTTGAATGCTTTTTACACATGTACACCCAGGTACCTCTGCTCCCTCCCCACCTTCAAAGATATAAACACACATACCCCCCGGGTCCCTCTGTTCCTCCCCCTTCAATAATATAAACACAAATATCCCCAGCTCCTTCTGTTCCTGCACCTTTCAATGATATATACACATATACCCCCAGGACCCTCTGCTCCTCCCCCTTCAATGATATATACACATATACCCCCAGAACCCTCTGCTCCTCCCCCTGCAATGATATATACACATATACCCCCTGGGTCCCTCTGTTCCTCCCCCTTCACTAATATAAACACAAATATCCCCAGCTCCCTCTGTTCCTGCACCCTTCAATGATATATACACATATACCCCCAGGACCCTCTGCTCCTCCCCCTGCAATGATATATACACATATACCCCCCCGGGTCCCTCTGTTCCTCCCCCTTCACTAATATAAACACAAATATCCCCAGCTCCCTCTGTTCCTGCACCCTTCAATGATATATACACATATACCCCCAGGACCCTCTGCTCCTCCCCCTGCAATGATATATATATACACATACCCCCCCCCGGGTCTCTCTGCTCCTCCCTCTTCAACAACATATACACATATAAACCCAGGTCCCTCTTCTCCTCCCCCTTCAATGATATATACACACATACCCCCAGGTCTCTCTGCTCCTCCCCCTTCAATGATATATACACATATACCCCCAGGTCCCTCTTCTCCTCCCCCTTCAATGATATATACACATATACCCCCAGGTCTCTCTGCTCCTCCCCCTTCAATGATATCTACACATATACCCCCAGGTCTCTCTGCTCCTCCCCCTTCAATGATATATACACATATACCCCCAGGTCTCTCTGCTCCTCCCCCTTCAATGATATCTACACATATACCCCCAGGTCTCTCTGCTCTTCCCCCTTCAATGATATATACACATATACCCCCAGGTCTCTCTGCTCCTCCCCCTTCAATGATATATACACATATACCCCAGGTCTCTCTGCTCCTCCCCCTTCAATGATATATACACATATACCCCCAGGTCCCTCTTCTCCTCCCCCTTCAATGATATATACACATATACCCCCAGGTCTCTCTGCTCCTCCCCCTTCAATGATACCTACACATATACCCCCAGGTCTCTCTGCTCCTCCCCCTTCAATGATATATACACATATACCCCCAGGTCTCTCTGCTCCTCCCCCTTCAATGATATATACACATATACCCCAGGTCTCTCTGCTCCTCCCCCTTCAATGATATATACACATATACCCCCAGGTCCCTCTTCTCCTCCCCCTTCAATGATATATACACATATACCCCCAGGTCTCTCTGCTCCTCCCCCTTCAATGATATATACACATATACCCCAGGTCTCTCTGCTCCTCCCCCTTCAATGATATATACACATATACCCCCAAGTCCCTCTTCTCCTCCCCCTTCAATGATATATACACATATACCCCCAGGTCTCTCTGCTCCTCCCCCTTCAATGATATCTACACATATACCCCCAGGTCCCTCTGCTCTTCCACCCTTTAAGAATTATACCCTTTATATCGCCTCTCCTCATTCTTTTCACCAAAATGTATAATTTCTCTGCACTAAATTTCAGCTGCCACGTGTCCACCAACTTGTCTGTGTCCTTTTGATGGTCTACACTATCCTCAATGTTCACAATATATCCAAGTTTTGTCTCCAAATTTTGAAATTGTGTCGTTTAGGCCAAGGTCTAGATCATTAACAGGAAGATCAGGAGTCCTAACTCTGACCCCTATAAACCTCTCTCCATTCTGAGAATATCCATTAAGCACTACTCTCTGCGTCCTGTCACCCTGCCAATTCTGTATCCATGTTGCTGCTGTCCCTTTTAGAACAAAGAACAAAGAAAAGTACAGCACAGGAACAGGCCCTTCGGCCCTCCAAGCCTGTGCCGATCATATTGACCGTCAGCTAAAACATTTTGCACTTCTGGGGTCCATATCCCTCTATTCCCATCCTGTTCATGTATTTTTCAAGCTGCCTCTTAAACCCCACTATCGTACCTGCTTCCACCACCGCCTCTGGCAGTGAATTCCAGACACTCCCTACTCACTGCATAAAAAACTTGCCCCGCACATCTCCTCTATACTTTTCTCCTCTCACCTAAAATCTATGTCCCCAAGTAATTGACTCTTCCGCCCTGGGAAAAAGCTTCTGACTATCTACTCTGTCCATGTCACTCATAATTTTGTAAACTTCTATCAAATTGCCCCTCAATCTCTGTCGCTCTAGTGAGAACAATCTGAGTTTCTCCAATCTCTCCTCATAGCTAATAACCTCCAGATCAGGCAGCATCCTGGTATACCTCCTCTGCACCCTCTCCAATGCCTCCATATCCTTCTGGTAATGTGGCGATCAGAATTGCACGCAATATTCCAAGTGTGGCCTAACCAAAGTTCTATACAGCTGCAGCATGACTTCCCAGCTTTTATACTCAATGCCCCTACCAATGAAGGCAAGCATGCCATATGCCTTCCTAACTATCTTATCCACCTGCGTTGCCACTTTCAATGACCTGTGGACCTGTACACCCAGATCCCTCTGCCTGTCAATGCACTTAAGGGTTTTGCCATTTACTGTATAATTCCTGCCTGTATTGGACCTTCCAAAATGCATTACCTTGCATTTGTCTGGATTAAACTCCATCTGCCATTTCTCGGCCCAAGTCTCCAACCGATCTATATCCCGTTGTATCCTTTGACAATCCTCTTCACTATCTGCAACTCCTTTATTTTATTCCATGAGCTCGCTCTAAATTTGCTCACAGGTCTCTCGTGTGACACTTTATCGAATGTCTTTGAAAGTCCATGTTCATACATTAACATCCTTACCCTCATTAACGTACTCGGTTACCTCATCAGAAAAACTCATGCATGTTAGTTAAACATGATGTTCCCTTAGCAAATCCATGTTGTCTTTCCTCAACTAACCTAATTTCATCTTGAATTCTCATTTCTGGAAGCTTCTCCGCCACTGAGGTTAAATTGACTGGATAGTTGCTGGATAGGGAGGGACGAGGCCGGAGGGATTTGAAAACAGGGATGAGAATTTTAAAATCAAGCACTTGCACACATGTACAAATACACATACGTATACAGCAAAGAGTTTGATCCCACTCCAGTTCAGTTATCTACATTCACACAGAGCAACATCTGGTAAAGATTCTTTTATGTACTGTTCCCTTGTAAGTTGCTATCATGTTAGATTAAGCTGTCACCCACACAGTTGTTATGCTATAATGTGCCTGTTTTATTTTCTTTAATAGGTATTGATGCCACAGTACCGATATCACAGCTGCTGAGCAATAACATAGCTAATCCCATAAAGAAGATACCATGACCCGTGAGGAAGAGATACCAGACTGGGAGGGAGCCAAAGAATTTTATGCCAAATATGACCCAAAGGATGTTCTTGGCCGGTAATACTTTCAGGCTTTGTTTAAAGTTTTTAATAACGTTGAAGCAAAATATTTCCCAATAATTGTAAAATCAAATTGTGCCCTCAGCAAGAGTTGAGAAAACCATTCTTTTTTAATATTGCTGATAATTCTTCCATGTGTCTCTGACCAAGTGGATACTAAGTAATTGTTTATGTGGATGAAATACTTGAAATGGGAACTGAATGAAAACCAAAACCAAACTTCTGGGGTCAGACTTTCACAGAGACAGGAAGACTCTGTGGACCTTTAAAGATGGCGGCAGGGCCCAGGTGCAGAAGTCCTGCCCCCATTTCTGACAGATCCTGTTTTTGCCAGCTGGTGCAAGAGAAAGAGCATGAATCATACAAGAGGAAACTCAAGCTCAGCAGAACATTTGAACTTTGTGCTGATTTCAAATAGACTGCAACTTTACAGTTCTGAGGGCCTTAACCCTCAGTGTGGGAATCATAAACTTATGGCGTAGACATAAATGCTCCTGAAGGACAGATAAAGTTTGTTTAAATATCGTGATCTGAAATTTTTATCAAATCCCTCATTCTTTGAACATGGCTTAAATAGTCAATGAGATTTAGAACCACACCCCCTGCGGGACTACTTTTATTGACGGGTCATCTGGTGTAGGCTTTTTGACAGGCCATATGGTGTAGGTTACAAAAAAGATTTCCATCTGTTCATGGAGTTTCAATAGAGGTCTTTGTTGACATTTCCCAGGGGCTATAATTATATAATTATGAATACTCGGCTGAGTTTCAAAAGTTATAAGCATCTCAGCTCTGAGTTCACAATTTGATGGACAGCTTAAAGATGCAATTTAAGAAATAGCTATCTTCAATGTGAAGCATGAATGGAAGGTTTTTTTTATTTTTACAAGAAATGAGTCATTTTAGCAGACTTAAAAATAATTGAATGGGTTCCATGAGTTTTTTCACTGCCGTGTGTATGAGTAAGAGCTGTATTCGATTGTTAGCAATTATTTTTTCACCTCCACATGGCTCCTGAGGTCTGCGCCTGGTGGATAGTGGGTTAGTGGTAATTGGGGTGGCATGGGAGAGTCATGGGGGCATGAGAGGGCATGGGGATGGGGGTATGAATTGACATGAAAGAGCATGAGGGAGCATGAAAGTCGGTGGGCGGTAAGGGGCATGAGGGGTGAGTGTTAGAGGATCTAACAACTGGATTGAAGTTCCAGAGAACTTCTGGGGCATTCGGCCATCCCCTCGGCCGCCTAGTATCTGCTTCCAGGGCTGGCGGGCCCAACACTGTCTCAGAGTCACTTGTTTTTATTTCAGATTCTCAGCATCCACGGTATTTTACTTTCGCATTTGAGCTGCTAGATCTGTTTGGAATCCATTTCATTTAGCAAGATGTTAGTACCAGACATTATGGAGGGCATCCTTGGGACTTTTTCTCTACAAAACCTATTTTTTCCTACCAAAAATAGAAAAAGGAATAGTGTTAAAGGACTGATAAACAGTTAATGCAATTCCTATATTTAAAAAGAGAGATGGAACAAGTCCAGCAAACTTTAAATACCAGTTGAAGGAAAGATAATGGAATATACAAACATAATAATTAGCAGGAAAAGGCCACTAGGCCCCCCGAGCCAGCTGCACCATTTGATAAGATCATGGCTAATATAAAAGTGGCCTCAACTCCACTTTCCTGTCTATGCACCATATTCTTTGATTCCCTTGTTAATCGAGAATCTAACTCAGCTTTAAAAACATTCAATGACCCGGCCTCCACTGGTTTCTGGAGCAGATAATTCCACAGACTGATGATCATCTGAGAGAAAAAAATTCTTCTCACCTCCATCTTAAATAGGAGACCCCTCGTTTTTAAACTGTGTCCCCTTGTTCTAGACTCTCCCACATTGGGAAACACCTTCTCAGCATCCATCCTGTCAAGTCCCTTCAGACTCTGGTCACCACATTACAGGCAGGACGCAATAGCTCTTGAGAGAGTGCAGAGGAGGTTTACAAGAATGTTACTAGGGTTAGAAAAGTGTAGCTACGAGGAGAGATTGGATAGGTTGGGGTTATTTTCCTTAGAACAAAGAAGGCTGAGAAGTGACTTGATTGAGGTGTACAAAATTATGAAGGGAATAGATAGAGTGGACAGGATAAAATTGTTTCACTTGATGGAGAATTCTAGAACCAGGGGACATAGATTCAAGATAAGTGGCAGAAGGTGTAGGGGGGACATGAGGAAGAACTTTTTTACGCAGAGGGCAGTGAGTGCCTAGAATTCATTGTCCAAGTTGATGGTAGAGGCAGAAACTTTAAACTCTTTTTAAAAGTACCTGGATCTGCACCTAAAGTGCTGTAAGCTGCAGGGCTATGGGCCGGGTGCAGGAAGGTGGGATTAGAAAGGGCACCTGGGTGTCCTCGGGCTGGCATGGACAAGATGGGCCAAATGGCCTCCTTCTTTGCTGTAACTATTCTATGGTCCTATTGTTCTTATATGTTTCAAAAAGATCACCTCTCAATCTTCTAAACTCCAATGGATATAGGTCCAGCCTGCCCAACCTTTCCTTATAAAATAACCCCCACATCCCAGGTATCAGTCGAGTGAAACAAAAACAGAAAATACTGGAAAAACTCAGCAGGTCTGACGGCATCTGTGGAGAGAAAAAAACAAGAGTTAACGTTTCAAGTCCTTATGTCTCTTCTTCACAACTAAATATAAGCAAAAATGTGATGAAATTTATACTGTTTAAGTGGGGTGGAGCAGCTGAAGCTGGATAGAAGCCCAGCAATAGGTGGGGGCAAAGGAGAGATTGACAAAGATGTCATGAACAAAATGACTCTACTTCACCTTGAACATCTAATTCCTCCAGACCTCCATCCCCCACCGGGATGGTCTGAGGGCTCTCTGCTTCTTCCTTGAACAGAGGCCCGAACAATCCCCATCCACCACCACTTTCCGCTGTCTCGCTAAACTTGTTCTCTCACTGAACAATTTCTCCTTAAACTTGTCTCACTTCCTCCAAATAAAAGGTGTGGCTATGGGCACCCACATGGGCCACAGTTATGCCTGTCTCTTTATGAGGTTTGTCGAACATTCCTTGTTCCAGTCCTACTCAGGCCCCCTCCCACAACTCTCTTCTCGGTACATCGATAACTGTTTTGGTGCTCATGTCTGGATCTGGAAAAATTTATCAATTTTGCTTCCAATTTCCACCCTCCATCACCTTCACATGGTCCATCTCCGACACTTATCTTCCCTTCCTTGACCTCTGTCTTAATTTCTGGTCATAGACTGTACACCAATATTCATTACAAGCCTATTGACTCCCACAGCTCCCTCGGCTACAGTTCCTCACGCCTTGCTTCCTGTAAGGACTCCATTCCATTCTCTCAGTTCCTTCACCTCCATCATATCTGTTCTGCTGATGCCACTTTCCAAAATGGCGCTTCTGACATGTCTTCCTTCTTCCTTAGCCGAGGTTCCCACCTACGGTGGTTGACAGGGCCCTCAAGCATGTCTGGCCCATCTCCCACACCTCTGCCCTTACACCTTCCTCTCCCTCCCAGAACCATGATAGGGTCCCCCTTGTCCTCACTTTTCACCCCACCAGCCTCTGCATTCAAAGGATCATCCTCCACCATTTCTGCCAACTCCAGCATGATGCCACCACCAAACACATCTTCCCCCTCCCGCCCCCCCGTCAGCATTGCGTCGGGACCGTTCCCTCCGGGACACCCTGGTCCACTCCTCCATCACCCCCAACATCTCATCCCCTTTCCAAGGCACTTTCCCATGCAATCGCAGAAGGTGCAACTCCTGCCCCTTTTACCTCCTCCCTCCTCACCAGCAGTGCTTCACTTCCACCTCCTTCAATTTGGTCTACTGCATTTGCTGCTCCCAATCCTCTACATTGGAGAGACCAAACGCAAACTGGGTGACTGCTTTGTGGAACACCATCAGTCTGTCCGCAAGCATGACCCAGACCTCCCTTTTGCTTGCCATTTTAACACTCCACCCTGCTCACATGTCCGTCCTTGGCCTGCTGCAATGTTCCAGTGAAGCCCAACGCAAACTGGAGGATCAGCACCTCATCTTCCAATTAGGTACTTTACATCCTTCCGGACTTAACATTGAGTTCAACAACTTCAAACCATGAACTCTCTCCTCCATCCCCACCCCTTTTTAATCCCCTTTTTTTCAATATTCATTTTTATTTTTAATTTTTATCCACATATTTTTATTTCTATTTATTTTCATATTTATTTTTTTTTAAATTCATTGTTTTATCCCCACCTTTTATCCTATTTTTGATCTTTTTTCCGACCACCGTCCCCTCCCACCACTCCACCCCCATAAGGGCCATCTGTCACCTGTTCATTTTGTTCTTTTCAGAGTGCTTATCCTTTTCCTGTTCTGCTTTCTCACCTTAATGCCACCATCAGCACCTCCTTTAGCCAGTACCACTACCATTAACACCCACTTTGTCCTTTTGTTTATGATATCTTTGCCAATCTCTCCTTTGCCTCCTAGAGCTTTATCTGCTCCACCCCCTAAACAGTATATATTACATCACATTTTTACTTCTCTTTAGCTCTGAAGAAGGATCATACAGACTTGAAACGTTAACTCTGTCTTTCTCTCCACAGATGCTGTCAGACCTGCTAAGTTTTTCCAGCATTTTCTGTTTTTCTTTCAGATTTCCAGCATCCTCAGTAGTTTGCTTGTATATCAGTTGAGTGAACCTTTTCTGAAATGCTTCTAATGCAATTATATCCTTTCTTAAGTAAGGAGATCAAAACTGTACACAGTGCTTTCCATTTAAATAACATACTGCTTTTCTATTCTCCCTGCCAAAGTGTATAAGTTTACATTTTCCTACATTATACTCTACCTGCCAAATTTTTGTCCAGTCACTTAACCTGTCTATCTCCCTTTGTAGATTCATGTCCTCCTCAAAATTTACCTTCCTGCCTGTTCTTGTGTCATCAGCAAATTAAGCAACCATACGTTCAGTCCCTTCATCCAACACATTGATATATATTGTCATTAGTTGACTCCCCAGCGCTGATCCCTGTGGCACTCCACTGATTAGTTTGTCAACCCGAAAATGACCCATTTATCCGTACTGTCTGCTTCCTGTTAGCTAACCAATCCTCTATCCATGATAATATGTTACCCCCTACAGCATGAGCTTTTATTTTGCGTAGGAACCTTTGATGTGGCACCTTATCAAATACCTTTTGTTTGTTTCCCCTTTATCCACATTACTTGTTACTTCCTCAAAGAAATATAATAAATTAGTCAAATGTGATTTCCCTTTCACAAAGTCATGTTGAGTCTGCCTTATTGCGTTAAGATAGGCTTGTCCAACCCACGGCCTACATGCTGCAATTCGGCCTGCACAGCCCCTTTATGTAGCCCACGGGGTGATTGTTGAAAATGGCAGTAAGTCAGGTCAGTGAGTTTGAAGATTTCTACAGGGTATTGCTCCTCCAATGACAGTCTGTTTCTCTCTCGCATTTGCTGCTGATAGGCTCACCAATGAGCAGCAGACATGGGAGAGAAACAGAAATTGGAGGAGCAGCGAGCACATGGCGACTGTGAGTATATGAAGATAAAGAGACTGTGGAGCACACAGGGTCCCCACTCACCATGGTTTCCTGTGGCTTCAGCTACTTTACCCCACTCCTGGTGCTCTGGCCTGGCTCCCAGTGCTTTGGTCTGGCTCGAGCCGTGATCCCCCGCCTCTCCCCACAATCCATCATTTCTCCCTACATTCCTCTGCTTCTCTACACGTTCCCCTGCTTCCCAGCACTCCCATTGGCGGGCACCTGTGTTCAGGTGCCGCTAGGCCTTTGGCTTCACTCTGAGCCTCTCTCCTACTCTACACTGCCACCCCCCCCCCCCCCCAAACTCCCTCTCCCCACACCCGGCCAATTTAGTGAGGTTGAGTGACTGAGGGCGGGTGAGTAAGTGTGAGGGTGGCTGGATAACTGCCTGGGTGTGAGGGTGGCTGGGTGAGGGGTAGGTAAGGGGGTGTGTGTGTGAGGGGGTTGTGTATGGGAGAAAGGGGGGGTGAGAGTGAGGGGAGAGTGTGTGTCTGGCTAACACCTAATCTCAGGGTTCTCATTCACCCTCGACCCCATACCGACAGGCACTTTCATCCACTCTCACAGTGGGTGAAACCATCTACAATCTCCTAAAACTGGGAGTGAACTGGACACACTCACTCACTGACTGTCACTCTTTTACTCTCTAATGGTTGTCTTTATTCATTACTCATTTTTTAATTGTCAGTTTATTGTTGTGACATTTGTTTTGCTCAGTCAGTTGTTTCTTTACATACGCCTGCTTTTTGAAATTCACGTTTAATGTTGTGTCAAATATTATGTTTCCAAAATTTGGTCATCGGCCCCACAAGCGTGCAAAGGCTGGATACACCTGCATCAAGGTTTTCTAAGTGTCTTGCTATAACCTCCTTAATAATAGCATTTTCCCTACAACAGATGTTAGGCTAACTGGCCTATAGTTTCCTGTTTTCTTCCTCCCTCTTTCTTGAATACAGGAGTCACATCTGCTAATTTCCAATCTATGGGGCTTTTCCAGAATCAAGGGAATTTTGGAAAATTAAAACCATCCACTATCTTAGCAGCCAGTTCCTTTGGGATTCTAGGATGAAGTTCATCAGGTTCTGGTGACTTGTCAGATTTTAATTCTAATAATTTTCTCAATAACCTTTCACTAGTGGTTGTAAGTTCCTTCCTCTCTTTCACCTTTGGATTCACACTTATTTCTGGGATATTATTTGTGCCTTCTGCAGTGAAAACTGACATAAAATATCTATTCAATGCTGCCACTATTTCCTTATTTACCATTATTAATTCCCCAAACTCAACTCTCTAGGGAACCCACTCACTTTAGTTACTCTTTTCTTTTTAAATACCTGTGGAAACTCTTACTCTCTGTTTTTACATTTCTAGCTAGCTTTCTCTCATACTCTAATTTCTCCCTCCTTATTACTTTTTTAGTGATTCTTTGCTGGTGTTTAAATTCTGTCCTATCTTCTCACCTACCAATAATATTCACAGAATTGTACACTTTTTCTTTCAATTTGGTAGTATCTTTAACTTTATTAACCACGGATGATGCATTAGTCTCCTAGAGTTTTTCTTTCTGACCAGAATGTATCTTTGCTGAACATTATGAAATAGCTTCTTGAATGTCTGCCATTGTATTGCTACTGACCTATCCCTTCACCTATTTGCCCAGATCACCTTAGCCAGCTCAATCTTCATGCTCTTGTAATTGCCTTTATTTAAGTTTAGAATTCTAGTCCTAGACCCACTCTTTTCTTCTTCAAACTGAACGTGAAATTCAATCATGATCACTACTGCTTCGAGGTCCCTTACTATGAGGTCATTAATTAATCCTGTCTCATTGCACAACACCAGACCTGGAATAGCTTGCTCTCTAGTTGGCTCCAGAACGTGCTGCTCAAAGAAATTGTCCGGAAAACACTCTATGAACTCATCTGCCAGGCTACCTTGGCTAATTTGATTCTTCTAATCTATATGCAGATTAAAATCACCCAGGATAATTGCAGTGCTTTTCTTACAAGCTCCCATTATTTCTTCCTGTATACTCCATCCTACAGTATTGTTAAAGTTAGGAGGTCAGTAAACTACTCCCACAATTGACCTTTTGTCTTAGCTATATTTTTATCTCTGCTTATTCTACACCTTGACCTGTAGAACTCTCACTATTGTACTAATTAACAGAGCTACTCCACCACTATTTCCTAACTTCCTGTCCATCTGATATGTCACATATTCATCAATATTCAGGTCTCAGCATTGGTCACCTTGCAACCACATCTCTGTAATGGCTATCAGGTCATACATATTTGTTTCTATTTGAGCTGACAATTCATCTGTTTTGTTATGAATGTTACAGCTGTTCAGAAACAGAGCCTTTAGTTCTGTCTTTTTACTATTTTTGCAAACTCTGACCTTATTTGCTGTTACAGTTTTTAGTTTGTACACTCTGCCTTTTCCTGCTCTGATTGTCATTACCCTTATTGCTACCTTGCTCCCTTGCCTTTTCCTTTTCCTTTATTTTACCACATATTCCCTCACATGATCTTTTATCCCCATTATTTCATTACTTGTTACTCAAAGATGTAAGATACAATCATCTGGAAACTGAAAACATATTGAAATGCAATTAGCATGGAATCTAAAAAGAAAGGTCATCCTTGACTAATTTTCTTTCTTTTTTTTTATTCGTTCATGGGATGTGGGCTTCGCTGGCTGGGCCAGCTTTTATTGCCCATCCCTAATTTCCCTTGAGAAGGTGGTGATGAGCTGCCTTCTTGAACCGCTGCAGTCCATGTGGTGTAGGTACATCCACAGTGCTGTTAGGGAGGGAGTTCCAGGATTTTGACCCTGCGACAGTGAAGGAACGGCGATATATTTCCAAGTCAGGATGGTGAGTGACTTTGAGGGGTACTTCCAGGTGGTGGTATTCCCATCTATCTGCTGCCCTTGTCCTCCTAGATGGTAGTGGTCCCGGGTTTGGAAGGTGCTATCGAAGGAATTCAATAAGGGTGATGTAGTAGACAGTGGGCTGGAGACATAAAACTGGTGGTGTTGGGATCAGCTTTTATATGCAGCGCCTGATATTTCATTCATTGTAGTCAATGGAAGACTGAATACCAAGCATTGTGGCTGATCTGCTATCACCCATTTTGCTCCCCCACCAGAGATAAATCTCTCCCTGTGTAGATATTTGAATTTTCTGCAGTGCAAACTAAGGTCAGAACATGTGGATTCAGGAAACAATTAACAGAAATGGTGAAATGTATAATAATTGGCTACAAGACAGGAAATAAGGGTGAGCTCACATTAGTAAAAAGTTGAGAGTATTTGTTCCACAATAAGTGCTGGGACCAAGGTGCCACATCAAAGGTTATTGTTGAAAATAAAAGCTCCTGGGGTAGGGACAAAATATTGGCATGGGTAGAAGGCTGGCTGGCTAACAGCAAACAGAGGTGGTGTAAATGGGTCTTTTTCAGGTTCGCAAGATGTAACGAGTGATGTGCCACAGGGACATCAACTATTTACAATTTATATAAATGACTTGGATGAATGGTTGAAGGTATGGTTGCTAAATTTGCTGGTGACGCAAAGGTAGGTAGGAAAGAAATTTGTGAAAAGGACATAAGGAGGCTACAAACAGACATAGTTAGGTTAAGTGAGTGGGCAAAGATCTGGCAAATGGAGTATAATGTGGGAAAATGTGAAATTGTCTATTTTGGCAGGAAGAATAAAAAAGAAATAAAAACAAAAAACTGTGGATGCTGGAAATCCAAAACAAAAGCAGAATTGCCTGGAAAAACTCTGGCAGCATCGGCGGAGAAGAAAAGAGTTGACATTTTGTGTCCTCATGACCCTTCAACAGAACTGAGTGAATATTAGGAGAGGGGTGTAATAAAGTTGGTTTAAGGTTGGGGGGAGAAGTGGGGGGGGTGTGGTTGTAGGGATAAGCAAGCAGTGATAGGAGCAGATAATCAAAAGATGTCACAGACAAAAGAACAAAGAGGTGTTGAAGATGGTGATATTATCTAAATGAATGTGCTAATTAAGAATGGATGGCAGGACACTCAAGGTACAGTTCTAGTGGGGGGTGGGGTGGAAAGGCTAACAGGACATAAAAGATATAGATTTAAAAATAATGGAAATAGGTGGGAAAAGAAAAATCTATATAAGTTAATGGAAAAAACAAAAGGAAGGGGGAAGAAACGGAAAGGGGGTGGGGATGGAGGAGGGAGTTCAAGATCTAAAGTTGTTGAATTCAATATTCAGTCCGGAAGGCTATAAAGTACCTAGTCGGAAGATGAGGTACTGTTCCTCCAGTTTGCGTTGGGCTTCACTGGAACAATGCAGCAAGCCAAGGACAGACATGTGGGCAAGAGAGCAGGGTGGAGTGTTAAAATGGCAAGCAACAGGGAGGTTTGGGTCGTTCTTATGGATAGACCACAAGAAAGACCCAAACCTCCCTGTCGCTTGCCATTTTAACACACCACTCTGCTCTCTTGCCCACATGTCTGTCCTTGGCTTGCTGCATTGTTCCAGTGAAGCCCAACGCAAACTGGAGGAACAGCACCTCATCTTCCGACTAGGCACTTTACAGCCTTCCAGACTGAATATTGAATTCAACAACTTTAGATCTTGAACTCCCGCCTCCATCCCCACCCCTTTTCCATTTGTTCCCCCTTCCTTTTGTTTTTTCCACTAATTTATATAGATTTTTCTTTTCCCACCTATTTCCATTATTTTTAAATCTATATCTTTTATGCCCTGTTAGCCTTTCCACCCCACCCCCACTAGAGCTGTAGCTTGAGTGTCCTGCCATCCATTCTTAATTAGCACATTCGTTTAAATAATATCACCACCTTCAACACCTCTTTGTTCTTTTGTCGGTGACATCTTTTGATTATCTGCTCCTATCACTGCTTGCTTGTCCCTACAACCACACACCACCCCCCACCAACATCTCCACCACGCCCCCCACCTTAAACCAGCTTATATTTCACCCCTCTCCTAATATTCACTCAGTTCTGTTGAAGGGTCATTAGGACTCGAAACGTCAACTCTTTTCTTCTCCACCAATGCTGCCACACCTGCTGAGTTTTTCCAGGTAATTCTGTTTTTGTTTAGAATAAAAAAGAAGCTTATTATCTAAATGGTGAGAGTTGCAGAGCTCTGAGGTGCAGAGGGATCTGGGTGTCTGAGCACATAAATCACTAAGGTTAGTATGCAGGTACAAAAGGTAATTAGGAAAGCTAATAGAATGTTATTGTTTGTGAGGGGAATTGAATATAAAAGTAGGGAGGTTATGCCTCAGTTATAGAGGGCATTGGTAAGACCACATCTGGAGTATAGTGTACGGTATTGGTCTCCTTATTTAAGGAAGGATGTAAATATGCTGGAAGCAGTTGAAAGAAGGCTTACTGGACTAAAATACCTGGAATGGATGGGTTGTCTTATGAGGAAAGGTTGGACAGGTTAGGCTTGTATCCACTGGAGTTTAGAAGAGTAAGAGGCAACTTGATTGAAGCATAGAAGATCCTGAGGGGACTTGACGGGTGGATGTGGAGAGGATTCTTGTGAGCGAATCTAGAGCTAGGGGTTGCTGTTTTAAAATTAGGGGCCGCTCACTTAAGACAGAGATGAAGAGAAATTTTTTCTGAGAGTCATGAGTCTTTGGAACTCTCTTCCTCAAAAGTTGGAAGCAGAGTTTTTGAATATTTTTAAGGCAGAGCGAAATAGATTCTTGATAGACAAGGGAGAGAAATGTTATCGGGGTAGGCAGCAATATGGAGTTGAGGCCACAGTCAGATCAGCCAAGATCTTACTGAATGGTGGAGCAGGCTCCTGCTCCTAGTTTGTATGTTCTTATGTATGTTATATGGCTACTGTTCACCATTTACCTAAAGAATTTGGATCTGGAAATGAGAAGAGCAATTTCACAATTTGCAAATGACACCAAATCAGGTGGTGCACTTAATACAGAGGAGGACTGTGACAAGATACAAGAAGGCATTGATAAACATGGAAAACGGGCATGCAATTGGCAGATGATCCACATGTGAGAGGTACATTTCGGAAGTAAAATTAAAGAGGTGCATATTCCTTGGAAAATGCATGTCTACGATAGGGCAGAGGAACAGAGGGAACGAGAGGTACAGATACAAAGAGATAAAAACAAAAAAACTGCGGATGCTGGAAATCCAAAACAAAAACAGAATTACCTGGAAAAACTCAGCAGGTCTGGCAGCATCGGCGGAGAAGAAAAGAGTTGACGTTTTGAGTCCTCATGACCCTTCGACCTGAGTTTTTCCAGGTATTTCTGTTTTTGTACAGATACACAAGTCACCTAAGATAGTGATGGGGACCATTAATGAACTCAAAAGCTGGGGTTCATTTCTGGAGGGATAGAATTCAAAAGCAGGGAATTTATGCTATCTTGCATGGAACCTTGTCAAGCCCACTGTATGTAATTCTGTTCCCCATATTATAAAGGATAGAGGCACTGGAGAAGGTGCAAACAAAATAAATGAGAATTAAAGTGGAACTGATATGCTGTTTCTATCAGAGAGGTTGAACAGTCTGGGGCTCTATACTAGAGAAAAGACAAAGCTGAGGAGTGATTGAGAGATCTTTAGATTATGAAGAGGTTCAAGAGGGTAGATGTAGAGAAGATGATCCTATTTGTAAGTGAATCCATAACGAGAGACATAAAATAAGATAGGCATTAATATATTAAGAAGAAATTCAGAAGAAACCTCTTTACCCAGAGCATTGTTAGAATGTTAGGCAGCATATCTTGTGGAACAGGTCCTACCCTCCAACAGCAAAGGAGGTGATGAAGGCAGTAGATGAAACTTGCCATACTTAAAGCACTTTGGCTCGAATTCCTTCCTTGCTGGGTGCCTTTCTGCTTGCTAAGCAACCTGTGGCCTGTTTGATCTCAAAATTCTGTGTCAAACTTAACCATGACAGGATGTACCTCTCATGGGGGTACAGCTCACAGTAGCGTTCAACCCAGCAAGACATCAATTTGCTTCTGGCAGTGAGCATTTCAGTACTTCTCCATCTGCTGACTTCAGACACAACTTTGGTCATGGGAGAACTAAGTACCCTCTTCATCCAATCATATGTAACATATAGATTTCCATTGTCACAGGCAGTTTGGATTTCTTGACAAAGGTTGATCCAGTATGTATTTGCATGGGATGTCCCTGTCGTTTGCACAATTGTCTACTTTCAAGTAGACGTAGTTGATTCTGTGACTAGGGTCCTGAATCTTAATAAAGGAAACTACGATCGTATGAGGCATGAGTTGGCTATAATGGATTGGGAAATGTTCCTTAAAGGGATGACGGTGGATAGCAAACATTCAAAGAGCACATGGGTGAACTGCAACAATTGTTTATTCCTGTCTGGCGCAAAAGTAAAATAGGAAAGGTGGCCAAACCATGGTTTACAAGGGAAATTAGAGATAGTATTAGATCCAAGGAAGAGGCGTACAAATTGGCCAGAAAAAGCAACAGAACTGAGGATTGAGAACAGTTTAGAATTCGGCAAAGGAGGACCAAGGGATTGATTAAGAAGGGGAAAATAGAGTTCGAAAGTAAGCTTGCAGGGAACATAAAAACTGACTGTAAAAGTTTCTATAGGTATGTGAAGAGAAAAAGATTGGTGAAGACAAATGTACATCCGTTACAGTCAGAAACAGGAGAATTTATAATGGGGAACAAAGAAATGGCTGACCAACTAAATACATACTTTGATTCTGTCTTCACAAAGGAGGACACAAATAACATACCAGAAATGTTGGGGAACACATGGTTTAGTGAGAGGGAGGAACTGAAAGAAATCAGTAATACTAATGTAGGGAAATGGTGTTGGGGAAATTGATAGGATTGAAGGCTGATAAGTCCCCAGGGCCTGATAATCTACATCCCAGAGTACTTAAGGAAGTGACCCTAGAAATAGTGATGCATTGGTGGTCATTTCGGAGACTCTATAGACTCTGGAACAGTTCCTACAAATTGGAGGGTAGCTAATGTCACCCCACTACTTAAAAAGGGAGGTAGGGAGGAAACGGAATTATAGACCAGGCAGCCTGACGTTGGTAGTGGGGAAAATTCTAGAGTCCATTATAAAAAGATTTAATAGCTGAGCACATGGGAAACAGTGGCAGAATTGGACTGACTCAGCGTGGATTTATGAAAGGGAAATCATACATGACAAATCTACCGGAATTTTTCGAGGATGTAACTAGTAGAGTTGATGAGGGGGAGCCAGTGGATGTGGTTTACTTAGACTTTCAAAGGCTTTCGACAAAGTCCCATATAAGAGATTGGCGTGTAAAATTAAAGCGCATGGGATTGGGGGTAGTGTATTGAGATGGATAGAAAACTGGTTGGGAGACAGAAAACAAAGAGTCAAAAATAAACGGGTCTTTTTCCGAATGGCAGGCCACTGCTAGTGGGGTACCGCAGGGATCGGTGCTGGGACCCCAGCTATTCATTATATATATATTAATGATTTAGATGAGAGAACGAAAAGTAATATCTCCAGATTTGCAGCTGACACAAAGCTGGGTGGGAGGGTGAGCTGTGAGAGATGCTTCAGTGTGATTTGGAGAAGCTGAGTGAATGGGCAAATGCATGGCAGATGCAGTATAATGTGGATAAATGTGAGATTATCCACTTTGGTAGCAAAAACCGGAAGGCAGATTATTATCTGGATGGCTATAAATTGAGAGAGGGAAATTTGCAACGAGACCTGGGTGTCCTTGTACACCAGTCACTGAAGGTAAGCATGCAGGTGCAGCAGGAGGTGAAGAAGGCAAATGGTATGTTGGCCTTCATAGCCAGAGGATTTGAGTACAGGAACAAGGATGTCTTGCTGCAATTATACCTTGGTGAGACCACACCTGGAATATTGTGTGCAGTTTTGGTCTCCTTATCTGAGGAAGGATGTCCTTGCTATTGAGGGGGTGCAGCGAAGGTTTACCAGACTGATTCCTAGAATGGCGGGACTGACATATAAGGAGAGATTGAGTTGATTAGGGTTATATTTGCTGGAGTTCAGAAGAATAAGAGGGGATCTCATAGAAACCTATAAAATTCTAACAGGACTGGACAGGGCAGATGCAGAAAGGATGTTCCCGATGGTGGGGGAGTCCAGAACCAGGGGTCACCATCTGAGGATATGGGGTAGACCACTTAGGACTGAGATGAGGAGAAATTTCTTCACCCAGAGAGTGATGAGCCTGTGGAATTCGTTAGCACAGAAAGTAGTTGAGGCCAAAACATTGTATGTTTTCAAGAAGGAGTTAGAGATAGCTCTTGGAGCAGCGAAAGGGATCAAAGGATATGGGGAGAAAGCGGAAGCAGCCTATTGAGTTGGATGATCAGCCATTATCATAATGAATGATGGAGCAGGCTCGAAGGGCCAAATGGCCTGCTACTGCTCCTAGTTTCTATGTTTCTAAGTCATGCCATGTTCTAGCTGTTGTGCTTAGGTTGTGCATCAGGTAGGCTTTGCTTTTTGTTTCAACAACAGATGCCATCCCTCCTGAGTCTGTCTCAAACCAGTCTTTGTTTCTACTGCTGTGTCATAAATGATCGAACTCAGTGAGCTTCATCAACATCTGGGATAGATTGTGGACAGTATCCCCCGCAGACAGAGGTAGACATTACATCACCCCTAGACAGTTAGTAGACAGTACATTTCCCCTTTCAGACAGATGGTAGTCCTGGCAGTCTTCCCAGATAGACAGTAGAGAGTACCCCTCTCTCCACACTGACTGTGGACAGTTCAGTAACCCCCTCCCCACCCCTGACAGACTGTAGACAGTTCCCTGCTGTAAACAGATCTCTAACTCCCCAGCAGACAGGCAGTAGATCGTACATTCCCCCCAGATAGACAGTAGAGAGTACAAAGCCCCGGGGAGACTTTAGAGAGTAGACTGTATGTAGTACACCACCCCCACCTTCCACACTCAGGTAGCTGAGCTGCAGCAGGAAAGATCCCTGATGAGAGGACAGATGTGGGAAGTAGAATAAAGAACTCTCATTCTGCACTCCTCCTGCTGTTAGTAATTTTATAACCATTCTGCAATTTCTAGGAGTATACTTTGTACAACAACGACAGTATTTATATCATGGTGGCGTAGTGGTATTGTTGCTGGACTAGTAACCCAGAGACCCAGGGGAATGCTGGGGACCCGGGTTCAAATCCCGCCACAGCAGCTGGTGGGATTTGAATTCAATAGACTTCTGCAATTGAAAGTCTAATGATGACCTTGAAACAACTGCCGATTATTGTAAAAACCCATCTGGTTCTGCTGTCCTCACCTGAGTCAACATGTGGTTGACTCTGAAATGGCCTAGCAAGCAAACCACTCAGTTGTATCAAACTGTGACAAAGCCAATACAAAGGAATCAAACTGGACAGACCGCTGGCATCGATCTAGGCACCGGAAACAACAAGAGCAAACCCAGCCTTATCGATTCCCTGAAGTCCTCCTTACTTACAGTGGTATACAGTCAGGAGGGAGTTGCCCTGGAAGCCCTAAATATTGACTCCGGACTCCAGTCTCATGACATCAGGTCAAACATGGGCAAGGAAACCTCCTGCTGATTGCCACATACCGCCCTCCCTCAGCTGATGAATTAGTGCTCCTCCATGTTGAACACCAGGGTGATAAGAGTGCAGAATGTACTCTGGGTGGGGGATTTGAAGCAGCACCACAGACTGAGCTAGCCAAGTCCTAAAGGATTTGCTAGACTGGGTCTGTGGCAGATGCTGAGGGTACCAACAAGAGGGAAAAACATACTAAACCTCATCCTCACCAACCTGCCTGCCGCAGATGCATCTGTCTATTACAGTATTGGTAGGAGTGACCACCATCGTTGTGGAGACGAAGTCCTACCTTCACATCCATTGAGTTGTGTGGCACTACCGCCGTTCTAAATGGGATAGATTTCGAACAGATCTAGCAACTCAAGACTGGGCATCCATGAGGTGCAACAGCAGAATTGTACTCAAACACAATCTGTAGCCTCATGGCCTGACATATCCCCCACTCTACAATTACCATCAAGCCAAGGGATCAACCCTGGTTCAATGAAGAGTGCAGGAGGGCATGCCAGGAGCAGCAGCAGGCATACCTAAAAATGAGGTGTCAACCTGGTGAAGCTATAACACAGGAATACTTGTGTGCCAAACAGCTATTGATAGACAGAGCTAAACAATTCCACAGTGATCGGATCCAAGCTCTGCGGTTCTGCCATATCCAGTCGTGAATGGTAGTGGATGATTAAACAGCTCACGGGAGGAGGAGGCTCCACAAATATTCCCATCCTCAATGATGGAGGAGCCCAGCAAATCAGTGCAAAAGATAAGGCTGAAGCATTTGCAACAATCTTCAGCCAGAAGTGCCAAGTGGATGATCCATCTTGGCCTCCTCCAGAGGTCCCCAGCGTCACAGATGCCAGTCTTCAGCCAATTCGATTCGCTTTACATGATATCAGGAAACAGCTGAAGGCACTGGATAGTGCAAAGGCTATGGGCCATGACAATATTCCAGCAATAGTACTGAAGACTTGTGCTGCACCCCTACCCAAGCTGTTCCAGTGCAGCTACAGCACTGGCATCTACCCGGCTATGTGGAAAATTGCCCAGGTATGTTCTGTACACAAAAAGCAGGACAAATCCAACCCGGCCAATTTCCACCCCAGCAGCCTACTCTCGATCATCAGTAAAGCAATGGAAGGGGTCATCAACAGTACTATCAAGCGGCACTTGCTTAGCAATAACCTGCTCACTGATGCCCAGTTTGGGTTCCATCAGGGCCACTCAGTTCCTGACCTCATTACAGCTTTTGTTCAAACATGGACAGAAGAGCTGAACTCCCGAGGTAAGTCAAAGTGACTGCCTTTGACATCAAGGCTGCATTAGACCCAGGCCTCGACAACTGATTGCACGGCCACCAATGGTGGAGCAGTTATGATTGAGAATGCACAAGAGACCAGAATTAGAGAAGCGCAGGTATCTCAGAGAGTTGGGAGTTTGGAGATTACAGAGATGGGGGGGCAAGGCCATGAAGGGATTTGAAACAAGGATAGGAATTTTAAAATCAAGAAGTGATTGACTAGGAGCCAATGTAGATCAAAGAGCACAGGCATGATGGGGAATGGAACTTCTTGCAAGTGAGGACACAGGCAGCAAAGTTTTGGATGAACTCAAGTTTATGGAGAGTAAAATGTGGGAGACCAGCAAGAATGTGTTGAAAGAGTTGAATCTAGTGGTAATAAAGTCCTGGATGGGGATTTGAGCAGCAGATGAGTTGAGACGGAGATGACATTGAGCAGTGTTATGGAAGTGGAAACCGGGTGTCTTAGTGACGGAGTTGTTATAATCATTCAAGTTAATAGCTGAAAGAATGACACAACAAGATTCACATTTTAAGACTTTTCCTGTAACAAACAGATTAAGAACACCCTAAACTAAACACAATTGTTGTAAGCAACCACTACTTTAAACTACAGAACAGAACTTTCCTCTTTTAACACAACTGAAAAAAAGCACTTCACAGGTATACTTTGCACTGTTACAGATCCAGTCCAAAGTGACTCTTAGCCCCCAAGGGATTCATTTCGTTTCCCAGCCTGGTAACTTTTAACCTTAGAAATATCTTTCATGGTGAGGGATTTTCCTGGCAATTCTCCCTCCAGTGCAAACTTGACAAATCTTGCAGCCTTGTTTCAAATCCTCAAGAATTTAGCTTTCCAATCTGAGTGTAAGCTCCCCGACATTTCTGTGCAGTGAGAAAAGAGACTTGTGGCCTCGAGCTGCTCTGTTTCTCCCGGATCCTGCCAGATTACCTGTGACTGAGTTTTCTGGGATATCTTAAAAACTCTTCTGCTCTCAAAGCCCATCTCTGTGGCAACATGAATCATGTGAGCCTTGTTTCCAGGTAGAAATGTTGATAAGCGATCCTTGAGACCCCAGCTCTCCAACCTTGGAAGTAAATGGACAGTTGGAAGCACGACTGTTTACAACCTGACATCCTCAACACTTTCTGAGACTTTGGAGACTAGCAGTCTAATCATTGTAAACATAGATGCTGCTGATATTGTCTCCAAGTGTAAACACCTAACATCTTCATTCCAGCAAACATCCCGGGTCTCCCTTTAGTCTTTAACAGCTATATCACCTGGGCTTGTTGTTGAGCAGATATCAGAACAGAAATGACTACTTCATTTACCTAAATTCAAGACTCAGGGCGGAATTTTCCGTGCCCGCTTGTCATGGTGGGCGTGAGCGGACAATATGGCAGAAAGGTCAAAAATCAGCTTCGCGACATCGTGAAACCTGTTTGCAATTGCCCGCTCCGCCCTTCAATGGTGTTTCCCACTGCCACACACCGGGAACTTCATTGCAATATGTCAGTGTCCTTATAAACGCAGCTCACCAGAGTCATCCCCACATGCTGGATCATCCAAGTGTTTCACAACACTGTTTTCACAATGGCATGTATAAGGTGTGCACCTAGCGAGCTGCACTTTGAGGGGAACTTGGAGGTGAGTGCACAATAACGTTGTGCAGCATTTGCCATGGATGCCTGCTGGACCTCAAGGCTGACATGCTGGGCATTCAGTGAGGGCACAGGCAAGTTGCATTTTCCCGGCTGACTGACGCACTGTCAAGTTGTCGGGTCAAGGGCTGCACTCCAGTTAATGCGAATTAGAGGTAAAAGGGCTGCCCTGAGGTTGATGGTGGTGCACAAGCATGTGTGGGGTGCTGGGGGGAGGGAAGCAGACACACATCGGGACACCTTGTATAAAGTGGCCATTCCTCTGCAGCTGAGACAGTTCAGGTGCACACACATTGACATTTATGGAGTTGGGTCTCTAGCTTCTCTGCCCACTCAAGCAACACAGGAGCGTCAAAGTGCCACCAAGTGCATCAGAGCTTTTCACCCCTTGGGCACAGACTGCAAACTAATGGGCATTTTAGTGGACTACAGAACAGTTGGACGACTGGGCACGTTGTACAATCTCCTCACTAAATCTGGCCATGGAACAGTCACTGGTGGAGGTGCTTACAGCCCCTTGCAATGTCATCATCCCAGTTTCGACCTGTTTCCCCCCACGGTTCAAGCTAACAGTGCAGCCTTGCAATGCGGGTTAGGAGATTACCTGTGCCTGAGCTGAGAGCACAGCATGCAATCCAATGGGCAAAGCTGCTACCAATCGGTCAGGTGGAGCAGGGTGGAGGTGGGTGGGATTTTGTTGTTAGTCGTCGCCTAGCTAGGCCCAGGTCTGTAGATGCTGCCTTTCATTCCTGCAGATGACTGAGAACCAGTATTGCCAAAGACTGCGCATGTCCAGGTCGGTCACATCTGCCAGTTGCTGCAGGATTTGGCTCCATGTGGACATGGAGGGCATCCACTGCCAGTGGCCATAGAAGCGACCGTGGCTCTCAATTTTTATGCCAGTGGCTTCTTTCAGGGCTCCACAGGTGACTCTGTGGGATCTCACGAGCAATGCATTCAGGAGATCCTGGATGCCATCTTCACTTTGTGCATTTTGGATGGGCCAGACACTCCCAGAGTCACCTGCTGATCCTCCTTCCTATAGGTGCCCGATGGCCCCTGGCTGACTCCTTGAGGAGAAGGGGTAGCTGGAGTGAAATCGAGCTGCCCCATACTCCTCTCATGTTGAAACTGTTGGAGGCTAACTATGGCTTTAGCAATAGATTTCAGTCCATTCAGCTGTGTAAGGGCAATGTCCTGGACCAAGGTCTCCATGGCAGCAGCCATCCTACCAGTGTGGACTTTGGCATGCTGGCACTATCACCTCAGTGCAGTCTGACTCCTCCATCATGCCTTGCAATCTGAGGAATGTAGCGGAGATCCCTTCCTGATGTTCCCGAGCTTCACTTGGACTCAGCAGATTCCTGGTCTCCAGCAGTCCTCTGAGTGCCGGACACCAGGAAAGTCCCTGCCTCCGCCTGCTGTGGATCGGACAGTGCGATGTCCTCATCAGATTGTGAACCCGAGGCTACTCTAGAACTAGGACACACTGAGGTGTGTATCTCTGTGCTGGGGGAGGGTGTGGGTGAGCGCTGTGACGGGACTTCAGGTTGGGTGCCTCCAGATTCCTCTTCAGAGGTTTTTCGGTATTTGATTGGAGGCCCTGGGTCATGGACTCTGTCGGCTGCTTCCCAGCTGTGCCTGTGAAAGCAATGAGAGATAATAGTACATGGCAGTGGCCTGTGAAAGAGGACACATCACTCACATCATGGTTGTCTGATGGATGTTGCATTACTGGATCTTCACTTGGTAGAGCAGCACCGACCTCACCGTCTGCACAGGACCGGTCCTGGTCATCGCCAGGCAGCTGATGGCTCTGATTTCAAAGTCTGTGAGGACCTTGATTTTAGGCATTCCGCCACCAGTCTGTGACCTCTCCCTCTTGTTGTGAGCCAGTTTGTCCTACATGAATAAAGAGGGAGAGAGTGTAAGCAGGATGCCTGCCAAGCCAGATGATAAGTATGCCTGGCATGTGCGGGTGACGAGTGGTGCCATGAATAAGATGAGGACAATGATGATGTGTGTGAGAGTGATGTCCCTTGAACTGGCAGTGAGTGAGGGCCCTGTGGTTGTGATGTCTTTGTGAGTGTGTGAGTTGAGAGTGATGAGAAGAGTGACTTACCCTAGCGGAACAGAGGAGTTCATTCATCCTATTGTGGCACTGGGTGGCTGACTTTTTTTGGAGGGCTTTGGCACTGACCAATGCTGCCGCCACCTCCCAAGTCAGATTGATGATGTTGCTACCCCTCCTGCGGCCAGAGCGGGGGTAGAGGACATCATGGCGTGCCTCCATGGCATCCAAAAGATATTCCAGGGACGCATCACTGAATCGGGGGGGTTGCAGTCTTCTTGCCATTCAGGGCCATGTTTTCCTTCCAACAGCCCTGGCTGGAAGTACTGAGAGGTATGTGTGTGGCTGCAATTTAAATATTGCATCCGGCCCTGGCATGAGCAACTGACGAGATGGGGTGGTGGAGAAATTGGAGGCAGCCCAACAGTAAAATGGCATGTTTCCCGGGAATGCATGATTAATGAGGCGGCATTGGGACGATATGACGTGAGAAGCTCCATTGCGGCTAGTGGGTAAAACATCCTTTTTCCCACCCGCTACCACACTTAGTGCAAATCTGGGACGATTCCTTCCACAGTCTCAAAATGTAACAATCTTATAAAACCTCATATTTTTAACAGTGTGAATATGAGGTTAAATGTTCGATCTTGGTGTCAAATGTGTCACCAAGTTTGTAAACAGACTAACTTAATCTCAGATTGTTGTTTGGGAGAGGGATGAAGTTGGTACCTAACGAATGGAGTTTGGAATGGGACCAAAAATAACGGTTTTTTGTCTTCCCAATATTTAATTGGAGGAAATTTCTGCTCATCCTACATTGGATGTTGGTTCAGCAGTCTGATCATTTCGCAACAGTGGAGGAGTAGGGAGAGGGTGAATCAGAGCTAGGTGTCATCAGCGTATAATGTGGTCATTGAATATTTTTAAGGCAGAAGTGGAGAGATTCTTGACTAACAATAGAGGTCATCGGAGTGGTGAAATGTGGAGTTGAGGCCAGAGTCAGATCAGACATGATCTTATTGAATGGCGGAGCAGGTTCGAGGGGCCGAATAGCCTACTCCTGCTCCTAATTTGTATATTCGTACATGAGCACTAACGCTGTACCTTCGCATGATGTCACTAAGGAGCAGCGTGTAAGTGAGAAATATGAGGGGGCCAAGGATTGATTCTCGGGGAATGCAATAAGTAACAGTGAGGGAGCAAGAAGAAAAACCATTGCAAGTGATTCTCTGGATATAATTAGATCGATAAGATTGCAAGCATATATTGGAAAAATCAGTGATCTTCAAACAAAAAATCTCTAATCTGCAATAAATAACTCTGGGTTTTCCATTGTTGTGCCCATAACCCTGCTTTGCTCATCATTTCCCTCCCCATGACACAAGACAAGAATTTTTAGCTTGTGCTGAGTTACCTGATCTGAACCAGGATAGAAATCAAGGCCATTATTGGCCTGAGTGCTCTCATGCAGGGAGGAGAAAGATCATCCAGGTGTCCACCCTGATGGTTCCCCAGCATTGCTGCAGGAGGTGTATGCATCTTGGGCAGAGATTGAATCAAAGGCTCCTTTGTGATTCAGGACATTACACTTCCAGGAGAGAACAAACAGAATCCTGACAAGTGAAATGTAAGTGCCCTGTGTAAAGTCATTCTGGAATTTGAAGGCTAAGACATTTGGAACTGCTCAATGGTGTGGGGGGTGGGGGTGGGAGTGTAAAGCAGGTGTGCTCAGAATCTTCTAAAGAGGACCACTTTTGCATTTACTCTATTCAGATTGTCAGAACAGAGAGGCTATCTGGAAAAGCACAGAAGATGCTGTCTTGGATTGACTGAACAATTGATCTGAACAATTACCATTCCCAAGATCAGTCTAGAGTTTACAAATCTTGGATAAGTCCATTTGGAGTTATTTAATGTTCCTTTCCCTCTGCTTCCAGTGGTGTTAGCAGCGTTGTCAGGCGCTGTATCGAGAGGAAGACAGAAATAGAATATGCTGTGAAGATTATTGACATCACATCTGAACATCTGACTCCAGAGGAGCTAGAAGAGATTTGCACATCCACTGCTCAGGAAATCGGCATCCTCAAGGAAGTCTCAGGACACCCACATATAAGTGAGTAAGTCATCCAGGCAAAATAACAAAGGCAATAGAGTAGAAATCCAAGGAATGGGTAGAGTTCATGATCATAGGCAGTGAGAGTTGTTGGCATCTGCTTCCTCACTAACATTTGGAGATGGGTGCCAGAGTTGTGGGAGCTGGCGGGCCCACAGCAACAGCCTGACAAAGCTTTAGTCAGGATCATATCTATCAGCAAAAATTACAGAACCATTGCCATTCCTGGCTGTGTCCCACCCCACAGGCAGGATAGACCCAGCAGAGGTGGCAGCACCATGGTATACAGTCAGGAGGGACTGACCCTTGGAATCCTCAGCATTGATTCTGGACCCCACAGTCTTGTGTCATCAGGTCAAACATGGACAAGGAAACCTGGTTAGCACCTTCTGCCTTCCCTCAGCGAATGAATCAGCACTCCTCCATGTTGAACACCACTTGAAAGAAGCATTAAGGGTAGCAAGGGCAAAGAATGGTGGGCAGCTTCAATGCCCATCACCAAAAGTAGCTCAGTAGCCCTACCACACACTTTGTGGAGACCAAGTCCCATCTTCACAATGGGACACACTCCATCGTGTTGTGTGGGTCATCTTGAGAACAGATCTAGCAGCTCAAACTGGGCACCCTTGAGGCGCTGTGAGCTATCAACAGCAGCACAATTGTACCCGGCCACAATCTGTAACCCCATGGCGTGGCATAACCCCCATTCTACCATTACAATTAAGCCAGGGGATCAACACCAGTTCAATCAGGAGTGCAGAAGAGCATGCCAGGATCAGTACCATGTGTACTTGAAAAGTGGATAAAGTACCAGAGGTAAGGGAAAGTTAAAAATAAATCAAGAGGAGACACTAACTAATACATGCAAAAAAAATGATAAATTGAGAAAATGATGACAATGAAGATTGATAGATGTCTCAGACCTGATGATTTTTTTTATTCATTCACCGGATGTGGGTTTCACTGGCTGGGCCAGCATTTATTGTCAATTCCTAGTTGCCCTTGAGAAGGTGGTAGTGAGCTGCCTTCTTGAACCGCTGCAGTCCATGTGGTGTAGGTACACCCACAGTGCTGTTAGGGAGGGAGTTCCAGGATTTTGACCCAGTGACAGTGACGGAGTGGTGATATATTTCCAAGTCAGGATGGTGAGTGACTTGGAGGGGAACTTCCAGGTGGTAGTGTTCTCATCTATCTGCTGCCCTTGTCCTTCTAGATGGTAGTGATCGTGGGTTTGGAAGGTGCTACCTAAGGAGCCTTGGTGAATTCCTGCAGTGCATCTTGTCAATGGTACACACTGCTGCTACTTTGCATCGGTGATGGAGGGAATGAATGTTTGTAGATGGGCTGCTTTGGCCTGGATCCAGAACAAATGGTCGGAATATTATGTAATTTCTATGACAATTGTTGATGATGCCACAGTGGGACGTTCTGCACTCTGCTGAAGAGCACAGCCTAGATTAATATATAATGAGTGTCTTAACTAAAACTTTCCACTGCATTGGCAGCAGTCACCCAAACAATGCATATAAAGTGTGAAACAAAAACAAAAACAGAATTACCTGGAAAAACACAGCAGGTCTGGCAGCATCGGCGGAGAAGAAAAGAGTTGATGTTTCAAGTCCTCATGACCCTTCGACAGAACTTGAGTTCGAGTCCAAGAAAGAGTTGAAATATAAGCTGGTGTAAGGTGTGTGTTGGGGGGGGGGGGTGGTGCGGAGAGAGAGAGAGAGAGAGAGAAGTGGAGTTGGGGTGTGGTTGTAGGGACAAACAAGCAGTGATAGAAGCAGATCATCAAAAGATGTCAACAACAATAGAACAAAAGAACACATAGGTGTTGAAGTTAAAGTTGGTGATATTATCTAAACGAATGTGCTAATTAAGAATGGATGGCAGGGCACTCAAAGTATAGCTCTAGTGGGGGTGGGGAGAGCATAAAAGATTTAAAAAATTTTTTTTAAAAATAATGTAAATAGGTGGGAAAAGGAAAATCTATATAATTTATTGGAAAAAAAAGGAAGGGGGAAACAGAAAGGGGGTGGGGATGGGGGAGGGAGCTCACGACCTAAAGTTGTTGAATTCAATATTCAGTCCGGAAGGCTGTAAAGTGCCTAGTCGGAAGATGAGGTGCTGTTCCTCCAGTTTGTGTTGGGCTTCACTGGAACAATGCAGCAAGCCAAGGACAGACATGTGGGCAAGAGAGCAGGGTGGAGTGTTAAAATGGCAAGCGACAGGGAGGTTTGGGTCATTCTTGCGGACAGACCGCAGGTGTTCTGCAAAGCGGTCGCCCAGTTTACGTTTGGTCTCTCCAATGTAGAGGAGACCACATTGGGAGCAACGAATGCAGTAGACTAAGTTGGGGGAAATGCAAGTGAAATGCTGCTTCACTTGAAAGGAGTGTTTGGGTCCTTGGATGGTGAGGAGAGAGGAAGTGAAGGGGCAGGTGTTGCATCTTTTGCGTGGGCATGGGGTGGTGCCATAGGAGGGGGTTGAGGAGTAGGGGGTGATGGAGGAGTGGACCAGGGTGTCCCGGAGGGAACGATCCCTATGGAATGCCGATAGGGGGTGTGAAGGGAAGATGTGTTTGGTGGTGTCATCATGCTGGAGTTGGCGGAAATGGCGGAGGATGATCCTTTGAATGCGGAGGCTGGTGGGGTGATAAGTGAGGACAAGGGGGACCCTATCATGTTTCTGGGAGGGAGGAGAAGGCGTGAGGGCCAATGCGCGGGAGATGGGCAGGACACGGTTGAGGGCCCTGTCAACGACCGTGGGTGGAAAACCTCGGTTAAGGAAGAAGGAGGACATGTCAGAGGAACTGTTTTTGAAGGTAGCATCATTGGAAGAGATGCGACGGAGGCGAAGGAACTGAGAGAATGGGATGGAGTCCTTACAGGAAGCGGGGTGTGAGGAGCTGTAGTCGAGATAGCTGTGGGAGTCGGTGGGTTTGTAATGGATATTGGTGGACAGTCTATCACCAGAGATTGAGACAGAGAGGTCAAGGAAGGGAAGGGAAGTGTCAGAGATGGACCACGTGAAAATGATGGAGGGGTGGAGATTGGAAGCAAAATTAATAAATTTTTCCAAGTCCCGACGAGAGCATGAAGCGGCACCGAAGTAATCATTGATGTACCGGAGAAAGAGTTGTGAAAGGGGGCCGGAGTAGGACTGGAACAAGGAATGTTCCACATACCCCATGAAGAGACAGGCATAGCTGGGGCCCATGCGGGTACCCATAGCCACACCTTTTATTTGGAGGAAGTGAGAAGAGTTGAAGGAGAAATTGTTCAGCGTGAGAACAAGTTCAGCCAGACGGAGGAGAGTAGTGGTGGATGGGGATTGTTCGGGCCTCTGTTGGAGGAAGAAGCTAAGGGCCCTCAGACCATCCTGGTGGGGGATGGAGGTGTAGAGGGATTGGACGTCCATGGTGAAGAGGAAGCGGTTGGGGCCAGGGAACTGGAAATTGTTGATGTGACGTAAGGTGTCAGAGGAATCACGGATGTAGGTGGGAAGGGACTGGACAAGGGGAGAGAGAAGGGAGTCAAGATAACGAGAAATGGGTTCTGTGGGGCAGGAGCAAGCTGAGATGATCGGTCTACCGGGGCAGTTCTGTTTGTGGATTTTGGGTAGGAGATAGAAGCGGGCCGTCCGAGGTTGGGCGACTATCAGGTTGGAAGCTGTGGGAGGGAGATCCCCAGAGGAGATGAGGTCAGTGACAGTCCTGGAAACAATGGCTTGATGTTCAGTGGTGGGGTCATGGTCCAGGGAGAGGTAGGAGGAAGTGTCTGCGAGTTGACGCTCAGCCTCCGCGAGGTAGAGGTCAGTGCACCAGACAACAACAGCACCACCCTTGTCAGCGGGTTTGATGACAATGTCAGGGTCGGACCTGAGAGAATGGAGTGCAGTAAGTTCAGAGAGAGACAGGTTAGAATGGGTGAGAGGAGCAGAGAAATTGAGACGACTAATGTCGCGCCGACAGTCCTCAATGAAAAGATCAAGAGAAGATAAGAATCCAGAGGGAGGGGTCCAGGTGGAGGGAGAATATTGGAGATGGTAAAAGGATCCGTTGAACTGGGAGAGGACTCCTGCCCAAAGAAGTGAGCCCGGAGACGAAGACGGCGGAAGAAGAGTTCAGCATCATGCCGAGCCCGAAATTCATTGAGGTGAGGGCGTAAGGGTATGAAACTAAGTCCTTTGCTGAGCACTGAACGTTCAGCATCGGAGAGGGGAAGGTCAGGGGGTATAGTGAATACACGGCTGGTGTTGGGATTGGAAGATGGGGTGGGGACGGAGGGACAGGCAGGGGTGGAGGGTCCTAGATGGGTGTTGGTGTCGATGAGTTGTTGGAGCTTGCGTTCCTTAGCACTTGAGAGAAAGAGAAAAAGTTTCTTGTTGAGGCGTCGGATGAGCCGAAGGATAAAATGAAACTGGGGGCACGTGCAGCTTTGAAAAAGGGTACGGCGGTGCTGCTGGAGGGAGAGGTCGAGTGTGTTCATATGGCGGCGCATGGCACTGAGTGTGGATTTCAGAATGTGACGGGAACAGCAGTCCGAGAAACGTTTTATGTCCCGGAGATACCTGTAATCCTGGGTGGAATTTCAGTTGAAATCCACGTGGGGTAAATCGGAGATGGAGACAGTCACTGAGAAAGGAGATATGGCTGTGAAAGCGGGTTTTAGTAAACACCTTGTCAAACACCAGGAGGGAAATGGAAAGCAAGGAAGGTGAGCAGGGCAAAAAAGAGGAATGGAAATCTTGTCGCAGAAAAGAAGAGAACTTCTTCAAGGAGGTAGGCATTTCTTGAAGAGCAGTGGCAGTCAATTAAACACCGAGATAAAAACAAAAAAACTGCGGATGCTGGAAATCCAAAACAAAAACAAAAACAGTACACTCCACCCTGCTCTCTTGCCCACATGTCTGTCCTTGGCTTGCTGCATTGTTCCAGTGAAGCCCAACACAAACTGGAGGAACAACACCTCATCTTCCGACTAGGCACTTTACAGCCTTCTGGACTGAATATTGAATTCAACAACTTTAGGTCGTGAGCTCCCTCCCCCATCCCTACCCCCTTTCTGTTTCCCCCTTCCTTTTTTTTTCCAATAAATTATATAGATTTTCCTTTTCCCACCTATTTCCATTATTTTTTTAAAAAAATTTTTAAATCTTTTATGCTCTCCCTACCCCCACTAGAGCTATACCTTGAATGCCCTGCCATCCATTCTTAATTAGCACATTCGTTTAGATAATATCACCAACTTTAACTTTAACACCTATGTGTTCTTTTGTTCTATTGTTGTTGACATCTTTTGATGATCTGCTTCTTTCACTGCTTGTTTGTCCCTACAACCACACCCCCACTCCACTTCTCTCTCTCTCTCTCTCTCCACCCCCCCCCACACACACCTTAAACTCTTTCTTGGACTCGAACTCAAGTTCTGTCGAAGGGTCATGAGGACTCGAAACGTCAACTCTTTTCTTCTCCGCCGATGCTGCCAGACCTGCTGAGTTTTTCCAGGTAATTCTGTTTTCATATAAAGTGTGCCTGCTTTCCAGCTCCTTTCGCCCACATGCAATGAACAGTTTCATTTTGACTGACTACTGGTTGAAAAATCCCTTCAGTTTTGCTGCTCAGTAAACTTAGAGTGGGGGATTTAACTCTGCCAAGTAGTATCATCCCTGACAGATCTCATTGTGCAAGGTTATCAGCTGAGCTTCGGGGTATTTGTCAAAATGAGAGTTGACAATGAGCCAGTCTGTGTGCCAGTGATTTCCCTGCAGACTTCGGAGCAAGAATGGGTCAGTGATTGCAGCTGTAGGACAATTAAGAAGGCTGGAGAAGAGATTTCCACCCGAAGTCAATATTACAATCATGTCTGAGCAGTGGAGGGTTGTAATTCAAGGAGATTTCAGGAGGGAAAAAAGAATATAAGTAAAATCAATAATGAAAAGGGAAAATGCCGGGAATTCTCAGCAGGTCACACACAGTCTGCCTTTAACTTTCATAACGAACAGCATAGAGATTTCTGATTTTCAGCATCTGCAGTATTTTGCTTCTCAAGAAATAAAATTGTGAATTACACAATTGTTCTCTCTGTTACAGTTTCATTAAATGACTCCTATGAATCTTCAAGCTTCTACTTCTTGGTGTTTGATCTGTAAGTATGGGGGCAGTTCACATACAGAAGACACACTCCTACACAATGAAAAGAAGAGCATCCAAAGCCAGAGTTCATTGCATAACCACAGATAGAAACAGAAAAAAGAATCCCATACTAAAAGACAGGGTCATAATATATAGAGAACCAAGCAAAATATACAGAGGAAACCTGACAAAGATAGTAAGAGGGTCAAGGGGAGATTGAGAATGGCAGCTAATGTAAAATGGAACACAAAATTCTTTTATAAATAGTCATGCCCACAGCAGGTGTTAATCGCTGCGCAAACCAAATCCCAGAGGGAAACTTGGCTTAGTGGCCATACCCTTTTTTTTATTCTGAAAATGAGAAGACAACGTACCAGTCTCAGCAGTAAGAAGTCCAGTAACACTTTACTTTTAATTTTTAAAATCCCTAAAAGTTTTATTAACAAGAATAAAAGAAAACTTAAGCACACAAGATTACAGTTGCACAATTAAGGTTAGTCTTACAAAACATTCCCCCACAAAGACTCTATACCTGGTCAGACCCACAGATAAACAGCTTCTAGTTAGCACTCCCTTATAAATATTTAACTATAAAGATCCAGTAATACTACCCAAGGCAAATTGCTGTAGCATTAATAAAGGCGTACCACATGACCTGTAACTAGCTTCCCCTCTGCTGTGGAAAACCAAACTTCAGATTAAAACTGCTCATTGTAGCCCAAGACTTTTCTGGCTTGACTGGATGATTCATTCAAACTGCATTTCTTCCCAGCCAAGAGCTAACAGCTCCAACTCAACAGCTCAAACAGCTTCAGCTGCTCATCTCACAACTCAAACAGCAGCTCTAGCTATAGCTATTTTAAGCTCTCCACAGTAACTCTAAAATATTTTTTTCCCCTTTCATCTCAGGTTCCAATGTTCTCACACCTCTTTGAAACTCAAATCCTTCCAAATATAAAATCTTTCATGTCTCTACCTTGTCTTTGCTTTCAGATCAATAAATATAATACCCCCCTTTTGTTTACCTATGGAACTCCTGCAAGGGGCAAACATGTTTCTTTCTACCTCTGACTCCTCTTTGATATTCAGCCAAACGCTCAACTTACCTAAAATGTTAGATTTAACCTATTTACTTCTACCTCAAACATAGCACCTCTATCCTTTTCATGTTTTAACCACCCCCCGAGACAATCTGTCTCCTATTAATCTCCGCCCAGCTTAACTAAATCATACACACACATGCCTTTTCCACAGAATAACACATATTCCCCCAAAATATTTTTTTAAAAAACATCCATTTCTCACAAAAAGACATGACTGAGAAAAGGGTAGCCTAAGTGAAAATTGGTGCTGATTAGGGACCAAAAAGGATATCCTCTTGGGGAGGCAGAGTGTATTTGCTGATGTACTAAGTGAGAAGTAGATGCTACCAATGTAACAATAAAGGAGGAGCTGGTAGAGATATTGGACAGGACAAAAATAGTTAAAGAGAAGGTACTTAAAAAATTGGCAACACTCAAAGTAGAAAAGTCACCGGGTCTGGTTGGGTGTATCTGAGAATGCTGAGACAAGTAAGAAAATATATCATGGAGGTCCTGGTCACAGTCTTCGAATCCTTCCTTGATATGAGAGCCAGAGGATGGGGGGGTTGCAAATCTTTCTATTTTTTGAACACACAAAAGTTATAAATCTGGCAACAGCAGGCCAATTGCACTGAAGTTGGTGTTGGAAAACTTTGAAATAATAATCCAGAACAAAATTAATTGTAAAAATACGTGTTAATAAATGATGGCCAGCCTCAATCTGTTAAAGGCAAATCATGTTTCACTTATTAAGCTTTTTAATAAAGTGTTGGAAAGAGGTAATGATGTTTGATAAAGTGCCACATAATAGACCTCAACCAGCTCAGGGGATTAAAGGACGATAAGGATACGAAATTGGCTAAGGAACTGAACACAGCATAGTGGTGATCTGGAGAGAGGTTCACACTGTTTTTTGATACAGTTGCCAGATGGGCCAATTATGAATGCCTGGCTGAGCTCCAAGAATGGTTAATCACTTAGATCTCAGCAAACAATTTTTATACAGGCTGCAGAAGGGAGTGCAAGCTTTGATTGATTGACATCTCTAGTACTTTGTAATGACCTACTGTTCCTTTATAGAGATTTTTTTTTGCTTGTGTGCTTATCTACATACAACTAAGTGTTCTGAAGTAGATAACTGGAACTGGAACTAGTCTGTTACAATCTGTTGCTTGTTCCATGTTGTTCTTTCACACAATGCTACCCTTGTTCTGCTATAATCACACTCTGCTTTCTTACCTTTATGCCTCTGTTAGCACCTTTTTTAGCACTAACCACTACTATCAACACTCCCTTTGTCCTTCAGTTCATGACATCTTTGTCAATCCCTGCTTTGTCTCCACCTATCGCTGGCCCCACCCCCCCCTTAAACAGTATAAATTTCATAACATTTCCACTTCTCTTCAGCTCTGAAGATGGGTCATACGAACTTGAAACATTAGCTCTGTTTCTCTCTCCACAGATGCTGCTAGACCTGCTGAGTTTTTCCAGCATTTTCTGTTTTGTTATCACAATGACTGATCTGATTGTGGCCTTAACTCCACTTTCCTATCTGCCTTCCATAACCTTTGACTTTGTTGTCAATCAAGAATCTGCCTAACTTAGTCTTCAATATATTTAACGACCCAGCCTCCACTGTTGACTTGGGAAGAGAATTCCTAATAATAAAGATTCTCTGAGAGAAGAAATTCCTTAATGCCTCCATCTTAAATGGAAAATCCTTTATTTTGAAACTATGTCCCCTAGTTTTAGCTTCCCCCATGAGAGGAAACATCCTCTCAGATCTGCCCTGGAGGATTCAGTGGCATACTGTCGTAAAAAACCATCTGGTTCACTAATGTCCTTTGGGGAAGGAAATCTGCCATCCTTATCTGGTCTGGCCCACATATGACTCCACATTCACAGCAATGTGGTTGATTCTTAATTGGCCTTGCAAGCCACTCAGTTCAAGGGAAAATGGGCATGGGCAGCCACCAGCGATGCCCACATCCCATGAAAAAATAAAAAAAAGTCCCCTCAGAATCTTAGATGTTAAAATGAGATCACCTCTCATTCTTCTAAACTCCAATGAGTAAAGGCCCAACCTGCTCAACCTTTGCTCATAAGTGAACCCAGCCTAGTGAACCTCCTCTGAACAGCTTCTAGTGCAAGTATGTCCCTCCTCAAATAAGGAGACAAAACTTTACACAATACTCTAGGTCTCACCAATGCCCTGTACAGTTATAGCAAAACTTCCCTACTTTTATTCTCTATTCCACTCGAAATGATTTTTTGTGGTGCATCTAAAAGGACATCCAAATCCCTCTGTAACCCAACATTCTGCAACCTCTTTCCATTTAAATAGTATTCTGCTTTTCTACTCTTCCTGCCAAAGTGGACAAGTTCACATTTTCCCACATTAAACTCCATTCACCAATTTTTTTGCCCACTCACTTAACCTACCTATATCCTTAAATGTTGCTGAAAAAAAAACATATGTTCTCGAAGCTTCTCATCTCACACTCATCAGCAAGAATTTCAAATATAAAGGGAACAACAAATTTATACTTCATGAGAAGAGAGTGTTGAATGGTTGGCAAGTGGACTTGGATTGGTAGAGCCGTTGCCGTGGAGAAGGCATGAGTTAACTGATCACTGGTGTGAACTACAAAACTTTGTTTAAATTCAAACCAGGCAGGTTCACTCTGATTGGTCAAGACATTGCTCAAGGGAATGAACCAGAGAATAACTGTCACCTATTTTGTTTAGTTGAAACAAGTGCAATGTGTGTACATGTTCTTTCTATGCGTGCTAGAAGCTACATATGTTAATACACAGGGCCCTGTTCTTTGCAGACAGAAAGAAAATAGCTTGGTAGTTAACTGTCAGCCATCAGTTAACTGGTGCATTCTCCATGGCAACGCACCTACCAAGCAGAGTCCACTTGCTAACTTTTGATGATCTGCTTCTATCACTGCTTGTTTGTCCCTACAACCACACCCCCCCTCCACTTCTCTCTCTCTCTCTCTCTCTCTCCGCCCCCCACACACACACACCTTAAACCAGCTTATATTTCAACTCTTTCTTGGACTCGAACTCAAGTTCTGTCGAAGGGTCATGAGGACTTGAAACGTCAACTCTTTTCTTCTTCGCCGATGCTGCCACAGATACAAGTTAATTGACAGAAGAACCAGGGAAGAATGAGGATTTATTTTGAATGCAGTGAGTTGTGATCTGAAATGCATTGTCTGAAAGGATGGAGGAAGCAGGTTCAATCATAATAACTTTAAAAAGGGAATTGGATAAATACTTGATGGGGATAAAATTTGCAGTTTTGGGAAGAGAATGTGAGTGAGATGATGCACAGGCTTGATGAAGCCTTGCTGTGTGCTGTATCATTCTAGGATTCTAAGTACAGAAATTAATTCTCACCAACTGATGGGACTAACAGCATTTTGATCACTACACCTGCCAAAGCAGAGTATGCCACTTTACCAAGACCCACTGATGTTCTAACTCAGCCAGCCTAAATTTAAAGAGTATGGCCCCTTGTCCTAGATACTCAAGAGGAAATAATTTTGCAATCTATCCTATCAAATCTTTTCATCATTTTGAGGGTAACTGATAGTGAGAGCTCCAGGTGGAGATTCTAGCTTCAATGTGGTACATCCTACATATATCCTGGGCCTGGGATCCTAGGCGTAAAAAGTCTTGTCACCTCAATCAGAGGAGATCAGGGAATCCTGCCTGATCCAGCTGATACCATGAACCTACCCTGATGAAATTACAACCGCTCTCATTCCAGCAAGTTAAAAATAGTGCTGAACTTTGCTTGTGTTCTCAGGCTTCCCAGTGGTAACATGTCATTCACTGTCCTAAAGGTTGATTACAGACAGTGGCGATTCTCAATCTCTTGGAGCTGTTCCATGGCGAATATGACGTCCCTTTGCTCAATGCTGTATGTTTATACTGTTCTGGAGAATACACACACTGGTGCTGAAGAATGAGTGAAGAAGGGAAAGGGACATAGCTTGTATCTCCTTAATCATCTGTGGCCATCTACCAGGATAATGCTGTGTGAGTCCACATTTCATCAGGCATGCCCTGGGCAGGTGGGACAGGCCTGGTGACTTCCAGCTCAGGCCTCCACAGGTCACATGGTCACCTACAGCCCATTGCTTCTAACATTATTTTCACCATAAATTAATTTATATCAATTGTAAAAGCTTCCAAAATGTGCATTAATGCAGTTAAAGGTTAGCAGAGGTGCCATGTACTAAGGATCTGCACTTATCAAGTTTCAGCCATGCTTCAAGCTCGACCTTAAAAATAGTGTTAAACTTTGGCCTTTATTTAAGCTGCATTCACCAAAGATGGACAACAAGCTCCCGGTAATTCACAGCCAGTTTTGTCACTAAAGTTTGAATTGGGCAATTTAAATCACAGTAAACTGGAAATTTAAACAAAATTAAATTGTCACAATTTGAATTTAATTAAGAGGGGCAGAATACACATACCAACAAGTGAATCAGTAACGACAGTATTTTGGACCTAAGCAAATTGGTGTGTCCAGGAGAGAGCAAGAATGTCTGTGAAAGTCCCTTTGTAATTATAGAGTTTAAAAGGTTAGCATGTGGCACAACATGCCAAAGCACATTGAAACACACCCACATACCAGAATACAACTCAGCACTCCAGACTCACAGCAATATGTTTGACTCTTAATTGCCCTCTGAAATAGCCCAGCAAGTAATTCGGTTGTATCAAAATGCTACAAAAGAAGAATAAAACTAGACTGACTACCTGGCATCAACCTAGGCACTGGAAATGACAAAGACACACCCTACCCATTCGCTATTGCAAAGTTCTCCTCACTAACATCTGGGAACTTGTACCAAAATTGGGAGAGTTTTCCTGCAGGCTAGTCAAGCATCAGCCAGACATAGTCAATGCTCCTTTAGATACAGGGGTGATGTCAGAGAACAGAAGGATTGAAAATGTTACTGAAGTGTTTTGTCATTTCTCAACAATTAAGAATACACACACACAGTTGTCAGCTTCTGAACTCCAGCTTCTTGTGTGAAAAACAGAAGGTTCCTTTGTTCCTTATTCTACAGCAGAGGACAATACATCCGGGATTTAGCACACCCTACTGTCAGGTGTTTTATATAACGCTTCTTTTTAACTAAAATGTCCTTTTACAAAAAAGCATTAACATTAAACACAAACATCACATCTCCTCCCTCTTTAGGCAGGATCAAATCAGTCGGGCGGTTTGCAGATTCACTTTGGTCTAGATAGAGTGTTGGCTTAGGTATCTCAGTTTGTTTGCTTAGGAATGGGAGGTTCTGCTGTTCCACTTGTTTCTGTTCAGGTTCAACAGTTGCAGCTACAGGTGCTACAGGTTTGTCAGTTGAATCAAGTCAGGTTTCACCAACTGCAGCAGATGTTTCACAGAAATTTTCCACTGTGACTGGAGATCCCTGGAAATTTGGTTCCTTGGATTTGGCTTCTCTAATCTGGTCAGTGTGTCTCTTCCAGATTCCACAGGAAGATTCAACATCATAGGTCAGTGGTCCTCGACGCTTGATGATTCTTCCCAAGATCCACTTTGGTGTCCCACAGTAATTTTGGACCCAAACAAACTCATGAGCTGTGTCATGTGACCCTTTCTGATCAAGTTGCCTTGAACCAATCTTTCCTTTCAAATCTGGACGCAGCAAATCCATTCCGGTACACAGTCATCTTCTAAACATCAGCTCAGCAGGAGATACGCCTATTGTTGAATGTAGAGCGTTACGATACATCATCAAAAAGTTCTTTAGCTTCAACCTCCAGTCTGTGTGTGTCCTCCCTTTCAATATGGCCATTTTGAATGTCTGGACAAAATGCTCTGCATCACCATTTGAGGATGGGTGGTAAGGCGAGATGAGAATCTGCTTGATCCCATTGTTTTTCAGAAATGTTTGAAATTCACATGATGTGAACCGTGTGCCAGTCAGATACAATCTGCTCCAACAATCCAAAAGCAATGAACACATTCCAGAGACCATCAATGATCTTTGCTGAAGTCGTCGACTTCATGGGAATAATATGAGGTCACTGATTGCGTCCACCGCAATCAGGAAAGTATGTCCGAAAAGTGGTCCAGCAAAGTCCACATGAGGTCTCTGCCATGGGTGGTCAGGCCAAGCCCACGAATGTAATGGGGCAGGTGCAGGAGAAGACTTCATTTCTATGGAAGGCAATCACTGACCATGCCTTTAATGTCCTTCTCCAGATGTGGCCACCATACACATAGACGAGCCAATACTTTCATTTGACAATTCCCAAGTGACTGAGGTGAAGCTCTTCTAACACTTGTGTTTGGAATTTGAGGAATAACAACTTGGATTCCCCATAACAAACAACCGTCTTGCAGAGTCAGCTCAAATCTACACATGTAGTAAAGCTTAAGCTCAGTAGTCACTTCTTGAGGTGCACACCAACCCTTGTGTGTACAGGTAAACTTTGGAGAGCACAGTATCCCTCTGAGTTTCAAGTCGAATTTGATCCACTTTAACAGGTAACATGTCTGTTTGGTTCCCAATGAAAGCAGTGACTTCACTTTGAGTTGTAGAGCTGTGGTGTAACGGAAGCCTGGAAAGAGCATCCGTATTTCCATGATTCTCGGTGGAGCGAAATGTAGTTTCGTACTGGTAGTAAGCAGATAAGATCAGTGTCTACTTTTGTAGGCGTGTAGCGGCAAGCGTCGGAGTTTGTGACTTCGGGCTAAGTAACCAGGTCAAAGGCCTGTGGTCTGTAATTAACGTGAATTTACGCCCATAAAAATATTGGTGGAACTTGACTCCATAGATTAGTCTCAGAGCTTCCTTCTCAATTTTGGCATAATTTCATTCTGTCTTGGACAATGTGTGTCAGGCCTAAGCAATGGGCCTTTCACTGCCATCAGGAAATGTGTGGGAGATGACAGCTCCAACACCAGATCCAGATGCATCACAAGCCAGGCTGACAGGTAACTTTTCATTGAAATGTGCCAGGACTTTAGCAGAACTCTTGCTTGAGTTCCTTGAAACTTTCCTGACAGGCTTGTGACCAATCCCATTTTGCATTCTTCAGCAGATTATTCAGTGGTTCTGCCTTGGTATCAAACTGGAAATGAACTTGCTGTAGTAATTCACAAGTCCCAAAAATGAAAGAAACTCCTTAACATTTTTGGGCTCTGGTGCATTCACCACTGCGTCCAACTTTCTGAGTGAGGTTGAGGGACCAGTTTCATCGATCATTGGTCCCAGATGAGGCACTGAGGTTTTCAAGAACAAGCATTTGGATTTTTCTCAGTGGATGCCGTATTTTTCCAGTTGATGCAGGACCCTGTCTAGGTTCTCTAAATGAGTTAGGAGGCTTTTCCTGGTGATGAGCATGTTGTCTTGGAAGCAGATTATACCAGGGAGGCCCTGCAGTATTTTGTCCTTGGCCTTCTGGAATAAGGCTGGTGATGACACGATTCCAAATTGTAGTCGTTTGTATTGATATAGACCTCTGTGTGTGTGCTGATGGTTGTATGCTTCCTGGAATCTTCACTCAGCTGCATTTGCAAAAATTCCTGTGATAGGTAAAGCTTTGTGAATAATTCACCTCCATTCAGAGCAGCAAACAGGTCCTCAATTTTTGGTAGCAGGTACTGATGAACTTCCAGGAAAGGATTAATAGTGATTTTATAGCCACCACATATTCTGATAGACCTGTCATCCTTCACTACTGGGACTACTGGAGCTGTCCACTCTGCATAATCAACTTTCTCAATTATCTGAAAGTTTTCATGTTGTTCCAGTTCCTGCTCTATTTTCTGTCGCATTGAGTAAGGAATTGAACGTGGTTTAAAGAACCTTGGAGAAGAACCTTCACAGCAAGTTTGGCTTCAATGTCTTTAATAACACCAAGACCTTCTTTGAAGACATCAGTATGCTTGTCTAACAAGGACTGCAACATGGGGTTGCAATGCATTTTATTTATTTTATTCCAGTCTAGTTGAATTTCTTTTAGCCAGTTCTTGCCCATAAGCGATGGACAATCCTCTTTCACAATGATAAGAGGCAACCTTGCTATTTTTCCAAGTATATTTATGGGTTCACCAGTGTAGGTGCTAGGCTGGAGGAGGGCTTTCGCCAATGGGCATTTCTTGAAAGTTTTCTCACGTGTCTTCTCTGAAGCAATAGAAACAGATGCTCCAGTGTCAACCTCCATTTCAACCATTTTAGAATTTAGGGCAATGCCAACTTTTAGTCCTTCATCTAGCTTCAGATCAGACGGAATGCAATACAATTGCTCCCCTGCATTGTTGCTGTTAGTTTCACTTTCTGCCTCATCTGGTCTCGTATTACTTTTGTATTTTGTTTCCAAGTAATGTATCTTTTTAAACTGCCTGTTCATTTTCAAGCGCAGTGTGTCTGTGTGCTCCTTGTGATGCCCTTTTCTTGGTGGTACTGCTTTACTGTGATCAGCCTTTGATCTACGTGAACACTGTTTATGTCCTTTTTTTCCACAGTAGTGACAATCAGCGGTTTCCAACTTACAGGCTTCTGTATTAAGCCCTATTCCATTACAGCGGTAACATGTTTGAAAGCGAGTATGACTTTAGTATTTTAACTTCAGCATTGCTAGAATGTGCTTTCAAACCTCCAGCTTGTTGCTCTGCCATTTCTAGTCTTTGTGCCATCTCGAATGCTTTCTTCAGTCTCAGCACTTGTTCCACTAACAATTTACGCTGAATTCTTTCATTTCTTAGTCCACAAACCAAGGGATCATGCAACACTTCTTCCAGGTAACCTTTAAAGTCACAATGTTCCACTAATTTTCTCCACTCAGCCAGGGACTGGGAAGCTGACTCACTTTCATGCGGTGAAACTTGAATCTCTTGGCAATAATTGCTGGTCTGGGATCAAAGTGCTTTTTCAAAACACCCACAAGCTCTTTAAAGCTTTTATCTGCTGGCTTGTCAGGAGCATGAGATTTCTCAGTAAAGTTAAATTTTTTATTCTGATGACTGTAAGAAGCACTGAGACCTGCTTTTCCTCTTCAATCTCATTCGCAATGAAAAACTATTCAGTTTGCTCGACGTAAACTACAAGGTCCATAGTAGCTGGATCAAGAACCTCTAAAGCCCCTAATAATGATGACCCCCCATCCTCATCACCATTTGAAGTGTCTTGTCACTTCTTAACAATTAAGAATACACACACACATTATCTGCTTCTGAACCCCAGCTTCCTGTGTGAAAAACAGAAGGTTCCTTTATTCCTTATTCTCCACCAGAGGACAATAAATCCAGGATTTAGCGCACCCTATTGGCAGGTATTTTATATAACACTTCTTTTTAACTAAAATGTTCTTTTACAAAAAAGCATAAATATTAAACACAAACATCACAGTTACACTCTTGTTCAAAAAAAAGGAGGATAAAATCTGATAATTACAAGTCAGTTGTTTAACATCGGTGGTGGGAAACTCATAGAAACAAGAATCCAGGAGAAAATGAACAGCTGCTTGGGCAGCATGGACTGATCAAATAGAGTCAACATGGATTTGATAAGGGCAAATCGTGTTTGACTAACTTGATTCAATTTTTTGACGAGGTTGCAAAAGGTGAATGAGCGCAGTTGATATGTATCTAGACTTTGAAAAGATGTTTAATAAACTATCATATATCAGGCTGGTTAGCAAAATTAAAGCCCATGCAATCAAAAGAATCAGTAACATCATGGGCTGGACTTTGCCCTCATCAGGCAGGTAAGCCCAGGAGTGGCCATGAAACCAACCGCTGCCTGCGATTGGGTGCTGACTGCGATTTGACACTGGCGGGCCAATTAAGGCCCACCTAGCGTGAAACACAGCTTGTCACTAACCAGGAAGGGGTGAGTGGAGGCGGGGGCCTACTTGCCGTTGGGTCCAGTGTTGACCCGGCGGCCCTATAAAGAAGGCCCAGGCAGCCCCAGAGAGGCTGCCAGGGAAGGACGTCTGGCTGCCACTCTGAAGATGCACTCAAGTGTGGCAGCAAATGCCAGGCGGGAGAGCAGGTTGGGTGGACACACAGCTCCACACTTGTTATATGAGTGCCTCGTGGTCCTGTTGGAGGAGGTGGCTGCCATGAGGGACACCCTTGTCCCCAAAGATGGGAGGAGGAGGCCACCGCACCACACCAAGAGGGCATGGGAGGAGGTGGCAGCCCGGGTGAGCAGCCACGACGTGGTGCAGCGCATCTGGGTGCAGTGCCAGAACTGTTTCAATGACCTACTGCACCAATGTTAGCATGGGTCAGCGTGGAGAAGTGTTAAGGTGTGGCCATCTCCCCGAAGACCTCAGGGGTGTTAGAGTCTGAGTGCCAACTGTTAATCATGCCAAAGCTAGCCTATGGAGTGAGCCTTGGCTACTTGGACTGAGTGCCTTGCGGGTTAAGGGCCATGACTTGGAGGTGCCCTGGCAGGTGCTCCTCAGCTGGGGTTGGCCAAGCTGCCATGGTGCTGCAGGTAGAGAGTGGACTAATCCATGCTCCTCTGTTCTCTTAGGAGAAGACAAGCCATAACCAGGCAGAGAGGCCGAGGCCCGCCCTTCCTGCTGCTGCTCAGCAGGTTCGAGCAGGATGCCCTGGCACTGGAACCCGGTCATGCAGAGGCTGGGGTGTCAGACAAAGATAAGAGTGCAGTGCACAGAGGTGAGAGTTTTGGATTGTGCAGCCATTCTAGTGTAGTCTGTTCATTGATGTGAGCCTCAAGCCTGGAATCTCTACTGATGATTGAAAGACGATGGTATCATGAAGCAGATCTCCATTGTCCCACCAGGATGCCTAGCAGGCACAGTGACAGTGTGCTGGCTTAAACTGATAACATGTCCTTGTTTCTCCCTTTTTGGTTCACCATCTGCAGACACCAAAGCTCCACCCCTGACACTGGGACCACCAGGCGTCACTGTCACCTGCGTCACACCTGCTCTCTGAAGCAGGCACCAGGGTAGATAACAGCACCAATTACATCATTGGCCAGTTTCTCATTGCACATTCACACTCGCTTGAGGTGCAGGTGGAGGCAGAGAGTCCCCAGGGCGCCGGCAGTCGGTGGACTGCTGGGGACCAGGGCAATGCTCAGTTGAAGGCAGGTGATGAGCCTCTGGAGTCATCCATTAGGCAGCAGATGCTGAATATCCAGTGGGATATGCGGGAAGATCTGGTGGAGATCCAAGACAGATTGCATGCCATGGTCTCCGTGATGGAAGAGTCCATGCGGAGTGTGAGCACTGTGTTGACCATCATGGGTGAGCACACTGCCTTCTCCATTGACAGAGTGGCAACTTGTGTGGAGAGACAGCTCCAGGGAAGAATCTGGGGTTCCTGGGGTTGCGCTTGGACCTGCAAGCCCTCAGACAGGCACTGACCTCAGGTGGTCATTGTCTGTGTGTGAGCTGGACGAGGCACCCAGTATCCCAGCTAGGTGCCTGTCCATCAATGGTGAGCAGGGAGGTCCACAGTGGCCTTACGGTGCACGAGCTGCTTGTCATCTCTGTGGGCTCCTCTCTGGGTGCTCTGGTTGATGGCTGTAGCTCCTCCGCCCCTCTGCCAGTGACCGTGACATCTGATGAGGCTGCGGTGACTGGGGAGATGCCAGCTGTGGCACTGGCCACTTCCTCCCAGGTGTGGCCAGCACAGGCTCCACTGGCCAGAGGACGACTGCCAAGGTTATCAAAGCTAGCAGAGTCAGCAGGCTGTCTCCAATGCTGCTGTCAGCGAGGAGGAGCACTTAGATGTAGCACTCGCAAACATAAGTTAAACACCATGTACACAAGAGGGTCATGTCATAGGTGACTTTATGTTCATTTATGTTTAATTAATGTATACTGGTCTGGAATGAAGACCAGAAAAGTTGGTGTAAATAGTCTGTAATTATCAAAATGATATAAATTGTGTTTTTGTCGTCATGGCCTGAGTATGCTTCACCTTTTTATTTTATTGGTGCAGGGTACGCCAGTATGTAATGCTGGATGTAGGTGGCTCTGAACTTTACTGCACAGACACTAAGTGTTTTTTGTGTTCAAATGAAAGGGTCCTTTCAGACATCCAGGATGGAGGCAGCAGTCCTGACATGCAGTTGAAGCTGATCTTTGGTAGCCAAGCTGAAGGAGCATTGGATCAAGGCGTTTCCGGTGTTCCTGTCTCCCTGGAGGTTACCGAGCTCTGCCTACTCAGTGTTCTCCTCAACGTGCTCCTCTTCGGACTCACCACTGGACTCAACATCTGTGGCCTGTGCAGCTGCATCAAGATCATCTTCCTCCCATGGGTCTCCCCTTGCCAGTGCCAGATTGTGGAGAGCGCAGCATGCAACCACTATCAGTGACACCCGCTCTGGGGAGGTATTAAAGTGCCCCCCCTGTACAGTCCAGGCATCGGAAGCGCATCTTGAGAACACCTATGGTACTCTCTATCACTGTCCTTGTGGCATTATAACGCTGCTCTGCCTCTGTTCTTGGGTGGCAGAGAGGCGTCATGAGCCACTTCTTCAATGGATAGCCCTTGTCATCCAGCAGCCATCTATCCAGTTGGGCTGGAGCACTGAAGAGCCTCGGCACCTGGGAGCGTCTGAGTATGTAAGCATCATGGGAGCTGTCAGGGTACCTTGCACAGACTTGCAAAATCACACACTATCTGCACGTTCATGGAGTGGAAGCCCTTCCTGTTGACGAGGGCACCCGGCTGACCCGCTGGCACCTTGATGGCCACATGTGTACAGTCTATTGCACCCTGGACAAGGGGGAACCCACCAATCACGGCAAAGCCTCTGGCTTGCCCTGCCTGACTGGCCTCATCTGTATGGTAAAGAATAAAGGTCAGGACTCACCTGAACAGAGCTTCTGTCACCAGCTTGATGCAACTGTGGACAGCTGATTGGGAGACTCCACACTGATCCCCCACTGAGCCCTGGAAAGAGCCAGAGGCAGAGAAGTTGAGGGTCATTGTGACCTTCAGAGCCACTGGCATGGGGTGTCCACCCACACAGTCAGATCTGATCTCAGGCCCAATCATCTGACAGATAGAGGTCATGATCTCCCTTTAGAGGCAGAGCCGTCTTCGGCATTGCACCTCAGACATATTGAGGTAGCTGCATCGCCACCTGTAAACCCTGGCAGTAGGATAGTGGCGTCTTCTGCAGCCCCTTCCACCTTGGACTTCCTGCTGGCCCTGCGCCCCTTGTGCATGAGCCTCTCCCCCGACAGGTCCCTCCCCTCCAAGCTGCATAGAGAAACATGGCCTCATCTCCCTTCTGCCAGAGGGGCAGAGGGAAGAGGGGCTTCCTCCTCTTCTGAGGTGCCTCCAGCAGAGACCACAATCCCAATTACAAGAGGAAGGGAAGACTGTCTGATACCTGGATGGGTCCACACGGTCTGAATCCCCTGGGGCCCCTGGCAGACAGCAATGAATCCTGAAATGAGGCCTGGAAATGCTAAGAATGAAGCCCAAACATGGATTAAGCTGCCAAGTACCAATAAGCAACCAGCTGCAAACTATCTACCAAACTGCTCACTACTCACACTGGCAATGCTGCTGACCCTTTTTATCCCGCCCTTGGATGAGGTTTGAGAAAATGTCGGCTGGCTGCCTGCCTGTTTTGGCCGTGCGACGAGCAGAAAATCACATGGGCAATGAAAAATCACAGTAAATTGGATTGTTAATGGCCTTAAGTGGGCTGTTAAATTAATGGCTGGTGCTGCTGCAGTCCACCCGCATGCCCTCTGAGTGAAATATTGCGCGAGTGCGCTATAATATTGGGACACTCACCCAATTACTCCTGTTCGAGTCGGGCACACGCCCACCTGCAGGATGAATAATTCAACCCCATGGATACAAAATTGTTTAAGGGATTGGAAGCAGTCGTGAATTTTTTTGGAATGGGGGAGGTATACACTGCTGTACCACAGATTGGGTTGCAAGAACCACTACTGTTTTTAATATACGTTAATGATTTGGACTTGGGGTACAGTGGACAATTTCAAAATATGCAGAGATCAAGCCTGAAAGTGTATTAAAGAGTATTAAAGGATAGTGATAGACTTCAAGAGGACATACACAGTCTGGAGGAATGGGCAGACTCGTGACATATGAAATTCAACACAGAAAAGTGCAACAGAAATAATGAGGAGAGACAATTCAATCTAAATAATGAGGAGAGACAATTCAAGCTAGAGCGGGTGCCAGATCAGGGAGACCCAGCAGTGTTTGTACACAAATCTTTGAATGTGACACGACAAGTTAACAAGGGAGTTAATAAAACAATTGGGAGCCTGTGTTTTATGAACAGAAAGATACAAGACAAAAGACAGGAAGTTATCCCAAACCTACATAAAACACTAGTTAGCCCTGGCTGGAACATTTTGTCCAATCCTGGCCACTGCATTTTAGAAAGGAGCTGAAGGCTTTAGGAAGGATCAAAGAGATTTACTCGAATGACTCCAGGGATAAGGTTGTTATAGTTATGTGGATAGACTGGAGAATCTGGTGTTGTTTCCCTCAGAGCATAGAAGGATAAAAGGAGATGTGGTTCAGGGCTTTAAAATCATGAAGGGTTTAGATAAAGTAAATAGAGATAAACTGTTTCCAATCGCTGAAGAGTCGAGAACCAGACACACAGATTTAAGGTGATTGTCAAAAGAATCAGAGATGACACGAGGAAAAACTTTTTACACAACGAATGGTTACAATTTGGAATGCACTGCATGGGCAGAGCTTTCAGCTTGGTGGGCAGGCAGGCGTGTGCCCAACCTGCTTGAGCATTAAATAAATCGCGTTGACACCAGCCGAGCGTGCTGATATCAACGCGCACTCTCGCAATATTTTGCTAGGCGGGTGAGCGATGGAGACGGAGGCGGGTCCGCCATTAATTAAGTGGCCAGTTAAGGCCCTTCAGACATCAATTGTTTCTGACTTTACATAACCTGTGTGATTTTTATGCTGTCGCACAGGCAGGCGGGCGGGTTACAATTAGCAAAACCTCATCTACAGGCAGGATAAGAGGGGTCAGTGGCCTTGTCAATGTGATTAGTAAGGAGTGCAGGATATCACTTGCTGCTGGTTGCTTCCATGAACAGGACAGCTTCATCTCACTTCAGAGCTGCATTCAGAGAATTTCGTGGCTTCAGTTCAGGGCTCAGTGTTGTTTTCCAGGCCCCTGGAGGATCTACACCACATGGGGCCTCCCATGTATGAGACAGCCTTCCCTTACCCTGGTAATGGGGATTGTGGTCTCTGCTTGGAGGCACCTCCTTTAAGAAGGAAGAGAGGGGCAGAAGTGGAGGCCAGGTGTCCCTCTGCAGCTTCCAGGGGAGTGACCTGTGGGAGGAGAGGCGCAAGCACAAAGGGGGCAGGGCCAGCAGGAAGTCCAAGGCAGAAGTGGCCACAGAAGATGCCACTATCCTGCTGCCAGGGTTTACAGGTGGCAATGCAGCTACCTCAATATGCCTGAGGTGCAACGCCGAAGGAGGCTCCACCTCTCAAGGAGACCATGACCTCCATTTGTCAGATGATTGGGCCTGAGATCAGCTCCGACTGTGTGGGTGGACACCCCATGCCACTGGCCCTGAAGGTCACAGTGGCCCTCAACTTCTATGCCTCCAGCTCTTTCCAGGGGTCAGTGGGGGATCTTTATGGAGTCTCCCAATCACTGCGAGCCAGAGGCTTCGCAGTGATTGCTGGGCTTCCCCCGTGTCCAGGGTGTACTCGATTGCACACATGTGGCCATCAAGGCGCCAGCGGGTGAACCGGATGCCTTCGTCAACAGGAAGGGCTTCCACTCCATGAACGTGCAGATAGTGTGGGATCACAGGATACAGATTCTGCAAGTCTGTGCAGGGTATCCATGACACTTACATCCTGAGGCACTCCCAGGTGCCAAGGCTGCTCAGTGCTCCAGCCCGACTGGATAGATGACTGCTGGGTGACAAAGAGTATCCCCTCAGAAAGTGGCTCATAACGCTCTCCACAATCTGGCACTGGCAAGGGGGGACGCAGTGGAGGATGATGATCTTGACGCAGCTGCACAAACAACAGATGATGAGTCCAGTAGTGAGTCCGAGGACGAGCACGGTCAGGAGAATTCTGAGGACATAGACCCTGACCTGGGCAACCCCCAGGGAGACAGGGACACCCAGGACACTTCGATCCAACGCTCCTTCAGCTAGCCTACCAAATAAGGACCACCACCACATGCCAGGGCTGCAGGTTTCTTACTGGATCCCTGACAGGACCAGTTCCTTCGTCAACAACATACACTATACCTTTGCAATAAAGTTTCAGGAGATACACATCTGTCATTACACCGTGGCCTATCCTGCACCTACAGAACAAACGAAGCTTACAGAGGCCAAATGTACAAAATAACGTTTCATTTACTTGTGAATGTGAAACTTGCTGAAATTAACATGAACCGGTGTTTTCAATCACATCATGAAAAGATGTAAAGACAAATGGGGGAACAAAATATCACCCGGGATCAGGCTGTGTTGTGCTTAAGATGCTTTAAGTTTTCACTTGCGGGTGCTATGTCTAGGTGCTCCCCCCTCACTGGCACTGGCATTGGAAACAGCCGGCTGACTCTGCTGTCCTGTTCACCTTGATGATCTTGGCGGTCGTCCTCTGGCCAGTGGATCCTGTGCTGGCCCCGACAGGGAGGGAGCAGCCAGTGCTACAGCTGGCATCTCCCCAGTCACCGCAGCCTCATCAGATGCCACAGTCACTGGCAGGGGGGCAGAGGAGCTGCTGCTGTCATCCGGAGCGCCCTGAGAGGAGCCCACAGAGACGACAGGCAGCTGCTGCGCCGACATGAGGTCACTCTGGACCTCCTGCTCGCCACTGATGGACTGGGATACTGGGTGTCCAATCTATGTCCCACACTGATGCCGACCAGCTGAGGTCATTGCTGGTGTGAGGGCTTGCAGCTTCGAGCACATCCTCAGGAACCCCTGATTGTTCTCCTGGAACAGCCTCTCCATGAGAATCGCCACTCTATCCATGGAGGAGGCATTGTGCTTGGCCATGAGGGTCATTGCATTGCTTATGCTCCGCAGGAACTCCTCCATACGGAGACCATACCCTCATATCTCCACCAGATCCTCCCGCACACCCTGCTGGACTTCCAGCATCTGCTGCCTAATGGACAACTCCAGACACCCATCATCAGCCTTTGTCTGAGCATTGCCCTGGTCTCCAGCAGTCCTCCACTGCTAGCATCCTGGGCACTCTCTGCCTCCGCCTGCACCTCAAGCGAGAATGAAGTGCCCTCACCATTGTGCACCAATAGACTACGCGGCGATATTATACCCACTGAGCTGTTGGTATCTGTGCTGGTGCCTGCCTGGCTAAGAGGGTGTGACGCAGGTGCGTGGTGAGCATGCGGATCCTCAGGGGTCAGGGGTGGGCCTTCAAGCTCCTCATGACGACTGCCTGCTGGTGAGCCTCAAAGAGAGAAGGACATGTCATTAGTTTAAGTCATGACACTGTTACTGTGTATGCCGGGCACCCTGATGAGACAGAGATATGCATCTTTCAATAATCTTTCAATTATCAATGGGGATGCCAGGTTTGAGTCTGACATCAATATAAAGACTACAATGCAATGGTTGCAAGAACTGACATTTTCACCTCAGTGCACTGCACTCTTACCTTTCTCTGGCATCCTAACCTCACTGCGGCTACTTGACTGAGGTACTTGGTGCCTCTCCAGCGCCAGGGCCTCCTGCTCACATCCCATGAGAATGAGGAGGTGTGGGGTCCCCCGCCAGTTCACGACCTCTCAGCATTGTTATGGGATGTTTTCTCCTGAAAGGATAGAGGAGCATTGATTAGTCCACTTTCTACCTGCAGCACCATTGCAGCCTGGCCAACCCCACCTGAGGAACACCTTGCAGGGCTCAGCCCATTCGTGACCCTGGAGCCCCAAGACTCTCAGCCCAAGCAGCCAGGGCTCACCCCCTTGACCAGCTCCTGCCTCATTGACATTTGCCACTCACACTCTAACACCTCTGAGGTCTTAACTGCTCTGCAGAGTGACCCATGCCAACACGGTACTCACTCTTCCCAATCGCAGCAGATCGTTAAAGTGCTTCCAGCACTGTACCCATGTGCACCTCACCACACTGTGGCTGCTGACCCTGGATGCCACCTCCTTTCAGGCCTTTTTGGTGAGGTGGGGGGGCCTCCTCCTCCCATCTCTGGGGACAAGGGTTTCTCTCCTCACTGCTACCTGCTCCAGGAGGGCAGCGAGACACTCATTGGAGAAACCCAGGGCCGACTGCCCCACCGACCTGCCCTCCCGTCCGCTGTGTCCACCTGCAACGGATTCCATTGTGCAGATTTCAGCGTCTTTCCGTGGCAGCCTTCCAGAATCAGCCGCTGGGTCACCATTGGACGTGGCGGACATCATGTCCCTGCCCTTTGTCGCTCATTCACAAGCCGCGTATCATGTTGAGTGCCAGCGTAAAATTGCGCTGCGCTGCTGATCACAGGTGGCGGTCAGCTTCCCAACCACCCCCACCGACCCCGCACGCTAAAGGCAAAATTCTGCCCCATGTTAAGGTGCTGGATACAGATTCTGTCGTAGGTTTAAAAAGGGAATTGTGTAGTTACATTGAGAAATAAAGTTCCTATGTATGGGGAAAGAGCAGGGAAGCGCTACTAACAGGATCGTTCTTTGAAAGAATGGATACACATTTGTTGGACCGAATGACCTTCTGTTCTATACAATACTATGATTCACAGAAATAAACCCATCAGTCATCATCCTGGAACGTGCATTACAATCCGGGGTATATCCTGTTGCGGATTCCGAGATGGGGCACAATGAGGAGAGAGTGGTCCTGGAGTCCTCAACATTGACTCCAGATCCCATGAAGTCTCATGGCAGCAGGTCAACATGGGCAAGGAAACCTCCTGCTGATTACCACGTACCGCCCTCCCTCAGCTGATGAATCAGTGCTCCTCCATGTTGAACACCACTTGGAGGAAGCATTGAGGGTGGTAAGGATGCAGAATGTATTCTGTGTGGGGGACTTCAATGTCCATCACAAACAATGGCTTGATAGCACCACTACTGACTGTGCTGCTTGATTCCTGAAGGGCAGATCTGGGCCACACTGGGTCTGGAACAACGCAGCAAGCCAAGGACAGATATGTGGGCAAGAGAGCAGGGTGGAGTGTTAAAATGGCAAGCGGCAGGGAGGTTTGGGTCTTTCTTGCAGACAGACTGCAGGTGTTCTGCAAAGCGGTCGCCCAGTTTACATTTGGTCTCTCCAATGTAGAGGAGAGTGCATTGGGAGCAACGAATGCAGTAGACTAAGTTGGAGGAAATGCAAGTGAAATGCTGCTTCACTTGAAAGGAATGTTTGGGCCCTTGGACGGTGAGGAGAGAGGAAGTGAAGGGGCAGGTGTTGCATCTTTTGCGTGGGCATGGGGAGGTGCCACAGGTAGGGGTTGAGGAGTAGGGTGTGATGGAGGAGTGGACCAAGGTGTCCCGGAGGGAATGATCCCTACGGGATGCCGCCGGTTGGTTGGGGGGGGGGGGGGGTGAAGGGAAGATGTGTTTGGTGGTGGCATCATGCTGGAGTTAGCGGAAATGGCAGAGGATGATCCTTTGAATGTGGAGGCTGGTGGGGTGATAAGTGAGGACAGGGGGGACCCTATCATGTTTCTGGGAGGGAGGAGAAGGCGTGAGGGAGGATGCATGGGAGATGGGCCGGACACGGTTGAGGGCCCTGTCAACGACTGTGGGTGGAAAACCTCGGTTAAGGAAGAAGGAGGACATGTCAGAGAAACTGTTTTTGAAGGTAGCATCATCAGAACAGATGTGACGGAGGCGAAGGAACTGAGAGAATGGGATGGAGTCCTTACAGGAAGCGGGGTGTGAAGAGCTGTAGTCGAGGTAGCTGTGGGAGTCGGTAGGCTTGTAATGGATATTGGTGGACAGTCTATCACCAGAAATTGAGACAGGTCAAGGAAGGGAAGGGAAGTGTCAGAGAAGGACCATGTGAAAATGATGGAGGGGTGGAGACTGGAAACAAAATTAATCAATTTTTCCAAGTCTCAACAAGAGCATGAAGAAGCACCGAAGTAATCATCGATGTACCGGAGAAAGAGTTGTGGGAGGGGGCCGGAGTAGGACTGGAACAAGGAATGTTCCACGTACCCCATAAAGAGACAGGCATAGCTGGGGCCCATGCGGGTACCCATAGCCACACCTTTTATTTGGAGGAAGTGAGAGGAGTTAAAGGAGAAATTGTTCAGTGTGAGAACAAATTCAGCCAGACGGAGGAGAGTAGTGGTGGATGGGGATTGTTCAGGCCACTGTTCGAGGAAGAAGCTAAAGGCCCTCAGACCATCCTGGTGGGGGATGGAGGTGTAGAGGGATTGGACGTCCATGGTGAAGAGGAAGCAGTTGGGGCCAGGGAACTGGAAATTGTTGATGTGACGTAAGGTGTCAGAGGAATCACGGATGTAGGTGGGAAGGGACTGGACAAGGGGAGAGAGAAGGGAGTCAAGATAACGAGAAATGAGTTCCGTGGGGCAGGAACAGGCTGACACGTTCGGTCTACCGGGACAGTTCAGTTTGTGGATTTTGGGTAGGAGGTAGAAGCGAGACATCCGAGGTTGGGCGACTATCAAGTTGGAAGCTGTGGGAGGAAGATCTCCAGAGGAGATGAGGTCAGTGACAGTCCTGGAAACAATGGCTTGATGTTCAGTGGTGGGGTCATGGTCCAGGGAGAGGTAGGAGGAAGTGTCTGCGAGTTGACGCTCAGCCTCTGTGAGGCTAAGTGCGCCAGACAACAATAGCACCACCCTTGTCAGCGGGTTTGATGACAATGTTGGGGTTGGACCTGAGAGAACAGCGTGCAGTAAGTTCAGAGAGAGACAGATTAGAATGGGTGAGAGGAGCAGAGAAATTGAGACAACTAATGTCATGCCGACAGTTCTCAATGAAAAGATCAAGAGAAGGTAAGAATCCAAAGGGAGGGACCAGATGGAGCGAGAATATTGGAGGTGGGTAAAAGGATCCGTTGAACGGGGAGAAGACTCCTGCCCAAAGAAGTGAGCCCAGAGATGAAGACGGCGGAAGAAGAGTTCAATATCGTGCCGAGCCCGAAATTCATTGTTCCAGTGAAGCCCAACGCAAACTGGAGGAACAGCACCTCATCTTCTGACTAGGCACTTTACAGCCTTCCAGACTGAATATTGAATTCAACAACTTTAGATCTTGAACTCCCTCCTCCATCCCCACCCCTTTTCCGTTTCTTCCCCCTTCCTTTTGTTTTTTCCAATAATTTATATAGATTTTTCTTTTCCCACCTACGTCCATTATTTTTAAATCTTGTATGCCCTGCTGGTCTTTCCACCCCACCCCCACTAGAGCTGTACCTTGAGTGTCCTGCCATCCTTCTTAATTAGCACATTTGTTTAGATAATATCACCACCTTCAATACCTCTTTGTTCCTTTGTCTGTGACATCTTTTGATTATCTGCTCCTATCACTGCTTGCTTGTCCCTACAACCACCCCCCCCACCCAACCCCATCTTAAACCAGCTTATATTTCACCCCTCTTCTAATATTCACTCAGTTCTGTTGAAGGGTCATGAGGACTCGAAACATTAACTCTTTTCTTCTCCGCCAATGCTGCCAGATCTGCTGAGTTTTTCCAGGTAATTCTGTTTTTGTTTTGGATTTCCAGCATCCGCCATTTTTTGTTTTTATCTCTGCCTGTATTGCTCTCTCGGAAGAGTTTCACAGACTCACAACCCACTGAGAGAAAAATGTTTTCCTCACCTTCATCTTAAATGGGAGGCCGTTATTTTTAAATTGTGTCACCTAGTTCTAAGCCTGAATTTTCAGCTTGGTGGGCAGGTACAATCAACAGGCCTGGGAAACAGGCTGCTGACCGTGATCGGCCCTGGAGCACGATTTCACACTGGCTGGCTCAGCGCTGCCGGGGTGGGAGCGGAAGGAAGATGGGCGATGATGTCGACACGGACGCGGGCAAGCGCTGACAGAAAGCTCCCTGAAGGCAGACCTCAGGGGGCTGAAGACCCAAAACCCAGGAAATAAAGTTTTTAAAATCAGGAAAAAAATGTCCAGCCATCACAATCAGGCAACTGAACATATAGATATAAAAATGCTGGCTACAGATTTCTATTTTTACTTTATTTAATAAAAGAAACCTCATCCCGCCCTTGGATGAGGTTTAATGAAAAATGTAAAGGCCACCTGGCTGATTCACCCGTTCACCAACTGTAAGGTTGGATGGGCTATGTAAAATGACAGACAATTGCACTATTAATGGGCTTAATTGCCCTCTTAATTGTTGGCGGGTGCACTTGCGACTTTTGTGTGCACCCGCTGATTGAAATATCGCGCGAGTGCAGTGTGACATCAGGATGCTCGCCCGATCGGGATCAGTGTAAAATTCAGCCCCTAGTTTCTCCCAGAAGAGAAACGTCCTCTCTATATCCACCCTATCAAGTCCCCTCAAAACGTGAACAGATCACCTCTCATTCTTCTAAACTCAATCGGATTCAGAACCAGCCTGTCCAAACTTTCCTCATAAAGAACTGTTCCCATCCCAGGAATCAACTGAGTGAACCTTCTCTGAACTGCTTCTAATCCAATTATGTCTTTTCTCAAACAAGAAGACAAAACTGTACACAGTAGTCCAGATGTGTTCTCACCAACACCCTAACAAAACATCCCTACTTTTATATCCTTTCCCATTGTCAATAACAATATTCCATCTGTCTTCCTAATCATTTGCTGCACATGCATACTAACTTTTTGTGATTCATGTACCAGGACACATAGATCCCTCTGTACAACCAAGTTCTGTAATCTCTCTCCATTTAAATAATTTGCCACTTTTCTATTCTTCCTGCCAAAATGGACAAGATCGCATTTTCCTACATTATACTCCATCTGTCAAATTTTTGCCCAATCACTTAACATCTACAAGGCACAAATTAGGAGTGTGATGGAATGCTTTTCACTTGCCTTGGGATATCCATATCCCTTTGCAGACTCCTTATGTTCTCGTCATAACTACTTTCCTACCTATGTATGTGTCATCAGCAAATTTAGCAACCATACATTTGGTCCCCTCATCCAAAGCGTTAATATAGATTACAGCTCTCCATTCATTACATTATCCCATCCTGAAAATTACCCATTTATGCCTACTCTCTGCTTCCTGTTAGATAACCACTCCTCTATCCATGCTACCCCTACATCATGAGCTCTTACTTTGTGCAGTAACCTTTGATGTGGAACCTTGTCAGATACCTTCTGGAAATCTAAGTGCACCACATCCACAGGTCCCCCTTTATCCACATTGCTTATTACTTCCTCAAAGATCTCCATTAGTCAAACATCATTTCCCTTTCACAAAACCATGCTGACTCTGCCTGATTGCACTGAGATTTTCCAAGTACCCCACTACAATCTCTTTAATAATAGATTCAATTTTTGATTTGCTCCTCTATCACTATTTGGAGGCCTATGGAATACCCCGAAGTGGTGTGATCAAACCCTTTTTGCTTCTTAACCCTAACCAAATGGAATCTGTCCCACATCCTCAAGCAATCCCCTTTCTAATATTGCAATGAGTGGGATTTTCCAGCGCCTGCCGCTGGTGAGATCTCCCACTTCTGCCGAAGTCGATGGGGATTTGAATGGCCCACTGCATCCTCCATGGGGAAACACGCCACATCAGAGCCACAAAATCTCAGCCAATGGGCAGAATTTTCTGTGGTCACTAGCACCCGGTGTCATGGTGGGCGTGAGAGACAATATGGCAGGAAAGCCAAAAATCAGTTTCACAATATTGTGAAACCAGTTTGCAATCGGTCGCTTTGCCGTCAATGGTGGGCCGCGGTTTCCACCACCAGACATCAGGAACTTCATTGTAATGCATGTGCAGATCATTAAAACCCCAGTTCACCAGAATCAATCTCCCCAGCCCTCCACCCACCCTGGATTATCCGGGCACGTGCACATGATTGCACACCGACATGTTTCACAACAGAATATATAAGGCGAGCTGCACTTCAAGAGGATCACTGTATCCATCCACTAATTCCGCCCGTTGGCTGAGATTTTGTGGCCCTGATGTGACGTGTTTCTCCGTGGAGGATGCGGTGGGCCATTCAAATCCCCATCAACTTCGGCAGGAGGTGGGAGATCATCACTGAGATGTGGTTGAGGGAAGGGCAGAATTGGCAGCTCAACGTTCCGGGATATAGAATCTTCAGGCGAGACAGGGGAGGGGGAAAAAGAGGAGGAGGTGTTGCATTATTAGTTAAAGAGTCAGTTACTGCAGTAAAGAGAGATGATACCTTGGAGGGGGCATCGAATGAAACTTTGTGGGTAGAGTTTAGGAATAAAAAAGGCCATATTGTTAGGTGGTTATTATAGACCCCAAGATAGTCAGCGGGAACTTGAGGAGCAAATATGTGCACAATTTGCAGAGGTGTGTGAAAACAATAACAATAGGGTAATTATATTAGATGATTTCAACTTTCCCAATATTAATTGGGATAGACATAATGTTAAGGGCTTGGATGGAGTAGATTTCTTGAAATGTGTACAGGAGAACTTTATGGGTCAATATGTAGAAGATCCAACAAGGGACAGCGCAGTGCTGGACCTAATTCTGGGGAATGAAGCCGGACAGGTGGCTGAGGTGGTGGGGGGGGAGCATTTTAGCGATAGCGACCACAACATGGTACAGTTTAAGTTTGTTATGGACAAAGAAATCAACAAGTTGCAAAAAAATGTTTTGGATTGGGGGAGAGTGGATTTTATTAAAATAAGGCAGGATCTGGCCAAGGTAGACTGGGAACAGTTACTTGTGGGAAATCTGTAGAGGAACAGTGGGGGGTTCAAAAAGGAAATGGGGAGGGTACAGGCTCAACATGTTCCCTCTAGGGTGATAGGAAGGAGTAACAAGCCCAGAGAACCATGGATGACCCGAGATATTCAGGTTACAATGAGAAGGAAAAGAGAGGCTTTTAGCAGGTACAAGGGAAGCAAATCAGCAGAGGCATTAGTGGAGTACAGAAAGTGCAGGGTGGAGCTTAAGTCAGCAATCAGGAGAACAAAGAGGGGATATGAGAAAGCCCTGGCTGGTAAAAGTAGGGAAAATCACAAGATATTCCATAAGGTTCTTAAGCAAATTGATATAGGGAGTGACAAGGTATTGGAGGTGTTGGCAGGCTTAAAAGTGGACAAATCTCCAGGTCCGGATTATTTGTGTCCCAGACTGCTGAGGGAGGCAAGTGAGGAGTTTGCAGGGGCTCTGACCCAAATTTTTAATTCCTCTCTGGCCTTGGGGGAGGTGCCAGAGGACTGAAGAACAGCTAATATGGTTCTGCTATTTAAGAAGGGTTGTAGAGATAAGCCAGGGAACTACAGGCCAGTGAGTCTCATGTCAGTGGTAGGGAACCTATTGGAGAAAGTTCTGAAGGGGTGTATCTATCTACACTTGGAGAGGCAAGGTTTGATCAGGGATAGTCAGCATGGCTTTGTCAGAGGGAGGTCATGCCTAACAAATTTAATTGAATTTTTTGAGGAGGTGACCAGGTGTATAGATGAGGGTAGTGCAGTTGATATAGTTTATATGGGTTTCAGCAAAGCCTTTGACAAGGTTCCACATGGGAGACTTGTAAAGAAGGCAAATGCACAGGGGGTACAGGGTAATTTGATAAGGTGGATTCAAAATTGGCTTAGTGTAGGAGGCAGAGGGTGATGACAGAAGGATACTTTAGTGACTGAAAGCCAGTGTCCAGTGGTGTACCACAGGGATCTGTGCTGGGCCCCCTATTATTCATCATTAATACGAACGACATAGATGACTATGTGGGGGGTAGGATTAGTAAGTTTGCGGGTATGTCTTTTTTGTATGTCTTATGTGTGTGTGAGCGTTTGTATATGAGGGTGCGGAGGGATCCTCATGAATCTGTTCCTGGGCCTGGCCAAGTCAGCCATTAACAGGTCAAGGCAGCGGGTGGTTGAGGGTGTTGTCTGACCCGACTGTGCTCCTCTTCCACAGCTAGATGCCCATCTACCTGTAAATTTAATTTAAACCCTCTCCAACCGCTCGAGTAAACCTCCCCATGAAGATGTTGGACCCATCCCTTTTGAACAGGCAAATCCTGCCCCAGAATTGGTTCCAAAGCCCCAAGAGCCTGAATCCTGTATCATGCTTCAAGCCACGCATTGACCCTCTAGCCACCCTCCAGCCACGCGTTGACCCTCTAGCCACCCTCCAGCCACGCGTTGACCCTCTACCACCCTCCAGCCACGCGTTGACCCTCTACCACCCTCCAGCCACGCGTTGACTCTCTAGCCACCCTCCAGCCACGCGTTGACCCTCTAGCCACCCTCCAGCCACGCGTTGACCCTCTAGCCACCCTCCAGCCATGTAATAACACTCTAGCCACCCTCCAGCCACGCGTTGACCCTCTAGCCACCCTCTAGCCACCCTCCAGCCACGCGTTGACCCCCTAGCCACCTCCAGCCACGCGTTGACCCCCTAGCCACCTCCAGCCACGCGTTGACCCTCTAGACACCCTCCAGTCATACATTGACCCTCTAGCCACACACTGACCCTCTAGCCACCTCCAGCCACACACTGACCCTCTAGCCACCTCCAGCCACACATTGATCCTCTAGCCACCCTCCAGCTGCCCACTGACCCTCTAAGCATACACTGACCCTCCAGCCGCGCGTTGACCCTCTGGCAGCCCTCCAGCCGCGCGTTGACCCTCTGGCCGCCCTCCAGCCGCGCGTTGACCCTCTGACACCCTCCAGCCGCGCGTTGACGCTCTAACCACCCTCCAGCCGCGCGTTGACCCTCTAGCCACCCTCCAGCCGCGCGTTGACCCTCTAGCCACCCTCCAGCCGCGCGTTGACCCTCTAGCCACCCTCCAGCCGCGCGTTGACCCTCTAGCCACCCTCCAGCCGCGCGTTGACCCTCTAGCCACCCTCCAGCCGCGCGTTGACCCTCTAGCCACCCTCCAGCCGCGCGTTGACCCTCTAGCCACCCTCCAGCCGCGCGTTGACCCTCTAGCCACCCTCCAGCCGCGCGTTGACCCTCTAGCCACCCTCCAGCCGCGCGTTGACCCTCTAGCCACCCTCCAGCCGCGCGTTGACCCTCTAGCCACCCTCCAGCCGCGCGTTGACCCTCTACCACCCTCCAGCCGCGCGTTGACCCTCTACCACCCTCCAGCCACACACTGACCCTCTAGCCATGCATTGACCCTCTAGCCACACTCCAGCCACACATTGACCCTCTAGCCACACTCCAGCCACATACTGACCCTCTAGCCACACTCCAGCCACATACTGACCCTCTAGCCACACTCCAGCCACATACTGACCCTCTAGCCACACTCCAGCCACATACTGACCCTCTAGCCACACTCCAGCCACATACTGACCCTCTAGCCACACTCCAGCCATGCATTGACTCTCTAGCCACCCTCCAGCCACACATTGATCCTCTAACCACCCTCCAGCCACGCATTGACCCTCTAGCCACCCTCCAGCCACACACTGACCCTCTAGCCACCCTCCAGCCACACACTGACCCTCTAGCCACCCTCCAGCCACACACTGACCCTCTAGCCACCCTCCAGCCACACACTGACCCTCTAGCCACCCTCTAGCCACACACTGACCCTCTAGCCACCCTCCAGCCACACACTGACCCTCTAGCCATGCATTGACCCTCTAGCCACACTCCAGCCACACATTGACCCTCTAGCCACACTCCAGCCACACATTGACCCTCTAGCCACACTCCAGCCACATATTGACCCTCTAGCCACACTCCAGCCACATATTGACCCTCTAGCCACACTCCAGCCACATATTGACCCTCTAGCCACACTCCAGCCACATATTGACCCTCTAGCCACCCTCCAGCCACACATTGATCCTCTAACCACCCTCCAGCCATGCATTGACCCTCTAGCCACCCTCCAGCCATACATTGACCCTCTAGCCACTGTCCAGCCATGCACTCACCCTCTAGCCATCCTCCAGCCACACATCGACCCTCTAGCCACCCTCCAGCCACACATCGGCCCACTAGCCACCCTCCAGCCACACATCGGCCCACTAGCCACCCTCCAGCCACACATTGGCCCACTAGCCACCCTCCAGCCACACATTGGCCCACTAGCCACCCTCCAGCCACACATTGGCCCACTAGCCACCCTCCAACCATGCACTGATCCTCCCTATCTTCCTATTTCTACTCTTGCTAGTGTGCACCACTGGGAGTAATCCACAGGTTACTACCCTTGTATTCCTTTCTTTTTAACTTCCTCCCTAGCTCCTGAAAACCTGACCATAGGACATCTGTGTCATTGGTACAGACAAATCACAACTTCTGTCTCACTCCTTTCCCCTGCAGAATATTCTGCATCCTTACCATCACATCCTGTAACTAGGCAGCACACCATGTGGGACTCACGATGATATTTACAGAAATGCCCCTGACTGTAGAATCTCTCCTAATGACTGCATTTCTACTCTTTGCTGTTGCCTCCTGTACAGTCCCATGTCCATTGATGCCATGGTCTGGACTGCACTCCCTCAGCGTGTCGTCACTCCCAACAATCTTGATTACTGAGTGGCAGTTTGAGAGTGGCACACATCCCAATGACTCCTGTGCTTCCTGCCTCTTCCTACTCTTCCAGATGGCCACCCGTCTATCATCCTGAACTCTCACTGCCTGTAGGGTGACCACTTCTTGGAATGTTTGTTCCAGGAGACTCTCAGCCTCCCTGATGCCCTCCAAACTGAGAAGTCCTGAGCTCAAGCTGGGGCAGCTGGAGATACTTCCTACACATTTAATCTCTCAAGACACATGACATGTCCTGAAGTTCTCTCATATCGCAGGAATTGCAAGGAACCGATACAAATCCCTTCATAACAGATCGTGTTGTATTTTAATTTTGAAGTTCTCAGCCTTGTGTTGCTTTGCCATATCAGCTGTGGCTAAGTTGGTAGCACTGCGGACTAAGTCATAAGGTTTCAGGTTTAAGTCCCACTCCAAAATGTCAGCACATGAAGCAAGGCTGACACTGCAGTGCTGTTCTGTCTGAAGTGCTGTCTTTCAGGGTGGGCAGGTCGTCGTGTTAGGTGGTAACAAAATGCATGACCTTTGTGACATTAAAACCAGGGCTCCATCTGCATGCTCGGGTGGATGGAGAAGATCCCATTGCACCATTTTGAAGAAGAGCAGGTGGATTACCCCTGGTGTCCTGACCAAAATTCATCCCTCAAGCAACATCAGAAAAACATTGTCAGCTCACGATCACATTGCTGTTTGTGGGAGTTTGCTGTTTGCAAATTGGCTGCCATGTTTCCTGCATTAGGACAGTGACTTGTGGTGTCAGTATGACATGAGAAAAATCCAAAACTTTATTCCTTTTGCTGTTTTTAAAATGGACTTTCTGCAAAACCAAAAAAGCTGGCTGCTACAAGTCAGATGACCAAAGGATTGGCCCTTTGTTCTGGAAGTTACCAGTGCAAATTACAAGAACAAAAGAATCCTCCTCTCATCATTATTGTAAGAATATTATAATCATTAAACCAGGGGACTCGCAAATTGAAACTCGATATTCCTGCAGAGCTGTTAACAGACCCATCTCACACCTGGGACTGTCCAGGCTCATTCCAAAAAGGGACCATTGTGGGGATAATGGACAGTATTTGCATCTTGATAAGCTTACCCCTCTAGTAGAGTCAGAGGGTCTGTCCAGACAACAGCCTCACAACACAAGACTCTCAATATGGGTGGTATCTTTTTCAAAAAACTAATGACTAGGTCATTATAAGTCCTGAAATCAAAACTAGTTCCAGACATTGGATAAACATCCCTTTTGAAATCACTGTGGAGAAAGAAGGTCACATGACTCCGAGTAACCATATTTAAATCTCTATATTCCTTGGAGAGCAGAGAAACTCTCAGACTGTTGCTTTAACACCAACAGGAAAGGACTCCAGCAGCCCGGCTGAGCAAGCAGCTGGTCACCATCTCTTAAGCCTGTTTGAATTTAAAAGTCTCTAATCATTGCGTGCCAAACGGTCCAAGCACAGAAAGCCCATTGTGCTGCCGCATCATTCGTATAAAGGATGTTCATGTTGTCATCTCCCACCAGAAGCTCATCAGGACTGAACTCTGCCAGGAAGGAAACAGCCCCTGGATTTTCTCAGACTTTGGAAATCATGTGAACTAATATTCCTTTCTGTGGACCTTGTACTGTTACCATCTATAGTTATAAAACACTTTTTTCTATCCTTCTCCCCTTTACTGTGCATGTGTGTAGTGAGTGGGAAGTTACGAACGCTGCTCCCCTGGGTTTTGAATGTGAAATGAACTAACCTTCTGAGTTAATCATGATCAGGTCTGCTGTGAGTTCTTAGTAAACATAGACAGAGTAGATAGAAGCTTTTTCCCAGGGTGGAAGAGTCAATTACTAGGGGACATAGATTTAAGGTGAGAGGAGAAAACTTTAGAGGAGATGTGCAGGGCAAGTTTTTTTACACAGAGGGTAGCGAGTGTCTGGAATTCACTGCCACAGGAGGTGGTGGAAGCAGGTACAATCGTGGTGTTTAAGAGGCAGCTTGACAAATACATGAATAGGATGGGAATAGAGGGATAAAGACCCCGGAAGTGCAAAACGTTTTAGTTTGACAGGCAATATGATTGGTGCAGGCTTGGAGGGCCGAAGGGCCTGTTCCTATGCTGTACTTTGTTCTAAATTGAATCACACAAACTGAGTGTTTGGCAAAACATGTCAGAGCATACTTTAAAAAATAATTAAAAACACCTCCTACTTATGGACAGGTGGTGAGAGGAAAGAAATACCATTTGCCTATCTGTAACAGACACTTCCAAAGTACTTCATTAGCTGTAAAACACTCAGCGACATTCCATGACTTGAAAGATGTTACAAAAATGCAAGTCTTTTTTTCTTCAAATCCTCCCATGGACTCCTCCCTCTCTCTATAATCTCCTCCATCCTGGCATCCCATGAAGATATCTGTGCTCCTCTAATTCAGGCCTCTTGGAGATCCCTCAGTTTAATTGCTTCAGCAATGGAGACCATACCTTTAGTTGTCTAACTCTGGAATTCCCTCCCCACACTTCTCTGTCTGTCCACCTCACCTTCCTCCTCAACACACCTTCTTTGGCCAAGTTTTTGGACACCTGCCCCAATATATTGTCTAATGCCACTCTGGTGATATAACCTAGGACAATTTCCCGCATTAAAGCTGCTATATAAATGCAAGTTTCTGTTGCGTTCTCTTTATGTACATGGAGTAACAATGTCAAGGGAAACAGTCCAACTTCTAGTGTAAGATCTTTAAAATGTTACTATTTTAACAGGATGAAGAGAGGAGAGCTGTTTGACTACCTCACTGAAAAAGTTACTTTAAGTGAAAAAGAGGCCAGGTAAGTGAATCCATATATCTGTGTATCATATGTAAACATCACAGTGAACACATCATCATCCAGACACTAGTGAGCACATGTTAATCTGACTAACTGAGAAAGGCTTATCTCGAGGTCACATGAGGTCTGCTGCAGTCTGGCCTTTCCCTTAATGCACTGTACATATTCCCAGATGGAGTGTTGCTGTGCATTTTTGATTGGAGTAATTCAAACATGGAGTTGTGGGAAAGATGGGAACAGATATGGAGAGGAAAGCAAGGTTGGAGATGAGATGGTGGTTTGAGGACAGAAGCTCCAAGGGCTGGGTTTTTGAGGATGGTGCACGGTTCAACACATTGGCCCTGATACGTTGCCTATTTAGATAAAACTAGCAACCAAATAGTTAGGTGAGGCTTGTTGGTATTCACTATCACTAGAACTGGGTGGATCGTTACACACATCATCACTTCAAACTGCAACCTGGTGACATCCTTACATTGGGAAGGTGAAGCACTGCAACCATTAGAGTGGAGCTGCTGATTGTAACAGTGAACTCCATCAATCCTTTGTGGTCTGTGTCACTCTGCATGACATACATTATTTCACATTTGTGTCAATATTAATGCTGCAAATTTTGAAATCTTTTTTATTCAGAATAAAACATACATTTTTCCTGTGACTAACCAATCAAATTGGCCTGTAGACTGAAATGGGACTAAGATCCAATTCTAGCCCTATGATTCAATGTCATTTGAGCTGATCTTTGCGAGAATATCAGTAACAAGAGCTACAGAGAGGTCTCAGCTGTCTAACAGAGAGGGACCCTGTACCAGCTGCTTATCACTCTGCAACTACCACTGTTAGAAATGATCATGTGCAATGCTGACTGAGAGGAGAGTTAGGTCCAACCATGATGCCATATCAGCAGCCCATCGAAACTCACTGCCCAGCAGAATCCGGGGGGAGCAGAGAGCAGGCATATTAACAGTCAGAAACCATTAAAAAAAACACTCATTTATTCCTCCAGAAGCATCATGCGAGCACTGCTCGAGGTTGTTCAGTTCCTTCATGCCAAGAACATTGTACACCGAGATCTCAAACCTGAAAACATTCTCCTCGGTGATGACATGAACATCAAGTTGTCTGACTTCGGATTTTCATTACTACTTGAACCAGGCAAAAAACTGAGAGGTAAGAAGCAAGTTTCCTGTCAGGAGAACTGGATGAATTGGCTGAAGGAAGGAGTAAGTGGATGTAAATTGTGAGCTTTCACCAATCATTATTCAACAGATGAAAAGAAAAAAGAAAGGCATATTTCAATATCCGTCCATGAGTTTGACAGAACTGAGAGTCAGATACAGGGGCCAGAATCTTGTTGAGGCATCGAGGTCTCGCCTGCCAGTTGCAGAGGCTGTGAGAGACCAGCAGCGCCTGTATTCGGGAAGGCCTGCCTAACCACACACCAATCAGGCAGTGGCAAGGCCAGCAGTGGGCCTTCCTCTGAAATCAAGACCCTCGGGGCGGAATCACGCCTACCGAGAGCTGCCAGCCAATCAGAGGCTAGCAGCTCTTGTGCTTCAGCACCACTGAGGAGGCTGAAGCTGCTGCTGGAGGACAGGCACTGGATCCCAGGATCGCAGAGTGACTCACACCAAAGGTCAGTAATATGAGGGTGTGGAGGGTTTCACGGAGCGGGGGTCATGGTGTGAGGGGTGCAGTGGGTCAGCAGCAAGGCAGTGGGGTAGATCAGAGTGGGCCCCATGCCCGCTTCCCGATGTTCAGTACCTCGAGCAGGCACTGAGTGCCTTTGATGGAGGCAGCCCCCCGGACGAGACAAGATGCCCACATGGTTTTACCTGCTGTGAACACCGATGGCATTAGGCCTGCCCACCATTGGGTGAAAACCAGCGAAGGCAGGATGAGGCCCTTGTGTGGCCATTAATTGGCCAATTAAGGGTGTCAGTTGGTGATGGGACAGGAAAGTCAACCAGGGACTTTTCCGCCCAGAACTTAATTCTGGATAAGGTGTGAAGGTGGCGGATTTCCAGTTCACCAACATCCCACCTAAATATACCCATTTCCCACCTCCAAGATCACAAACAGTAAGAGCAGAAGATTATGCCTTGGGTGTCAGAGACTGAGAGTCACAGACAGCGAGGTTAAAAGACCCGAGAGAATGAGAGACACGAGGGAATGAGGGACCCCAAGAGAGTGAGAGACCCTGAGAGAGTGAGAGACCCCGAGAGCGGGACCCCAAGAGAGTGAGAGATCCTGAGTGGGATCTGAAGAGATAGAAAGACCCCAAGAAATTGAGACACCCCAAGTGGGTGAGAGACGGGGGGAGTGAGAGGCCCCGAGAGGACGAGAGACCCCGAGAGGACGAGAGACCCCGAGAGGACGAGAGAACCCGAGAGGACGAGAGAACCCGAGCGGACGAGAGAACCCGAGAGGACGAGAGACCCCGAGCGGGCGAGAGAACCCGAGCGGGCGAGAGAACCCGAGCGGGCGAGAGAACCCGAGCGGGCGAGAGAACCCGAGCGGGCGAGAGAACTCGAGAGTGGAACCTGAAGAGATAGAAAGACCCCAAGAAATTGAGAGACGGAGGGAGTGAGAGGCCCCGAGAGAGGGTGCGAGACCCCGAGAGAGGGTGCGAGACCCCGAGAGAGGGTGCGAGACCCCGAGAGAGGGTGCGAGACCCCGAGAGAGGGTGCGAGACCCCGAGAGAGGGTGCGAGACCCCGAGAGAGGGTGCGAGACCCCGAGAGAGGGTGCGAGACCCCGAGAGAGGGTGCGAGACCCCGAGAGAGGGTGCGAGACCCCGAGAGAGGGTGCGAGACCCCGAGAGAGGGTGCGAGACCCCGAGAGAGGGTGCGAGACCCCGAGAGAGGGTGCGAGACCCCGAGAGAGTGAGGGAACTTAAAGTGAGAGACATGAAAACAGTCTGTTGAATCTCAATGTATTGGAACTCCCTGTTTTGGAGGTTAGCATTTATGGACCCCGACGTGTGTGTCGGACCCCGGCGTGTGTCCACTGGAGTTACTGCATATCTGCAAGGCTGAGAGTTACGTAGATAGCAGATTCAGAGAGGTGGTCACACCGCAGCTTAGGAGCCTGGAAGCAGAAAGGGAATGGGTGAATGCCAGGCAGTCCAAGAGAACTAGGCAGATAATGCAGGAATCCTCAGAGCTCCCGTTCGTCAATCACTTTTTCATTTTGATACGGGTGAGGGTGTTGGTTCCTCAGAGGAGTGCAGTCAGAACCAGATTTGTGGTACCACAGGCAGCTCTACTGTACAGGAGGGGAGACAGAAGAGAGGAACAGCAGTAGTAAAAGATTCATTAGTTAGGGGAACAGACAGGCATTTCTGTGACTCTATGATGGTATGTTGCCTCCCTGGTGCCAGGATCAAGGATGTCACCGAGCGGCTGTGGGGAGGCAGATTAGCCAGAGGTCGTGGTCCACATTGGTACCAATGACTTAGGAAAGGGAATGAGGCCCTGAAAGAAGATTTCAGGGTGCTAGGAAGGAGATTAAATTGCAGGAACTCTAAAGCAGTAATCTCAGGATTACTCCCAGTCCCACATGCAATTGAGTTTGGAATTGCAGAATTGAGAGGGTGGAAAGCTGGTGTTGGGGGGAGGGGCATCAGATTTTTGAGGCTTGGGACCGGTTCTGGGGAAGGTGGGACCTGTACGAGCCAGATGATCTACACCTGAACAGGACTGGGATGAATATTCTCAAAGGGAGATCTGCTAGTGCTGTTGGGAGGGAGACGTTTAAAGTAGATTGGCGGGGGGGGGGTGGGAATCTGAGGGCCAATTCATATGAACATGCGAACGTATGAAATAGGAGCAGAAGTAAGTCATTCAGCCCCTCAAGCCTGCTCCACCATTCAATAAGATCATGACTGGTCTGATTGTGTTTCGATTTCCACATTCCCGTCTACCCCCAACAACCTTTGATTCCCTTGCCTAATAAGAATCTAACTCTGCCTTAAAAATATTCAATGACCCCATCTCCACCACTTTCTAAGTGCCCAGCTATAACCTCCTTAATGATCAACTCTAACGCCTTCTCCACATACAGACGTCAAGCTAACTGGCCTATAGCTTTCAGTGTTCTGCCTCCCTCTCTTCTTGAATAGAGGGGTTATATTTGCTACTTTCCAATCTGATAAACCCTTTCTAGAATCTAGGGTAGAATTTTCCCCCTGTTGGGGGGTTGTGTGGCAGCGGGCGCAGGCGGGCACGCACCCACCACCATTTTACGTGGGTGGGCTGATTAAGGCCTGCCCAGCATGACGCACACCTGGAAGCGCTGTTGTGCCCCCTGTGCGGACGGGGAGGTGGGGGGTGTTCCCAGAGTTGGGAGTGCACTCTTTCACGCAAGCGTGCAAAAGAGCGCAGAAATCTCCGAGGCACGGACCTGGAAACTGGAAATGGATTTTAAAAAAAAATTCAGACATGTCCCCTCATGTGAAACTGTCACATGAGCTGGGACATGTGCAGTAATTTCAATTAAAAAAAAATTCAAAATTTAAAAACCTTCATGAAACCTCATCCTGCCCGTTAATAAGGGGGTTCTTTGAAAAATGCGAAGGCCGCCTGGGCTCTTCACCTGCCCACCAACCTTAAGGTTGGACGGGCAGCTCTGTTAATTATTTAATTGACAGTTAAATGACCTTAATAGGCCTTTAACAGTTCGGCGGGCGCACAGCCGACACAGGTGTGCGCCCACCGAACTGAAGTCTGAATGACGCGCGGTGAAGTTGGGTTGCATGCCCAATGTCACCGCTCGTCATTTTACTCCTCAGCAAGCAGGCCCAGGCCCCGCTCGCCGAGCCAAAGGTGAATTTTGGAAAATTAACACCAATGCATCTACTACCTCATTAACCACCTCTTTTAAGATCCTAGGATGAAGTCCATCAGGACCCAGAGACTTGTCAGCCCACAGCTCCATCAGTTTACTCAACACAGCTAGTGACTGTAATTTCACCAAGTACCTCTCTCCCTTCAACCTCCTCATTTACAGCTATTGTTGGAATGTTTTTGTATCCTCTATAATGAAGACAGAAGCAAATTATTTGTACATTTCACCTGCCATTTCCTTATTATCTATTATTAAACATAGAAACATAGACACTAAGAGCAGGAGTAGGCCATTCAGCCTTCAAGCCTGCTCCACCATTCATTATGTTCATGGTCGATCATCCAACTCAATAGCCTGTTCTCGCTTTCTCCCCATACCCTTTTATCCCTTTCACTCCATGAGCCATATCTAACTCCTTCTTGAAAACATATAATGTTTAGGCCTCAACTACTTTCTGTGGTAGCAAATTTCACAGGCTCACCTCTCTCTGGGTGAAGAAATTTCTCCTCATCTCAGTCCTAAATGGTCTACCCCATATCCTCAGACTGTGACCCCTGGTTCTGGACTCCCCCACCGTCAGGAACATCCTTCCTGCATCCATCCTGTCTAGTCCTGTTAGAATTTTATAGGTTTCTATGAGATCCCCCCCTCATTCTTCTGAACTCCAGCGAATATAATCCGAACCGACTCAATTTCTCCTCATATGTCAGTCCCGCCATCCCAGGAATCAGTCTGGTAAACCTTCGCTGCACTCCCTCTATAGCAAGAACATCCATCCTCTAGGAGACCAAAACTGGCCTCACCAAGGCCCTGTATAATTGCAGCAAGACATCCCTGCTCCTGTACTCGAATCCTCTGGCTATGAAGGCCAACATACCAGTTGCCTTCTTTACCGCCTGCTGCACCTGCATGCTTACCTTCAACGACTGGTGTACGAGGACACCCAGGTCTCGTTGCACATTCCCCTCTCTCAATTTATAGCCATTCAGATAATAATCTGCATTCCTGTTTTTGCTACCAAAGTGGATAACCTCACATTTATCCACATTATACTGCATCTGCCATGCATTTGCCCATTCACTCAGCTTCTCCAAATCACACTGAATCATCTCTGCATCCTGCTCACAGCTTACACTCCCACCCAGCTTTGTGTTAACTGCAAATTTGGAGATATTCCATTTTGTTCCCTCATCTAAATCATTAATATATATTGTGAATAGCTGGGGTCCCAGCACCGATCCCTGCGAACCCCACTAGTCGCTGCCTGCCATTCGGAAAAAGACCCATTTATGTTTCCTGTCTGCCAACCAGTTTTCTATCCATCTCAATACATTACACTACCCCCAAAGCCATGCACTTTAATTTTACACGCCAATCTCTTATGTGGGACTTGTCAAAAGCCTTCTGAAAGTCCAAATAAACCATATCCACTGTCTCCCCCTCGTCAACTCTACTGGTTACATCCTCGAAAAATTCCAGTAGACTTGTCAAACATGATTTCCCTTTCGTAAATCCATGCTGACTCTGTCCGATTCTGTCACTGTTTTCCAAGTGCTCAGCTATTAAATCTTCTATAATGGACTCTAGAATTTTCCCTACTACCGACATTAGGCTGACTGGTCTATAATTCCCTGTCTTCTCCCTACATTCCTTTTTAAATAGTGGGGTTACATTAGCTACCCTCCAGTCTGTAGGAACTGTTCCAAAGTCTTTAGAATCTCAGAAGTTGACCGCCAATGCATCCACTATTTCTAGGGCCACTTCCTTAAGTGCTGTGAGATGTAGATTATCAGGCCCCAGGGATTTATCGGCCTTCAATCCCATCAATTTCTCCAACACCATTTCCCTACTAATACTGATTTCTTTCAGTTCCTCCCTCTCACTAAACCCTGTGTTCCCTAACATTTCTGGTATGTTATTTGTTTCCTCCTTTGTGAAGACAGAACCAAAGTATATATTTAGTTGGTCAGCCATTTCTTTGTTCCCCATTATAAATTCCCCTGTTTCTGACTGTAAGGGACCTACATTTATCTTCACCAATCTTTTTCTCTTCACATACCTATAGAAACTTTTAGAGTCAGTTTTTATGTTCCCCACAAGCTTACTCTCATACTCTATTTTCTCCTTCTTCATCAATCCCTTGGTCCTCCTTTGCTGAATTCTAAACTGTTCCCAATCCTCAGGTCTGTTGCTTTTTTTCAGCAAATGTGTGTCTGTTCCTTGGATCTAATGCTATCTCTAATTTCCCTTGTAAGCCATGGTTTGGCTACCTTTCCTGTTTTACTTTTGCGCCAGACAGGAATAAACAATTGTTGCAGTTCACCCATGCGCTCTTTGAATGTTTACCGCTGTCTATCCATTGTCATCCTTTTAAGCAACATTTCCCAATCCATCATAGCCAACTCGCAGCTCATACCATCGTAGTTTCCTTTATTAAGATTCAGGACCCTCATCTCAGAATCAACTACGTTATTCTCCAACTTGATGAAGAATTCTATCATATTATGGTCGCTCATCCCCAATGGGCCTCGCACAATTATTCCTTTCTCATTACACAATACCCAGTCTAGGATGGCCTGTTCCTCAATGTATTGGTCCAGAAAACCATCCTGTCTCCACTCCAGGAATTCCTCCTCTATGGTAACTCCCCACTGTCACTTTCTAGAGGACCAACACTCATTTTACCTTTTTAAATACCTGTAGAAACTCTTGCTATCCACTTTTACACCTTGAGCTAGCTTCGTCTCATACCCTAATTTCTTTCTCCTGATTAATCTTTTAGTCGTTCTCTGCTGTTCTTTATATTACATACGAACAAGGAGCAGGAGTAGGCCATTCAGCCCCTTGAGCCTGCTGCGCCATTTAATAAGATCATGGCTGATCTGATAGTAACCTGAAATCTGCAGTCCACCTACCCCTGATAACCTAACACCCCCTTGCTTTCCAAGAATCTACCCACCTCTGCCTTAAAAATATTCAAAGATTCTGCCTCCACCGCCTTTTCAAGAAGAGAGTTCCAAAGACTCACGACCCTCTGAGTGAAAAAATTTTGCCTCATCTTTGTTTTAAATGGGCAACACCTTATTTTTAAACAGTGACCTGTGCACGGTTATTTGCTTTTTCTTAAGTTTGATGCTTTCCTTAACTTCTTCAGTTAGCCACCGATGATGGGTCCTCCCCTTTGAATTTTTCTTTACAGTAGGAATAAACTCATTCTGAATATTATGAAATATCCCCTTAAATGTCTGCCACTGCTTCTCTATTGATCTATCCTCTAGCCTAGTTTCCCAGTTCACTTCAGCTAGCTCAGCTCTCATCCCACATCGTTGCCATTATTAAAATTTAAGATACTAGTCTTAGACCCGCTCTTCTCTCTTTCAAACCAGATGTAAAATTCAATTATGGTTGCTGCTACCTAGGGGTGCCTTTACAGTAAAGGTCATTAATTAATCCTGTCATGTTACACAATACCAAGTCTAATATAACATGCTGCTCTGAGAAACTATCTCGAAAGCATTCTATGAACTCATCCAGGCTACCACTGCCAATCTGATTTTTCCAGTTTATCTAGATTAAAATCACCCATGATTCATGCTGTCCCTTTATTACAAACACCCAATACTTCTCCTTGTAGACTTAGTCCTACATTGTGGTTACTGTTAGGGGCCTGTAGACCACTCCCACTAGTGACTTCTTTCCCCTACTATTCCTCATCTCCATCCAAACCGATTCTACATCCTGATCTCTTGAACCAAGGTCATCTCTAACTATTGCACCAATGCCATATTTGATTAACAGTGCTACCCTTCCACCTTTACTTAGCTTCCTATTCTTCTTGAATGTCATATGCACCTCGATATTCAGGACCCAATCCTTGTCATCCTGCAGCCATTTCTCCATAATGGCCATTAGACCATATTTATTTACTTCAATGTGCACTGTCAATTCATTTACTTTGTTATGAATGCTACGCGTACTCGATACAAAGCCTTTAGTTTTGCCTTTTTGTTATCTTTGTAACATCTAGTCTTGACTGTTGGTGCATTTGTAGGCTTTTTTCTCTTTCCCTTCCTGCCATTCCCCTGACCCTCATTTCCTATATTACCAATTTGCTCTCCTGCTTTGCTTCTACCCCAAGATTTCCAACGTCTGCCCAAGCTTGATCCCTAACCCCCACTCTTCTCCACGCATCCCCCCCCCCCCCCACCCCGCCGCCATTTAGTTTAAAGCCCTGTCTACTTCCCTAGTTATGCAGCTTGCTAAAACGCTGGTCCCAGCACAGTTCAGGTGTAGACCCTCCCAACAGTGCGGCCCGACTTGCCCCAGTGCCAAGGCCAGTGCCCTGCCAGCCGGAACCCACTTCTCCCACACCAGTCTTTGAGCCATGCATTCATCTCTCTAATCTTATTTGTCCTATGCCAATTTTCTTGTGACTCGAGTAATAATCCAGAGATTACCACCTTTGAGGTTCTGCTTCTTAATTTGCTACTGACATTACAGAACCTCTACCCTAATTCTACCTATGTTGTTGGTACCTACATGGGCCACTGGACCCTGCCCTGTCACTGCAAGTTCCTCTCCTCCTAAGCAGATATCCTGAACACTGGCACTGCAGGCAGACAACACAGCTATCTGGGCTCTCACTCTTTGCTACAGAGAACAGTGTCAATCCCCCTCACTATACTGTCACATACTACCACTACATTCCTATTTGCTCCCCCACTTGAATGGCTTCCTGTACCATGGTGCCATGGCCATCCTGTTTATCTACCTTGCAGATCTCACTTTCATCCACAGGTTGAGCACCTCAACGTGTTGGACAGCTGCAAAGTTTGAGGCTTCTCCACTACTGTCTGCTTGGTCCCTTTACCCGCTTCCTCTCCCTTACCACTGACCAAAACAGATGACCCTGTTCTATGAGGTGTGCCCACCTTCTGGAACGAAGTGTTCAGGTATTCCTCCCATCTTTAGGTTGTGCGGTATCTGTAGTTAGGCTTCCAGATCAATAAACCTGACCCGGAATTTGACGAGCTGCCTGCGCTTTCTACAAATGTGTTTGTCCTGGATCACCTTGACGTCCAAAAGCTCCCACATCTCAGAAATGCAACATAACACCTGTTCTGCTATTATTACTTATGTTATTTAGTTCCTTTAATTTAATGAATTCTTAATTAACTTACAATAATTCCTTTGTACACTAGAATCTAATGTGCTTTTTAAATGCTATCACCATCAACTAACGTACGTTGAATTTATTTTACTTTGGTATACTTTATTTCACTCGGCCCTACCTTAATAATTCTTACCTAAAGAACAGTTCATGTACCATTTTAAATCTTAGGAACAGAATAAACCTTAACCACTTACTAGATACCCACCATATACTCACCAAACAGCTAGCTTCTTCTCCAACCAATCAAATTGCTTCTTTGCTGCGATGTCACTATTTGCTTTCTTCACTATCTTTTCGAACTCAGTGCGGTCCGCCTCTCTGCTCCTTTCAAAGCAGGGAATGGGAGATGGAGAATTAGTGAGAGACTCCAAAAGGCAGAACAAGCGCAGGTTAAAACGTTTACAGCACAGGAACTTGGCAGTGTTAAAAGGTATATATGTAAATACAAGGAGTATATCAAATAAAGCTGATGAACTGAGGGCACAGATAGGCACATGGCAGCACGATATCATCGCTATGACAGGGCAAAAATGGCAGCACAATATCCCTGGATATAGAGTTTTCAGGCAGGACAGAGAGGGGCTAAAAAGGTGGGAGTGTAGCATTATCGGTTAAAGAATCAATTAAAGTTGTGAGGAGGTATGGTATACTAAATGAAGCATCAAATTACACCATATGCATTAAGCTCACAAATAAAAAAGGGGCAGCCACAATTCCAGAAGTGTACTTTAGACCCCCAAATAGTGGAAGAGTGTTAGAAGAGCAAATATGTAGGCAAATTTCTAAATGCAGAAACAGTAGAGCAGTAATAGTTGGGGACTTCAATTACCCGAATATCAGTTGGAATGCGAACAGTGTGAAGGGCACAAAACTCTACATTCAAGAGAACCTTTTTTTAGCCAGCAGTAACAAGCCCAATGAGAGGGGTCACAATTCTAGATTTAGCCTCAGAAATGAAGCTGGGCAAGTGGGTGTAGTAGTAGTGGGGACTATTTTGGAGATAGTGACCTTAATATTGTTAGATTTAATATAATTATGGAAAAGGTTAAAGATAGAACAGGAGTAAAAGCCCTAAATTGGGAGAAGACAAATTTTACAAAGCTGAGAGATGAACTGGCAAAAGTGAGATTCTACAGGCACAGTATAGACATGTCCCTACAAAGAAAAAGGGTGGCACTGCCATATCTAGAGCCCCCCTCATTATCCAGAAGCATACAGAATAAGATAAAGCAGAAAAAGAAAGTTTATGACAGTCACAAAAGACTTAATATTGTAGAAAGCCTAGGAGGAGAATAGAAAGTACAGGGGTGAAGTAAAAAAGGAAATTAAGAAAGCAAAGGGAGGATATGAAAAAATATTGGCAGGTAAAATCAAAGAAAATGTTAAGATGTTCTACCGGTACATTAAGAGGAAGAGAGTAACAAAGGAAAGGGTAGGGCCTATTAGAGATGTACATGGTAACTTGTGCTTTGATGCTGAAGATGTGGGCAGGGTTCTCAATGAGTACTTAGTCTCTTTCTTCACTATAGAGAGGAATGTTGCAGACATTCTAGTTAAGGAAGAGGAGTGGGAAATATTAGATACAATAAGCATAGTGAGATGGGAAGTACTGGGGGGACTGGCATCCTTGAAGGTAGATAAATCACCAGGGCCAGATGGATTGTATCCCAGGCTGTTGAAGGAAGCCTGGGGGGAAATAGCGGTTGCTCTAAGGATCGTTTTCCAATCCTCATTGGATACAGGGGAGGTACCAGAGGATTAGAGGTCTGCAACCATTGTATCATTATTTAAAAAGGGTGTGAGGGATAGGCCAGAAAATTGCAGGCCGGTCAATCTGACTTCAGTGGTGGACAAAATTATTAGAAGCAATTCTGAGACACAGGATAAACTGTCATTTAGAAAGCAACCAATCAAGGATAGTCAGCATGGTTTGGTTAGGTGAAGGTTGTGTCTAAGTAACTTAACCAAATTTTTTGAGGAAGTAAGAAGGAGGATTGATGAGAGTAGTGCAGTGGATGTTGTCTACATGGATTTCAGTAAGGCATTTGAGAAGGTCACACATGCCAGGATGGTCAAGAAAGTGAGATCTCATGCGATATAGGGGAAAATGGGGAGTTGCATCCAAAATTGGCTCAGCAACAGGAAACAAAGGGTAATGGTCGATAGATGTTTTTGCGATGGAAAGCGGTATCCAGTGGTGCTCCACAGGGCTCAGTGTTGGGTTCGGGTTCCTTGCTGTTTGTGGTAGAGAATGCCACAGGTTCACCACACACTGAGTGAAAATGTTTCTCCCCAGTGAGTGTTGAACCCCAGTCCGTTGGACCCCTGTGTGTGCTGGCCCCCTGTGTTTGTCGGACCCCAGTCTGTGTGTGGGACCCCAGTGTGTGTCAGAGCAAATATGTTGTAAACCCCTTTGTGTGTTGCACCCCACTGTGTGTTTTACCCCGGCGTGCATCGGATCAAGGCGTGATTACTGTCAGTATTTTGAACTTCATTGTGTCGATCACAGTATTTTCAGACCCAGAATGTTTTGGAGCTCAGTGTTCGGACAGTTAGTTAGCTTTCAGCATTTTTAACCTCAATGTGTTGTATATCAGCACTTTAGGAACATAGGAACATTTTGCCTCTGCAGCCCTTTCTGTCATTCGATAAGATGTGCGACCCTCCTTTCTCCCATATCCCTTCATACCTGTAGTAAACAAAAATCTATCATTCTCAGATTTAAAGTTTACTCTTGATCCACTGTGAATTGTTGTCTATGGAAGAGAGTTCCAAACTTCTATCTCCTTTTGGTGTGCAGAGGTGCTGCATAATTTCACTCCTTGAAAGATCTGATTCTAATTTTTACACCATACTTCCTAATTTTGTAGACTCCCCAAGAGCAGAAATACCTCCTCTCTACCTGCCCTCTCTGTTCGCAGTATGGGTAATCTCTCCTCAAATTTAACCCTTGGAGTCAGGTATCATTCTGGCAAGTCTACGCTGCATTCCCTCCAATGGCAAAATATCCTCCTTAAGTGTGGTGGCCAGGCAACATCCATCTCCAACAAAAAAGAATCTGACCATCTTCCCCTGACATTCAAAGGCATTCCAATCATTGAATCCCACATGATCAACATCCTACGGGTTACCATTGATTTAACTGAAACTGAACTGGACAAATCTTATAAATACTGTATCTACAAAAGCAGTTCAGGGGCAGAGAATTCAACAAGAGTAACTCACCTCCTGACTCCCCAAAGCCTATCCAGCATGTACAAGGTCTGATGGCATACTCTCTACTTGCTTGGAATAGTGCAGCTCCCACAACACCCAAGACACTCAACACCATCCAGGACAAAACAGCCTGCTTGTTCAGCACCCCATCCACCACCTTAAAACATTCACTCCCTCCATAACTGATGCACAATAGGAGCAGTTTGTACCATCTACAAGATGCACTGCAGAAACTCACCAAGGCCCCTGTACAGCACCTTCCAAACCCATGACCGCTACCACCTAAAAGGACAAGGACAGCAGATGGATGGGAACACCACCACCTGGAAGATCCCCTCCAATTCCATCAACATCCTGACTTGGAAATATATCACCACTCCTTCACTGTTGTCGGGTCAAAATCCTGGAACTCCCTCCCTAATGGCACTGTGGGTGTACTGACATCACATGGACTGCAGCGGTTCAAGAAGGCAGCTCACCACCACCTTCTCAAGGGCAATTAGGGATGGGCAATAAATGCTGGCCCAGTGAGCGCAGCCCACATCCCATAAATGAATTTAAAATAACATTTAGAAAGTCCCCTTTTAGGCCCAAAGTGGATGACCTCACATTTGCTAACATTGAAATCCATTTCCCACAGTTTGTTCATTTAATTAATCTGCTAATATCTCTTACAATTTTATACATACAAACATATGAATTAGGGGAAGTAGGCCACTCAGCCATTCGAGCCTGCTCCACCATTCAATAAGATCATGGCTGATCTGACTGTAACCCCTGCCAACCCCCAGTAACCTTTCACCCTCCTTGTTTATCAAGGATCTATCTAGCTCTGTCTTGAAAACATTCTAAGACTCTGCTTCCACTGCCTTTTGAGGAAAAAGAGTTCCAAAGACTCACGACCAAAATTTCTCCTCATCTGTTTTAAATGGGTGATCCCTTACTTTTAAATAGTGATCCCTAGTTCTAGATTCTCCCACAAGAGAAAACATCCTCTCCACATCCACCCTGTCAAGATCGCTCAGGGTCTTATAGGTTTCAATCGTCACCTCTTACTCTTCTAACTCCAGTGGACACAAGCCTAACTTGTCCAGCCTTTTCTCAATAAGACCACCTACCCATTCCTGGTCAAAAACAGTTCTGTTGAAGGGTCATGAGGACTCGAAACGTCAACTCTTTTCTTCTCTGCCGATGCTGCCAGACCTGCTGAGTTTTTCCAGGTAATTCTGTTTTTGTTTTGGATTTCCAGCATCCGCAGTTTTTTGTTTTTATACCCATTCCTGGTATTAGTCTAGTAAACCTTCTCTGAATTGCTTGTGACACATTGGCCAGGATTTTCCCCTTGGCGATTTGGGGGCGGGGTGGGGCAGGAAAATGACGCGGGATGACGTCGGGAGGAATCCCCGACGTCATCCCGGTCCCTTTAAATTTTTAGGAAGGCGGGCAGACAGTGAAATGAGCTGTCCACCCGCCAACCTGTCAATAGCCAATTGAGGCCATTGACAGGCTCATTAAGATAATTAAAGACCCTGCCCCTCCAAGCTTAAGGCTGGCGGGCTCCAGCTTATTCATGAAACTTCATCCACGGCAGGATGAAGTTTCATGTCCGCTTTTTAAAAATGTAATAAATTTTAACTGTTTATTATTAATATGTCCCATCTCGTGTGACATTGTCACATGAGGGGGACATGTTAATAATTTTAATATTTTTCTATTTTTAGACTTTACTTACCTCTCATGAATCTCCCTGAGACAGGACTTTGCCTCAGGGAGCATGCGCGAAAGAGTGTACTTTGACAGCTGGGGATTCCCTCCCCCCCGACCCCCCACCACACACACACACACACACACACACACACAGGAAGCGCATAGCGCTTCCTATCGGGCAGGCCGCTGAAGGCCCGCCCACTCAAAATGGCGGCAGGCCCGGTTTCGGTGGTGGGGGTCAGCTGTCCGCCCACCACCGAGCCGGTGGGGCCCACACGCCATCCAAGGGCAAAATTCTGCCCATTATGTTTACATCTACGCTGCTTACACTGCCATCAGCAAATTTGATATGCGGCTTTCCATCCCATCATCTAAGTCATTAGTGAACACTGAATATTGAAGCCCCAACACAGGTCCTTGTGGTATACTAACTAGACACAGCCTGCCAATGAGCACACTTACCCATTATCCCAATCTCTGTCTCCTGCTGCTCAGCCAATTTCCTGACCAAGTCAGTAATTGCATGGGTTTCCACTTCAATTAATATTCTCTTATGAGGAATTTTATCAAATGCTTTCTGGCAGTCCATGTACACAATATCTACTCTGAATCCCAGTATGATTAGTGTCTGTGTTTGGATTTTGTTGTGTTGGTCCCAGATTGCCGGGACTCGGTGAATTGCTCTCAGTGCTTCAAGTCTTGATGTGCTTATTCTAGTTTCATGCAACATAGAGTTAAATGCCTCTTGCATTCCACTTTTTTGAATCAATGACTCTATTGTAGGCATTAAATCCAAATCCATCTATCTCCCTTACAATCAAAGGGAAGTATTCATCTAGATTACTCCCTTAATATTTAGCATCTGTTATGGAGCAGCTCTGCTAGGGTGTGGTGGTTGGAATCCGTCAATGTGTCTGCTCTGGGATCACAGGGAACATGGCAGAAAAAGGAAGGAAATTATTATCCCCAGAAAACTCTGAGTTTCCTTTCCCTCTTCCTGAGAAGAGTATAGTTGATGGTGGACATACAGATGGTCTAATGTTGCCTGCACTCTTGCCTGGCTGGTAAGTAGCTCTGTTGATATGCCGTTAGATCACTTATTCCACAAGCTAAGTATGGCAAGTCAATCTTCAGAAATATTCGGAATCCTGACCTCTGGAGTTTACTGGTCCTACTAATGACATAACTAAATGGGAGGCAAACTCTTCCCAGAACTAAACTGAAAAAAATCCTCTATAGGTCTGACTGTACCAGGGTTTGTTGCTTCTTAATGTTTCCATTCAGATGTCATTTATTCAGGACGTTTGGGCAGCCCAGACACATATTCATATGAGGAATGTTGCACCATGGATTATCAACTGCTGATCAGTCAATAACTTTGTGTTCTGCTTGTTTAATGTAGAATTGTGTGGAACACCAGGATATCTGGCTCCAGAAATTCTAATTTGTTCTATGGATGAAAATCACCCTGGCTACAGCAGAGAAATAGATTTGTAAGTAATGACTCTAGGTACAACAAAATATTGAAGTCTTATTTCACCCCACCCCCACTAGAGCTATCTGTACCTTGCGTGTCCTGCTATCCATTCTTAATTAGCACATTCTTTTAGATAATGTCACCACCTTCAACACCTCTGTTCTTTTGTCTGTGACATCTTTTGGTTGCTCCTATCACTGCTTGGTTGTCCTACAACCTCCCCCACCTTAAACCAGCTTATATTTCACCCCTCTCCTATTTTTGCTTAGTTCTGTTGAAGGGTCATGAGGACTCAAAACGTCAACTTTGTTCTTCTCCACCAATGCTGCCAGATTCACTTGAATTGGAATTTGGGCTGGAATATTTCACTCCCTAGTTGGGGAGTACAGGGTTGGAAAAATGTTTGACTTCCCAAAACCAGCTCAGTAGAAACTTCCCCAAATGGTTGGATTTTGGAGAGGCTGAAAAAATTGCTAGATCAGGCCTGCTGAGCCTGGAGGTAATGGAGATGAGGAGGCAAGCCCAGTGTGCGTAACTTGGTTGTGGTTTAAAAGGAGGGTCAGTAAGGAGTTCCTGCTGTGAAGCAGCAAGTGGATACAAGTGTTGTTGCTGCTCAGAAGAGACGCCAGTCAGTGAGGTGAGTTCTAACTGTGATAGTCAATCAAACACATCGATTAGTCAATTAATAGTTAATTAACTGTAATCTAACTAATAATTTTCCAACTGGTTGCTGACACTGGAAGAGATGGTCCATCATGAGCTTTCCATCGGAAAACATAGTCATATCTGCTGCCTATTTACATTGTCATGAAGGAGCACATTGAACCAAGGTAAGGCTGGAAAAGCTCCACAAGGCACAGTCACAGATGGCAGCATCATCGGCTGCTCACGATATTCTATATTGACTCGGGTTACTAGAACACCTCAGGCAATGACCGATACACATCACCTTTGCCCTTCCACCTACCCTCCGCCCATCCATCTCAGGGTGCACCCGTGCAATTGAGCCTTGACCAGGACCCACACAATTGATCAGTGACATGGCAGATTGGGGTGACTCAGAGAGCAGGCCAGCAGGATAGCTTGTGGTCGAGAGCCCAGCATGCCATGTGGAAGTGACAGGAACAAACAGCAGGATACCCTACATTCATCCAGATCCATTCTCACCACTCCCCCACCCCCCGCCCCCAACACTGGGCATTGATGAGAAACAGATATGTATCTTATATGTAAGCAGACATATTTGAAAGAGACCATTCGAAGCTGGAAGCCTCACTTGCATTTTTCTTTTCTATTTCTCATGCCAGAAGTCACAAAGAAGGGAAGGTTGAGTGGGAGGGGCTATGCCCCACTTCAATGACCAGGATCTCCACATCCTGGTCAAGGAGTTCCAGAGACAGCGCTCTATGTTATATGCTAGTGACAGGCAGAACTTGCCCACAGTAACCAAGAGGATAGGCAAGGAGATAGCCTGCAGAGCAGGGGACCATGGAAGATCTTGGATACAGTGTAGGGGAGTTCCCGTGACCTGCTGCGCTCTGACAGGGTGAGTTGCTCAGCAGAAGTACACAGAGGTCCAAGTGATGGTTCAAATCTGAATGCTGCAGCAATGGTGGGAAACCTGGCACTTACTTTCCTATAGCCTGGAGGTTTGTGTGTCCAAGCTGCTTCTGTAGGTGCACATTGTAGAGATGTGAATATCCACCATGATGCATTGCCAGATTCAAGAGATTTGTCCCTGATGGCACCATATATGAAGGTAACATTACTTTTTATGCTGTATCTACAGGACAAGAGGGCCCATTATGCCCAGGATATGGCCTGGACTAGGGCTGGGGCCACAAGGCTACGGGTGATAAAGAACATAGAGGATGCAACTTTGGAGATAGCCAAGCTGCCTCCCTCCACCCCGGTTTTTTGCCTGGGATGGAGAATTTCCTGTAACAGATGCTAAAGGTAGTGATAGAGGCACTTTGGAACATGTTGGTAATGGCGAAGGTGAAGCTGTTAGTTCATTAAGCAAAAGGGGATGTTGTTATGAGAGGGAGTACAGAGGTTGGGTTGCATAATAAGGGCAGCGTGATGGTTAAATGCAATGATATGTATGAGAGCATGGTCTCACAATGTGAAGGGCTACATCTCATTACAAACTTCTGTATTGCGCACACAGGTCCCAGAGCTGCTCACTCATCCCCTGCCACCACCCCCCACACTCCCACCCCCACAGCCACCTCATCCTTCAAGCATCATGGGGAGACAGAGATGATCGAGGAGGCAGCATGACATCTGACTCGCCCGCTCTCTGCCAACACAGATACCAGCACCTCGGAGGGATGTAGCACATGTTTAGAGTCAGTGGCACATGTTGAAGGCCACCACAGCAGAGTGCAGGAGGAGATGTCAGCGTCAGGGACATCTGGGCACAGCACCCCCTTGGAAGAGGGAGGAAGGTCACAATGGTGCTCCAGTGGGCATCAAGGAGAGGCCTCAGGATTCACCTTATGAGGCACAGTGTTTGGAACATCCACAGCACCTGTGTGGACATCTGGCCAAGTTCACTGGCTCAATGTGAGCTGTTGTGAGTGGAGGAGTACGTGGCAATGATGAGCTCCACCTTGTGTCGGGGTTTGACTGCATGAACTCCAGCCATGAGAAATCCCTGCAAAAGGTATAAGACTCACTCAATGGCCTGGATCAGTCCGCTCAGAGTATGAGCGCTGACATCCATAGAGTACATGAGGTCAAGACTGAACATACCACATGGGAGTGACAGGAACAAACGCCAGACTACCCTGTATTCATCTAGATCCATTCCCACCACCACCACCCCCCCAACAGCACATTCTCACTGGTGCCACAGCTGTGAGGAGGGATGATATACTAAATAAAATGAGGCCATATGGTTTAGCTCAGAAATAAAAAGGGGCAGCCATAATTCTAGAAGTGTACTATCGACCCCCAAATAGTGGAAGAGAGTTAGAAGAGCAAGTATGTAGGCAAATTTCTGAATGCAGAAACAGTAGAGCAGTAATAGTTGGGGACTTCAATTACCCGAATATCAATTGGCATACGAACAGTGTGAAGGGCACAAAACTCTTGAACTACATTCAAGAGGATTTTTTTAGCCAGCACTTAACAAGCCCAGTGAGAGGGGTCACAATTCTAGATTTAGCCTCAGAAATGAAGCTGGGCAAGTGGATGAAGTAGCAGTGGGGACTGTTTTGGAGATAGTGACCACAGTACAGTTAGATGTAGCATAATTATGGAGAAGGAAAAGATAGAACAGGAGTAAGAGTTCTAAATTGGGAAAGACAAATTTTACAAAGCTGAGAGGTGATCTGGCAAAAGTGGACTGGTTACAGGCTACTTGAAGGGAAATCAGTGACAGACCCAGTAGGAGGCATTCAAAAGTGAGATCCTACAGGCACAGTGTAGACATATCCCCACAAAGAAAAATGGCGATACTGCCAAATCTAGAGCCCCCTCATTATTCAGAAGTGTACAGGCCAAGATCAAGCAGAAAAAGAAAGCATATGACAGTCACAAAAAAAATCAATACTGTAGAAAGCCCAGAGGAGAATAGAAAGTACAGGGGTGAAGTAAAAAAGGTAATTAGGAAAGCAAAGGGAGGATTTGAAAAAATATTGGCAGGTAAAATCAAGGAAAACGTAAAGATGTTTTACCAATACATTAAGAGGAAGAGATGTAAATGGTAACTTGTGGGCTAATGCAGATGATGTGGGCAGGGTTCTCAATGAGTACTTTGTCTCTGTCTTCACTAAGGAGAGGGATGATGCAGATATTCTAGTTAAAGAGTAGTGTGAAATATTAGATACAATAAGCATAGTGAGCGAGGAAGTACTGGGGGAACTGACATCCTTGAAGGTGGATAAATCACCAGGGCCGAACGGATTGTATCCTAGGTTGTTAAAGGAAGCCAGGGAGGAAATAGCAGATGCTCTGAAGATCATTTTCCCAATCCTGACTAGACATAGGCGAGGTACCAGAGGACTGGAGGTCTGCGAATGTTGTATCATCATTTAAAAACGGTGCGAGGGGTAGTCTTAATAATTATAGTCAGATCAGTCCAACTTTGGTGGTGGGCAAATTATTAGAATCAATTCTGAGAGACTGGGTAAACCCAGTTAGAAAGGAACAGATTAATCAGGGATGGTCAGCATGGTTTTGCTAATTTAATCAAATATTTTAAGGAAGTAACAAAGTAGGGTAGTTGAGGGTAGTGCAGTGGATGTGGTCTGCATGGATTTCAGTAAGGCATTTAACAAGTCCCACATGGCAGGCTGGTCAGGAAAGTGAGATCCCATGGGATACAGGGGAAGGTGATGAGTTGGATTCAAAATTGGCTCAGTGGCAGGAAACAAAGGGTAATGGTTGATGGATGTTTTTTGCAAATGGAAAGGGGTTTCCAGTGGCATTCCACAGGGCTCAGTGTTGGGTCCCTTGCTGTTTGTTGTATATATTAATGATTTGGGCTTAAATATGAATGGCATGATTTGGAAATTTGCAGACGACACAAAATTTGGCCGTGTAGTTGATAGTGAAGGCAATAGCTGTTGTTTCCAGAATGGTATCGATGGTTTGGTTCAATGGGCAGATGTAATTCAATCTGGAAAAGTGTAAGGGAAGGCATTTGGGGAGGGCAAACAAAGCGAGGGAATACTCATTAAACGGGAGGATATTGAGAGGGGTTGAGGAAGTGAGAGACCTTGGAGTGCATATCCATAGGTCCATGAAGGTGGCAGGACAGGTGGATAAGATGGTAAAGAAAGCTTTCCTTTATTGGGCAAGGTATTGAATACAAAAGCAGGGATGTAATGGTGGATCTGTATTAAATGCTGGTTAGGACACAGCTGGAACTTTGTACAGTTCTGGTCATCACATTATTGGAAGAACATAATTGCTCTAGAGAGAGTGCAGAGGAGATTTACAAGAATCAAAAACAAAAAATGCTGGAAAAACTCAGCAGGTCTGACAGCATCTGGGAGAGAGAGACAGAGTTAATGTTTCGAGTCCATATGACTCTTCTTCAGATCTAAAGGGAGGTAGGAATGTGATGAAATTTATACTGTTTGGCGGGGGTAGGACAGGTGAAGCTGGATAGAAGGTCAGTGATAGGTGGGAACAAAGGAGAGATTGCAAAAGATGTCATAAACAAAAGGGCAAAGGGTTGTTAATAGTGGTGGTACTGGCTAAAGGAGGCGCTAATGGTGACATTAAGAATGGAAAGCAAAATGTGATAACGGCAGGACCAGGGTAAGCACTCTGGAAAGTGACACATGGGGTGTCACTTCCAGTGGGGGTGGGGTTAAGGGAGGGGACAGTGGTGGGAAAAAAGATCGAAAATTGGCTAAAAGCTGGGGATAAAACAATGAATGAAAATGGAAATAAATTTGAAAAATAACAATAGTAAAAATAAGTGGAAAAAGAAAATGAATAAAAATTAAAAAATAAAAATGAATATGGAAAAAAGAGGGATCAAAAAGGGGTGGGGTTGGAGGAGAGTGTTCATGGTCTGAAGTTATTGAACTTAATGTTAAGTCCAGAAGGCTGTAAACTGCCTAATCGGAAGATGAGGTGCTGTTCCTTCAATTTGCTTCACTGGAACGTTGCAGCAGGCCAAGGATGGACATGTGGGCATGAGAGCAGGATGGGGTGTTGAAATTGCAAGCGACAGGAAGGTCTGGGTAATGCCTGCGGTCAGACCTAAGGTGTTCCGCAAAGTGGTCACCCAGTCTGCGTTTGGTCTCTCCAATGTAGAGGAGACCACATTGGGAGCAGCAAATGCAGTAGACTAAATTGAGGAAAGTGCAAGTGAGGCGCAATGTTCCAGTGAAGCTCAAAGCCTTCTATCCAGCTTCACCTGTCCCACCCCCCTTAAACAGTATACATTTCACCACATTCTTACTTCCCTTTAGATCTGAAGAAGAGTCATACGGACTCGAAATGTTAACCCTGTCTCTCTTTCCACAGATGCTGTCAGATCTGCTGAGTTTTTCCAGTATTTTTTTGTTTTTGTTTCAGATTTCCAGCATCCACAATGCTTTGCCTTTACATTTCCAAGAATGTTGCCAGAGCTTGAAAATTGCAGCCTTAAGGGGAGATTGGATAAGCTGGGGTTGTTTTCATTAGAACTGAGGCTGAGGGGTGACCTGATTGAGGTGTACAAAATTATGAGAGACTGAGATAGAGTCGACAGGAAAGACTTGTTTCCCCTCGTGGAGAGGTCAATTACCAGGGGGCACAGATTGAAGGTGATTGGTAGAAGGATTAAAGAGGACATGAGAGAAAACCTCTTCACCCAGGGTGTGGTGGAATTTGAGGTTTTTGGAATTTGTTGCCTGGTTTGCTGGTTGAGTCCGAAACCCTCAACTTACTTAAACAGTACATGGATCTGCATTCAAAGTGTTGTAACCTGCAAGGCTACGGACCAGATACTAGAAGTTGGGATTAAAACATGCAGCTAGTTTTTCATTTTTTTATTTTTTGGCTGGCGCAGCCATGATGGGCTGAATGGCCTCTTCCTGTGCCTTCATTTTTTTTTATGGTTCTAGATTGCTGGAATGGACGACTGTTACACCCCAGCAGCCAACCTCATCTAACCCAAGTAAAGAGTAAGCTAGGGCTGTGGATGTTAAATGAGGAAGGAAGATGTACTGAGAGATTCTCAGCTTCTCCTAACTTCCCAGCCCCTCTACCAGACCTCTCTTCTGATCTATTTTGCCCAGTGACAATGGCTGGCCTTGCAGATATGCAGAGGCTAAGGTCTGAAGTCAAAGAACAAAAGAACGAAGAAAAGTACAGCACAGGAACAGGCCCTTCGGCCCTCCAAGCCTGCGCCGATCATATTGCCCGTCAACTAAAACATTTTGCACTTCTGGGGTCCGTATCCCTCTATTCCCATCCTATTCATGTATTTTTCAAGCTGCCTCTTAAACACCACTATCATACCTGCTTCCACTACCTCCTCTCACTCACTACCCTCTGCGTAAAAAATCTTGCCCTGCACATCTCTATAATTTTCTCCTCTCACCTTAAATATATGTCCCCTAGTAATTGACTTTTCCACTCTGGGAAAACCTTCTGACTAGCTACTCTGTCCATGCCACTCATAAATTTTGTAAACTTCTATCAAGTCGCCCTCAATCTCCGTCGCTCTAGTGAGAACAATCCGAGTTTCTCCAATCTCTCCTCATAGCTAATAACTCCAGACCAGGCAGCATCCTGGTAAACCTCCTCTGCACCCTCTCTAATGCCTCCATATCCTTCTGGTAATGTGGCGACCAGAATTGCATGCAATATTCTAAGTGTGGCCTAATCAAGGTTCTATACAGCTGCAGCATGACTTCCCAGCTTTTATACTCAATACCCCTGCCAATGAAGGCAAGCATGCCATATGCCTTCCTGACTACCTTATCCACCTGCGTTGCCACTTTCAGTGACCTGTGGACCTGTACACCTAGATCCCTCTGCCCATCGATGCACTTAATGGTTCTGCCATTTACTGTATAATTCCTGCCTGTATTAGACCTTCCAAAATGCATTACCTCGCATTTGTCCGGATTAAGCTCCATCTGCCATTTCTCCGCCCAAGTCTCCAACCGATCTATATCCTGTTGTTTCCTTTGACAATCCTCTTCACTATCTGCAACTCCTCCAACCTTAGTGTCGTCTGCAAATTTACTAATTAGCCCAGTTACATTTTCCTCCAAATCATTTAAGTATACTACAAACAGCAAAGGTCCCAGCACTGATCCCTGCGGAACTCCACTAGTCACAGCTCTCCATTCAGAAAAGCACCCTTCCACTGCTACCCTCTGTCTTCTATGACCAAGTCAATTCTGTATCCATCTTGCCAGCTCACCTCTGATCCCATGCAACTTTACCTTCTGTACCAGTCTGCCATGAGAGCCCTTGTCAAAGGCGTTACTGAAATCCATGTTTATAACATCCACTGCCCTTCAATCGTCGATCATCTGTATTACTTCCTCGAAAAACTCGATCAACTTAGTGAGACACGACCTCCCCTTCACAAAAGTTGGTCCTCAACAGGTACCTGCATGACAAGGCTGTCCACCATGCTCCTCAATGTCATATGGCAGGGGAGTTGAGCAGCCGCTCCATTTTCTCCAAGGTAACACTGAGGGGAGGTGGGGAGGGGTGGGATGGGGGTAGCAGCATTCACAAGCGCAGGGCGCCTCGATCACTGATGGGTTCAACATGATTTCACTTCATATCACAATTAAGCACATTATAAATACAAATTATGATTGGCAAAAATGTTACTTTTGATCTGCTGTTTTACACTCATATCCTCAATAAGAATGTTAACAGAATGAAGACGGTTCTTACCAGATTGCATGTCTGTCTCTCATTGACACCATCAGGAGCCAGGGTGTGGCCATACACGTCCAGCAGTGGAAGGCTATTTTCTTCTCCAGACTTTCGGATAAGGCAGTAGTACACAAGGGTTGTGGATGGAAATGTTCCTTGCAGTATTTCTTGTCCTTCACTGATTGACTGTAAGGGAAGATCAATCATCAAATTCAATCAAACCCAGTTGATCAGGTGCACTTCAAGCCTGAGTGCTGTGTCAAAGGCAGTCACCTACACGTGAGTGTGACACAGTCACTGAAGTGGATTTTCCACATGTCAAAATGCCATGTAAGCTTCAGGGAATCATATGTGTGTGGTCTCCCCACTATGTTGGAAGCTTTTGTCTTCCAAGCGGTAGAGGCTGTGAGTTCTCTGAGGTTTCTGGCAGCATTGCATATTGAATACGTCTCACGCTCACGTTCCTGCTACTGGTGGCGGTGGATAACATGGAAGGTCATTAAAAGAGTTGCTCTGACACCATGTGTGACATCGTCCTGCACAATGTGCAGTAACTACAGTGCTGTTAGAATATCCAATCATATCTGAAGGTCATGGGTGGAAAGTCTTGCTTCCTACTGGCACTCTTGGCAAAGTGAGCATAGTTTGACTAGGCACAAGGTGACGTTTTCACCAGCTTACTGACAATCTCTAACATGTGTCTGAGTTGTGAAGGACTTCTCCAAGTGTATTTGTGCACTATGTTGAGGCCATGGCTTATGATGGTCATGGTTTAAGCCATATTGATGACACTGATTTTCAGCATGGGCTGTTGGTTTTCTCTCTTGTTGGGGATGGACATTTCCTTGAGGAAGTGTGGCTTCCATGTTCAAGGTTTATTATGTAGCAGCAGCTCACTAGGGAGTGGCTGATGTTAATTGTGACCTTTTAAAAGCCTAAGTGAATCTACTCTGAATTATGAGACTTCTGGCAATGTAAAGAATTCTGTAGAAGATCAGCCATGGCTACATGGGCCTTCTCCTCAGCTGGTATCCCATTGCCACCCTCTCCCTGCTCCTCATTGGATCCAGATCCCTGAACCTCATTGTCCTCCTTCTCAGATGTTAGCACTATAAGCCTGGCTTCTACCCCCTCTAGTTGTAGGCCCCTCCATTGCACCATATTTGTGGAGCATGCAGCGCATGACGATTACTTCAGGGGAATAGTATGGTGCTCGACCGGAACAATCGAGGCACCTAAAGCGCATTTTCAAGATGCCAATAGCCTGCATTTATCATTTTGCAGGTCAGCACGTGACTGTTGTGGTGCTGTGCAGGCTCCGTTTTCAGAAGCCTAACAGGATCATCAGCCACCTTCCTAACACGTAACCCTTGCCCTCCAGAAACCAACCACAGACCAGTATCAGTGTTTGAAAAAGCTGAGGCAGTTGTGAAATCCTCAGGATAAATGAGTCATAGCAGCTTCCAGGTTACCATGCACAGCCATGCAGGAAAGCCTTGGTGATGGTCATATACCACATGCACATTCAGGGATTGGAAGGATTTCCTGTTTATTAAGGTGTCAGGATGGTGACTTGATGCCCTTATAGGGATGTGGGTGCAGTTAATAGGCCCCCCCCCCACGCCCGAGGGAAGCCTGCTCATTCAACAACCCTGTGGCTCTCTGCATCTGAGACACCACATCCATTAAGAAGTTAATGAGCTCCCCACCTGAGAAAAGAAGGTGTCTGTGACTGCCTTGATGAACCTGTGTGTGGCTGATTGTGAGATGCCACAGATGTCTCTGGCTGATCCTTGCAAAGAGCCGACAGCATATAAATTCTGAGCCACTGAGACCTCGCAAGCCACTGGCAAGGCATGCGGATTGGCAGACTGTGGTGCAGGATCTTGTTGGACCATGGCACATATATCGGGAACCAATTCCTGGATTAATGTGAGCTGCTTTCTGTAATGGTTTGTAGTCATATCGAGATATGACCTCCGTAGTCAGCAGACCCTTCCCTTTAGGGCTGTCCTTTTCCTCTTCCTGCCTGGTGCACGATGCACTGCCTCTAACTCTTGGCCTGGCCCCGTCCCTCAGGCTGCACCTTGCTCCCGCTCACATGCCTCTATGGTGTGAAGGTCCGTCCCCATTTTGCAACCTCTTTGCCATGATGAGCACTCTTTCCCTTCTCTGGCACACTGTCCTTCCTTCCACTAGGTACCTGAGTCACGAGAGCAAAAATATCTGCCCTTCCAAGGCCACAAGCTCCAGCTCCCTTGGGTGTGTCAGCCACACACCTGTCTTTGAATTTGTTGAAGCTCTGTGGTACTTGGTGATTTTTTTTTTATACTCTCCAAAAGGGCACCTGACGCCCCCCCCACCCCCCAAAGAACCTCAATAGGTTTAAAGCTTTTCCTTGAATTTGTAAAGCCCATGAGTTGCAGTTCAAAAATGTTGGTGACAAAAATTGCTTTTCAGGAAACATAAAAACTAGGAGCAGGAGTAGTCAATTCAGCCCCTTGAGCCTGCCCTGCCATTCAATACAATCATGGCTGATCTCATTTCGGCCTCAACTCCAATTTCCCGTCCTCTCCCCATAACCTTTCAACCCGTTACTAAATTAAAAATCTGTCTATCTCCTCCTTAAATTTATTCAGCGTCCCAGCATCCACTGCACCCTGAGGTAGTGAATTCCACAGATTCATGACCCTTTGAGAAAAGTAATTCCTCCTCATCGCTGATTTAAATCTACTACCCCTTAGCCTAAAACTATGGCCTCTCGTTCTAGAATGCCCCACAAGGGGAAACATCTGCTCTACGTCTATTTTGCCTATCCCCTTTAGCATCTTATATACCTCAATTAGATCTCCTCTCATCCTTCTAAACTCTACCAAGTATAGGCTTAAACTGCTCAATCTCTCCTCATATGACAAGCCCCACATCTCTGGAATCAATCTAGTGAAACTCCTCTGAACCGCCTCCAATGCAACTACATCTTTCCTCAAGTAAGGGGACCAAAACTGTGCACAGTACTCCAGGTGCGGTCTCACCAATGCCTTGTACAGTTGCAACAACAATTCCCTATTTTTATACTCTATCCCTTTAGCAATAAATGCCAAAATTCCATTTGCCTTCCTTATTACCTGCTGTAGCTGTATACTAGCTTTCAGTGATTCATGCATGAGAACACCCAGATCCCTCTGCACTGAAGCGTTCTGAAGTTTCTCTCCATTTAAATAATGTTGCCTTTTTATTCTTCTGACCAAAATGTATATCCTCATACTTATCCACATTAAACTCCTTCTGCCAAATTTTGACCCATTCACCTAACCTGTCCATATCCATTTGTAAATTTCTTATTTCTTCATTGCAACTTACTTTCCCACCTATTTTGATGTCATCTGCAAATCTAGCTATAGTACCTCCAATCCCTGAATCCAAGTCATTAATATAGATTGTAAATAGCTGCGGCCCAAGGACCGAACCCTGTGGCACCCCACTAGTTACAGCTTGCCATCCAGAAAAAGACCCGTTTATCCCGACTCTCTGGTTTCTGTTGGTTAGCCAATGCTCTATCCAAGCTAATATATTACCCCTAACTCCAAGTGACCTTGTCTTGTGTATTTTTTTTTGCGACACCTTATCAAAGGCCTTCTGGAAGTCCAGATATACTATATCTACAGTATCCCCATTATCCACTTTGCTTGTCACATCTTCAAAGAACTCTGTGTAATTGGGATAGACAGTGTTAAGGGCTTGGATGGAGTAGATTTCTTGAAACGTGTACAGAAGAACTTTTTAGGTCAATATGTAGAGGGTCCAACAAGGGACGGCGCAGGGCTGGACCTAATTCTGGGGAATGAAGCCGGACAGGTGGCTGAGGTGGTGGTGGGGGAGCATTTTAGTGATAGCAATCACAACATGGTACAGTTTAAGTTTGTTATGGACAAAGAAATCAACAAGTTGCAAAAAAATGTTTTGGATTGGGGGAAGAGTGGGTTTTAGTAAAAAAAAGGCAGGATCTGGCCAAGGTAGACTGGGAATAGTTACTTGTGAGGAAGTGCAGTGGGAGGCATTCAAAAAGGAAATGGGGAGGGTACAGGCTCAACATGTTCCCTCTAGGGTGATAGGAAAGAGTAACAAGCCCAGAGAACCATGGATGACCAGAGATATTCAGGATAAGATGAAAAGGAAAAGAGAGGCTTTTAGCAGGTACAAGGGAAACAAGTATTAGTGGAGTACAGACAGTGCAGGGTGGAGCTTAAGAAAGCAATTAGGAGAGCAAAGAGGGGACATGAGAAAGCTCTGGCTGGTAAAAGTAGGGAAAATCACAAGATATTCTATAAGTATATCAATGGGAAGAGGATAACGAAGGAAAGAGTAGGGCCTATAAGGGACCAAGGGGGAAATCTATGTGTGGAGCCAGAAGACATCGGTAGAGTGTTGAATGAATATTTCATGTCTGTCTTCAGCCAAGAGATGAGGATGAAGGTGTTGAACTTGGGGAGAGACTGCGAGGTTCTTAAGCAAATTAATATAGGGAGTGACAAGCTATTGGAGGTGTTGGCAGGCTTAAAAGTGGACAAATCTCCAGGTCTAGATGATTTGAGTCCCAGACTGCTGAGTGAGGCAAGGAGCGAGATTGCAGGGGCTCTAACCCAAATTTTTAATTCCTCTCTGGCCACGGGGGAGGTGCCAGAGGACTGGAGAACCGCTAATGTGGTTCCTTTATTTAAGGAGGGTTGTAGAGATAAGCCAGGGAACTACAGTCCAGTGAGTCTCACGTCAGTGGTAGGGAAACCATTGGAGAAATTTCTGAAGGAGAGTATTTATCTCCACTTGGAGAGGCAAGGTTCGGTCAGGGATAGTCAGCATGGCTTTGTCAGAGAGAGGTCATGCCTAACAAATTTGATTGAATTTTTTGAGGAGGTGACTAGGTGTGTAGATGAGGGTAGTGCAGTTGATGTAGTTTATATGGGTTTCAGCAAAGCCTTTGACAAGATCCCACATGGGAGACTTATAAAGAAGGCAAAGGCACATGGAATACAGGATAATTTGATAAGGTGGATTCAAAATTGGCTTAGTTGTAGGAGGCAGAGGGTGATGACAGGAGGGATGCTTTAGTGTCTGGAAGCCAGTGTCCAGTGGTGTACCACAGGGATCTGTGCTGGGTCCTCTATTATTTGTCATTTATATAAATGACATAGCTGACTATGTGGGGGGTATGATTAGTAAGTTCGCAGATGACACAAAGATTGGCCGGGTGGTTAACAGTGAGGTTGAGTGTCTTGGACTACAGGAAGATATAGGTCAAATGGGCAAATAAATGGCAGATGGAATTTAACCCTGAAAAGTGTGAGGTGATACACTTTGGAAGGAGTAATTTAATAACGAAGTATTCGATGAATGGCATGGCACTAGGAAGTTCTGAGGAACAAAAGGACTTTGGCATGTGTGTCCATAGATCTCTGAAGGCAGAGGGGCATGTTAGTGGGGAGGTGAAAAAGGCATATGGGATACTTGCCTTTATCAATCGAGGCATAGATTACAAAAGTAGGGAGGTCATGTTGGAGTTGCATAGAACCTTGGTGAGGCCACAGCTGGAGTACTGTGTGCAGTTCTGGTCGCCACATTATAGGAAGGATGTGATTGCACTGGAGGGGGTGCAGAGGAGATTCTCCAGGATGTTGCCTGGGATGAAACACATAAGTTATTAAGAGAGGTTGGGTAGACTTCGGTTGTTTTCGTTGGAGCAGAGAAGACTGAAGGGTGACCTGATCAAGGTGTATAAGATCATGAGGGGCATGGGCGGGTGGATAAGGAGCAGCTGTTCCCCTTAGTTGAAGGGTCAGTCACAAGGGAGCATAAGTTCAAGGTGAGGGGCAGGAGGTTTGGTGGGGGGGCGGGGGGGGATGTGAGGAAAACCTTTTTTTACCCAGAGGGTGGTGACGGTCTGGAATGCACTGCCTGGGAGGGTGGTGGAGGTGGGTTGCCTCACATCCTTTAAAAAGTACCTGGATGAGCAGTTGGTATGTCATAACATTCAAGGCTATGGGCCAAGTGCTGGTAAATGGGATTAGGTAGATAGGTCAGGTGTTTCTCACATGTCGGTGCAGACTCGATGGGCCGAAGGGCCTCTTCTGCACTGTGATTCTGTAGCAAATTAGTCAAAAACGATTTACTCTTCATAAAACCATGCTGACTCTGATGGACTGCATTTTGACTTTCCAAATGCCCCATTACTGCTTCCTTAATAATGGATTCCAACAATTTCCCAACGACAGACATTAAACTAACTGACCTATAGTTTCCTACTTTCTACCGCCCCCCCCCCCACCCCTTTTTTCCAATCCACTGGAACCTTTCCATAATCTAGGGAATTTTGGAATGTTATAGCCAATACATCCACTATCTCCGCTGCCACTTCCTTTAAGACCCTGGGATGGAAAGCCAATAGTTTGCTCAGTATTTTTTCCTCTAGAAGGCAGCCGCACTTTTAAATGTGAACCGTGCATGTGTGAAATACATCCTGTTCCTGTTCACGCCCCCTGAAAAAACAGTGCTTGCCTGATATTGGGGCAGTGTTGTATGATGATCCCACCGCTGCCAACCATGTTGCAATATAGGTTCTTTAGATGTCTCAATGAGGAGATCTTGAGACTTATATATTTGAACATGAACCCTCTATTGGTAGTCTTTAACTATTTACAGGCTATTATCATGCATGGTGCTGTTCAATGTGCAGGCTGGCTGCTTACAGAGTATTCTCTCTCTTTAGACTGTTCTATGAGTCTATTACCATGTGACTCTATACGTCATACTGTGGGCGGTGCCATTTTGTAGTCCCATGTTAACCCCTGCTCTGCCAAGCACCTTTACATTACAATGGCATGCAGGCACAAAACACAACATCTCACAACATCCCACTTTCTTCTCCAAAGAAAACTTTTCTCCCTTCCAACAGAGTATTACAATACCATTTTTACTTGCTTTTGCTGCTTCCCATCTAAAGTCTCTAACTTTAGAAATTCAGACATCTTGAGCCCTGACAGTGCTTCCACATCTTGCTGTGCCATGTTTGGAGGAATGGTAGCAGTACTCTGTGTTCCTGGAACTTGGCTATCCGCATTTGATTCACTTTTTGCACTCCTTTGAGCTCTGTGAACATATATTATATATTATATGAACATATGAATTCAGAGCAGGTGTAGGCCACTCGGCTCCTTGAGCCTGCCCCGCCATTCAATAAAATCATGGCTGATCTGATTGTAGCCTCAACCTCACATTCCTGCCTATCCCTGATAACCTTTCACCCCCTTGTTAATCAAGGATCTATCTAGCTCTGCCTTAAAAAATATTCAAAGACTCCACTGCCTCTTGAGGAAGAGAGTTCCAAAGAGTCACAACCCTCAGAGAACAAATTTCACCTCAACTCTGTCTTAAATTTTTAAACAGTGACCCCTAGCTCTAGATTCTCTCACAAGAGGAAACATCCTCTCCACATCCACCCTGTCAAGACGCCTCAGGATCTTAAAGGTTTCGATCAAGTCGCATCTTACTGTTCTAAATTCCAGTGGACACAAGCCTAACCTATCCAAACCTTTCCTCATAAAACAACCCATCCATTCCTGGTGTTAGTCTAGTAAACCTTCTCTGAACTGCTTCTAACGCATTTACATCCTTCCTTAAATAAGGAGACCAAAACAGTACACAATGTTCCAGATGCGGTCTCACCAATGCCCTGTATAACTGAAACATAAACTCCTTACTCTTGTGTTCAATTCCCCTCACAATATACTATAACATTCAACTAACTTTGCTAATTACCTGCTGTACCTACATACTAACCTGTGATTAACAGCTCGCCTGCTTTTTGTTTAGACAGTGTGGGTTTGTGCTGCTCCTTCCTAAGGGAATGTTCCAAAGGTTCATTATTAGAGTGGACTCAAATTTTCTTTTTCCGTGGAGTCCGCCGTGTTTTTGCTGGAGATATACATTTCACAAATGGAATCTTCATTTCCACATGTTTCACAATCTCAGCTAATCTTGTTTTTAACTTGTTTGCTGTTTTATTTTCAAATCCTTTTGCAAGCTTATGAATCTGTTCATTCAGCTCAGCTTTTGCAACCTCTAGTTCTTTGCGTTTCTGTGGCGGATTCATATTTTCTGATCTTATTTCTATCTTCTGCAACAGAACCTGGTCCTTATCCTTCATTTTGGATTCACGATTGTGGCCAGGCCTGTCTCCATCTTAACTTGTGTCAGTTCTGGAATTGAGCTACGCCTGGCTTCATTATCCCCCGCCCACAGAACCGTCCTCCGGAGTTATCCCCCGCCCACAGAACCTCCCTCCGGAGTTATCCCCCGCCCACAGAACCTCCCTCCGGAGTTATCCCCCGCCCACAGAACTGTACTCCAGAATCAGGCTTGGTTCTGTAAATATGTGGCACTCACCTTCTACTGAATCCACCTGGGCTGGCTCTTAGAAAGAATTCACCAATTAGACTTACCTTGCCCCTACCCTCTCTCACTCTCCTCCACTCTTTGCTGATAACTCTACAGTTTTCTGCCCTTCAATTCTTTATCTGATTCCCTTTTGAACATTACTCTCATTATCCTCTCAGGAAGTGCAAACCAGGCCTCAACAATTTGATGTGTACAAAATTTCTCCTTATTGCTAATGGCGGGGGTGGGGGGTGTGGGTGAGGGAGGGTATGACGGGTCCAGGAGTTGAAATGTAGGGCTGTAGAAATGGTCTGGGGTGGGTGTAGGGTGGGTCGGTGTGATAAGATGTGTCTGTGGATGTAGAGAATGGGTCAGGGGAGGATGGGTCGGGGCGGGGGAGGGGAGGATGGGTCAGAGTGTAGGATGAGTTGGCGAGGGGGCATGGGTTGGGGTAGGATGGGTCAGGGGGTTAGATGGATCAGGGGTTAGGATGGATCAGGGGGAATAGGATGAGTCGGGGGTTGGAAAGGAAGGATGAATTAGGGAGGATAGGATGAGTTAGGGGGTGTAGAATGGGCTGGAGTAGGATGGGTTGGGGAGGCGAGGATGAGTTGAGAGTTAGGATGGGTTGGGGAGAGAGGATGGGTCCAGGGGTAGGATGGATTGGGGGGGTGGGGGGGTAGCATTAGTTGGGGGTAGGATGGTTTGGGGAGAGGGGGCAGGTTGGGGGTAGGATGGGTCAGGGAGGTAGGATGGATCATGTCATATAAGGGTCTGGTACATACAGGGTGAATGTGGGATTGAGTACAGTACCGCCCACACAGTGATGAGAAGACACATGACCTAGACCTAGGGACAGTGTGATGTTGACCAGAAACGCGACAAGATATAAATATGGAGATAGCTCCTTGTCTGTCCCTTTACTGTATATTTGTATATACTTTGTATAAAGTTAAGAAGGATTTGCTGTTTGCATACAGAAGACTTCTTTAACAGACATGCTCTGCAACTAACTCCATCCCAACATGTTGGCAGCTCAGGATCAAAAACCCTCAACCTCACTGAAATGCTGAAAGACTAAGGAAGAAAAACATTTTCAATGAAAATTGAAAGAAGCTCCTAACTGAAGCAGAAGACCCTGAGAAATTCACCAGGAAAAGCTCTGGAGAAAGAACTTGGAAGCTGAAGGCAGAGATTTTACTGCAGCAGAAGACTCTGTGGAATCTCCCTTGGAAGTCTCATTTCAGTATGCAGAGCTCAGAGCCTGCAAGGGTGAGCTAAATCTTTTCAAATTCCAGGCTTCAGCTAGTTTTGAAAACCCCTTTTACTAATCCAGCCAGAAATGCCATTTGAATGAAACTCATCGTTAATCCCAATCCCCAACTCTAAGCCTCAAAACATGGCCTTCGAGTTCGGAAAACAAAACAAAAGATTTATTAAATTACCCAGCCTCTCGGGAACATCACGAATGGCAGGTTTGTAGAAAAGCAAGCCTGAGTTGAATTTGAATGCCTCACCACTCGCAACAGTAAATTGCTGATCAAAAGAAGTCGGCCAACAACCAACCCATGCAGCCAATGTTAAAAAAATTTCTTCCAAGTGCCTCCTCCATTTTGCTGACCCTGCCACAACCAGCAAACACAGGTACTCCCCTTGTCGCCGAAGAGACTGGCGACACCATCTTGAAATCTGGAGAGTTGCAACAAGTTGCAACAAGAGAAAAATATAGTTGTTAAAAATAGCAGGCAAAGTTAAAAAAATGTCTTCAGCTGATTCCTAAGCTTTGAGGGGCAGGTTGCAGGTTGACTTCTTTTGACCTTTACTGGGAAATCGAGTAGTTTGATCACAGTGGGAGCCTACTGAAACTGACAGAGCAGAAAGAAGAGAGCAGAAGAAAAAGTAATTGCACCAACATTCTTAAAAAGGCAACAACATTTAAATTTGTAACTGCAGAAAAAAATTAAATGGCCATGGATCAGGTCAGTTTAGACCAACCCCAGGGCCAAAGCCAACAGGACATTTGACATCCTTGAGAAGTGACCTTTTTACATTACTTGAGTACATCAGGTCTCTGTAAAAAAAATCAGAGGAAGCCCAGATTATTGCCTTTCATTCCTGGTTTGGTGATCTTGCGCATGCCATTGTCCTGATGCAAGGCACTGATGAATCTGTAACCAGCCTCGAAGAACTATTAACAGCCTTTGACAAACATTTTAATCTTCAAGCTGAGGAGAGTGCAGAGTTTTAAAACAGGCATAAAAAGCCCCCTGCAAAATGACAAAAGGGCAAAAGACAGCACCCAATGGCAAGCAAAGGTAAGGAATGTGAGGTGTCTCAAAAACAATTGGCAGGAGTGCAGTTACAGAATGTGAGCTGGAAGGATAGCACAGAGGAATTATACTCTCCCAGGTAAAACTGATCAGTGGAGACAATACAACATGGAGCAGTGAAGTGATCTTTGAGCTGATATACATCATTTGTAACCAGCCTTTCTCTCTCCTGACCAGGGATACCTGCATCACCCTAGATCTCCTATCGCTATCTTTAGCCAACCAGAACACTCAAACACTACAGACTGTTCAGACTCAGATTTCACCTTTGATCTCTCTTTTGTCTTTGTGGAGCCAGTTTGTCCACTATCATTCCAGGTCCCAAAAAGTCTCCAGTGGTCAGACCAACCTATCGCCCACCAGATACCATGGCACCTCTGGTGGAAGTGGTACCACAGAATGATCAGCAGCTGAGAAGCCTCTACCTCCAAGTACTACAAAGGTACAGCTGGTCAACACACTAACCAGTGCGCACACACTGCAACTTCCAACCAGCATGCCACAACAACAAGGGATGCTGCAGCCGGGTAGCAGTCTATATTATCAACAACAAAAAGCAGAGCTAAGCGTGCCATGAAACCTTCTGTTCACCACAGGAATGTTCTTCTTCAGCCTCAGAGGGCTTAGAGACGGCCCCCATGGAAAAAGAGAAAGCAGCACCAAGGAGACGAATACCATCTTCGCCCACCTCACAAGAAATGATCGAGAGTAACAGCAACTATGCTTTGACACAACAACTGAACTGACCAGGTGTGGGTCAACATTAAACAATGGAAAAAAAGAATGAAAGCAAATCCAAATGCCAGTCCAACCTCCAAGCCAACAAGATCCAGAAGCACCAGAGCTACCACTCTCCTGACAGAACAGTGAACGAGATGTGGAAGGGTTATAAGTCCTCCAGACCACCTGAACCTCTAACTCCAAGGGCTTGAAGGGGGAGATAGGATACAGAGAATGTTGTTAATGTGAATACTATAATTGAAATAATATTGGGATAGTATTAAAGTTGTAACAATAAGGTAAATGCATAAGATTTATAACAATGTAATAGTTGAAGTAAACTCAAGCAACTCTAAATCCATGGGATAAAGACATAGGGGAGGTGTAGTTTAAGGGTCTAGTGTATACAGGGTTAATGTGGGACTGAGTATAGTACTGCCCACACAGTGATGTAAGAAGGCATCTGATCCAGACCTTGGCTCAATGTGGTGTTGGCCACAGACTGTAAAGGTCTGGACATTGAAGATAATTCCTTGACTATACCCTTTACTGTATAGTTGTATATAGTTACAATTAGTTAATAAAGACTAGCTGTTAACATACAGAAGAATACAGAGACATTTTTTAAGACATTTCCTGTAACCAACACCATCCCAACAGGTCAGGGGTAGAATGGGTCAGGGAGCTAGGATAGATCGGGTGGCAGGGGGGGGCGGGTTGGAGGGGGTGGTGGCGGTAGGGTGGATCAGGGGGTAGGATGGGTCACAGGCGAGTAGGATGGGGCTGGGGATATAATGGGTCAGAGGGTAGAATGGATCGGGGGGTAGAAATGCAGGGTAAGTTGGGTCGGGGGCTTGTAGGAAGGGTCGGGGGAGAAATGGGGGGTAGAATGGGTCCGGGGCTTATAGGATGGGTCGGGGGAGGAATGGGGGGTAACTTGGGTCAGTGGGGCTCTGGGATGGGTTGTGGGGCTAAGATGGATTATGGGTAGGAAGGATCAGGGATGTCAGTTGGTCAGACGGAGGGTGGGAGGTTCTAAGAAGGAGTGAATTAATGGTCAGGGGTGGTGTTGGGGGTATAGAGGCGTGATTGGGGGAGATCGGAAGGTAGTTGGGGGTCGGGAGTGTTGTCGGGATGGGGTGGAGAGTTGTGAGAACAGGAGTGTAGTTGGGTGTCAGGAAGGTAGTCGGGAGTGTAGTCAGAGTCCAGTAGGGAGGGCAGTCAGGGGGTAGTTGGGTGGGCGCAGGTGAAGGTGTAGTGTGGGGGAGTAGTCGTGGTGTCGGGAAATGGGGGGTAATTGGGGAATAGTTGAGGGGTCACAAAGTTAGTTGGGGGTGAGTGGTCTGGGGTAGTCATGGGCTCCAGTGGAGGATGGTCCGGGTCCGGTAGAAGAGGTTGGGGGATCAATAGTATAATTACAAGGATCTTGAAGTGGCTTTAATTGTTCTAACTTTTCCTGGGTAACTATTCTGCTGAGGGAGTCGGAACCATCTGAAGTCTGCGATTTAAATCAGAGTATTGGACTGTTCCCGGTCCATCGGAAGTTTGATCTTCTTGGGCAATTGCCATGCAATCCTTATGAGCGGACATCCAGGGGTCCCCCCAATGCATCTCCTGGGGTACTTCTCAGGTACAACCTTCGAGGAATGGAAGTTCTGGGCCGAGATTTCAAAACAATCTCTATGCGGAGAATTTTTATCATGTTAGGCGGGCCAGTGGGGGGGCGGGTGTGATTGGGTCCGCAACGCCATTTTACTCAGCCAGGCCAGTTAAGACCCACCCAGCGTAATGCGCGACTCCCGAGGATAACGGGAGTGGGCAGGCGACGATGTGAGTGCAATGACCACGAAGCCCAATTGTGACCCGGCGGCCTGTTTAAATGAAGCACTGGCAGCCTTGGAAAGGCTGATCACAATGGCAAATAGAAGGGCTCACCAGAGGGCTGCTGGAGAGCAGGCCGGGCCCCGAGGGTGGGCCGGCGGGGCGGGCCGGCGGGGCGGGCCGGCGGGGCGGGCCGGGCCCCGAGGGCGGGCCGGGCCCTGAGGGCGGGCCGGGCCCTGAGGGTGGGCCGGGCCCGAGTGTCATAGAGGTCGACAGCACAGAAAAAGGCCCATCAAGTCTGCGCCAGTCAAACAAGTACCTAACTATTCTAATCCCATTTTCCAGCACCTCTCCTATGGCCAGATAAGTATTGAAAATTATTGCCAGCGCCCCTGCGATCTCCTCCTGTGCCTCATTCAACAGCCTGGGATAGATTTCATCCAGGCCTGGAGATTTATCTACTTTTCAGCCTGTCAGACCACTTAGAACCTCCTGCCTTTCTATGCTAATTTCTTTAATTATATGTCAGTCCTTCTGCCTGATTTCCATACCCATGTTGTCCCTCACTTGTGCACACCGACACAAAGCATTTAGAATCCTACCTATGTCTTCCGGCTCCATACACAAATTACCACTATGGTCCTTAATGGGCCCGGCTCTTTCCCTAGCTATCCTCTTACTCTTAATGTACTTGTAAAATAACTTTGGATTTTCCTTTATTTTACCTGCCAATGTTATTTCATATCCCCTTTTTGCTCTTCTACTTTCCTTTTTAAGTTCCTCCCTATGCATTCTATACTCCTCTAGGGCTTCTGCTGTTTTGAGCCCTTGGTATCTGCCATAAGCCTTCCTTTTTCTCTTTATCCAATCCTGTATTTCCGTCGACATTCAGGGTTCCCTGGATTTGTTAGTCCACTCTGTCTTTACTGGAATATGTTGACCCTGTACTATCCCTATTTCCTTCTTGAGTGAGTCCCATTGCTCTGATGCAGATTTACCTAAAAGTAGCTGCTCCCAGACCACTCTGGCCAAATCATATCTGATCTTATTAAAATCGGCCTTCCCCCAATTTAGAACTCTGATTTCTGGCCCATCCTTGTCCTTTTCCATAACAACCTTGAATCTAATGGAGTTATGATCACTATCTGCAAAATGCTCCCTCACTGATTCCTCTACCACTTGCCCAGCTTCATTCCCTAAAATTAAGTCTAGGACCACCCCTGGTCTTGTAGGACCTTCTACATACTGGCTTAAAAAGCTCTCCTGGATGCATTTTAAGAATACTGCTCCCTCTAAACCTATCACACTCAGACTAACCCAATAAATGCTGGGGAAGTTGAAATCACCCACTATCACTACCTTATTATTTTCACACTTCTCTGAAATTTTCCTACATATCTGCTCTTCTATTTCTCTTGATTGTTTGGAGGCCAGCTCCCAGCAATGTGATTGCTCCTTTTTTATCAGTTCTACCCATATGGCTTCTTTTGAGGAGCCTTCTAAGATGTCATCCCTCCTCACTGCTGTAATTGATTCATTGATTAATATTGCCCTCCTCTTTTACCTCCTTCCCTGTCTCGCCTGAAGACCCTATCTCTTGGAATATTGAGCTGCCAATCCTGCCAGTCTCTTAACCATGTCTCTGTAACAGCAAGGACATCATACTTCCATGTGTTAATTTGTGCCCTCAACGCATCTGCCTTAATTGTCAGACTGCTTGCATTAAAATAAGTACCATCCAACCTTGCCAAACTCCATTGTGCCTTGAGTGGCCTATAATTTCTATGCCTTCCAGATTTACTTGCTCTCTCTACTAATTTTTGGCTTTGCATCTCCCCCTGCTGAACCTCCTCTCAGGATCCCATCCCTCTGCCAAGTTAGTTTAAACCTTCCCCAGCAGCACTAAGAAACCTCCCCGCAAGGATGTTGGTCCCATTCCCATTCAGGTGCAACCCATCCACCTTATACAGGTCCCAGAAACGGTCCCAATATCCCAAAAATCTAAAGCCCTCCCGCCACACATTCATCTGGACTAACCCATTTCTATACTCACTAGCGCGTGGCACCAGAAGTAATCCAGAGATTATTACCTTTGAGGTCCTGTTTTTTAATCTGTTTCCTAGCTCCCTAAACTCTGCTTGCAGGACCTCATCCCTCTTTCTACCTATGTCATTGGTACCAATATGTACCATGATCTCTGTCTGTTTGCCCTCCCCCTTTAGAATGCCCTGCAGACGTTTAGTGATATCCTTGACCCTAGCACCAGGGAGGCAACATACCATCCTGGAGTCACGTCTACAGCCGCAGAAACGCTTGTCTGTTCCCTTACCACTTAGAGTCTCCTACCACTATTGCTCTTCCCCTCTTTTTCCAACCCCCCTGTCACTCACAGTACCATGAGTGTGGCTGCACTTCCCAGAGGAACCGTCACTCTCACCATTTTCCAACACAGAAAAATGGTTCTCAAGTGAGAAGCACCCTGGGGATTTCCTGATTACCTGCCTGACACCTTTCTTCTGACTGATGGTCACCCATTCCCTCTCTGCCTGCACTTCCGTAAGCTGTGGGGTGGCCACGTCTAAAAATGCGCTAACCATGAAACTCTCAGCCTCACAGATGTACCTCAACGCCTCCAGCTGCTGCTCAAGCTCCAAAACTCGGAGCTCAAGTAGCTGCAGCTGGTGGCAGTTCCTGTACACATGGTCAGTCACAGTGCAAGGAACATCTAGGACTTCCCACATGTTGCAGGCGGTACATAACACGGGACTGAGCTGCCCTGCCATGCCTCTAGTTGAAAAAAACCCTTTAAGTTAAATACATTTAAAAAGTTAAATTATTTGTTTACTTTAAATAAAAACTAGAACCCTTACCTTTCCTTAGCTTAATCTATTTTAAATTGGAGAAAAACACTTACCCGCTACTCACCAATCAGCTCTCACCTTTGACACTCTTCCCAGACTGCTTCACCGCGATGCTGACTGCAGGATGCTCTTCTCAGACAGGGTAGGCCAGTGGGGCAGTGTGCCCCTCGGTTTTCCAATGAGTGCCTAGCTGCCCTCCTGGAGGAGGTGGCAGCACGGTGGGAGGTCCTCATTCCAAGGGATGGGAGGTGGAGACCCCCCCACCTGACCAAACGTGCCTGGGAGGAGGTGGCTGAGATAGTCAGCTCCCATGACGTGGTGCAACGCACGTGGGTCCAGTGCCACAAGCAATTTGGCGACGTCCTAAGCTCGAGATGGGTGAGTACTGTGTTGGCAGAGTATGCGTTGTACCATAATACAGCAGGCAGCCTTGCCCCCAAACCCCCACCCATCCCACAACAACTCTGAGTGCAGTTACAGCATTGAATCATTCACAGCATGTTTCCCTCGCTGGGTGGGCCAGCAGATATTGCCCATGCCTAGTTCACTCTGAGAGGGTTGTGCTGAGATGGGTTCTGCACCCGCAACATGTGTAACACTGACCCCAGAGTATAGAATCGGGGGCAAACTCAAAGATCTGCACCTTGGCGCAGTGCTGGAACTGGGAAGCATGTCAAAGTTAGGGTGCTAACGTGCTGGGAGGGGAGCCTCCAGGTGACGGGGCACCAATCCATCTGCTGCCCTTTGCATTGTGTTCCACCTCCTTGCTTTGCAAGCTTAGATTGTGTGGTGCCAAATGTGACGGAGGCTGCATTTGGGCGGCGGGGGTGGGGTCAGCCCTGGCTTCTTTGTGTGAGTGTGCGGCAGCTGCGGGGTAATGAAGCACTGGAGTCCTGCAATGTCTCACTCTAGTTGGGGTGGCAGGGATGCGATGGGAATCCAGGTACAGGCTGAACTAATAAATGTTCAGGAGAGGACTGTGCACAATTCCGCCAAGCGGATGCGGACTGGCGGAGGCCAGGCCCAGTTGGCCATCTTGACTCGATTCAAGCAGCAGGGCATGGATTTGGAGAGGTGCCATGTGCCCAGGTCCACCAGTGGCGATGAGGCTGCGAAGCCACGGGGAAGTATGTTTGCCGAGCACTGTGGTCACCATGTGTGTTCCAGCAGCTATGGCACTGTTGAATGTTCAGTGATAGAAGTTAGCAACATGGGTTGACCATTGATTATGGAAGGATGAGCGCATAATGATCTGGGGGAGCGGCATGCACATTGACATTGTCTCCACTTTAACTAATCAAATGTCCTTGTTCTTCCTTTCAGCAACACTGGAGCAGGGCCAGGACGGGGAGGCAGAGGGGCCACCTCTCACCCCTGAGGGCCCTGAACAATTGGACTCACCTGCGTCACACCATCTCTGCCAGGCAGGAACCAGCACAGATACTAGCGCTTTAGTGGGAATTAGATCATCGGCGAGTGTCCCAGGACACAGCGGTGAGGGCACTTCACACTCACTTGAGGTGCGGGCGAAACAGAGAGTGCCCATGGTGCCAGCAGTCGGAGGATAATGTGGCTGATGATGTGCCTCTGGAGTCGTCCATGAGGCAGCAAATGCTAGAAGTGCAGCAGGGTATGGGGTATGCGGGAGGATCTGGCAGAGATACATGAGGCTATGCGTGGCATGGTCTCCGTGCTGGAAGAGTCCATGCGGAGCATCACCGATGTCCGAGCACCATGCTTCCTCCATGGAGAGATTGACGACTCTCATGGAGAGGATCCTCCAGGAGAGCAATCAGGGCTTCCTGGGGATGCGCTCAGACCTGCAAGCCCTCAGAGCGGCATTGACCTTAGCTGGTCAGTGCCAGTGTAGGTGATGGTTTGGGCACCAAGTTTCCCAGCTCGGTGCCCATCCATCTACGGTAAGCAGGGAGGACCGAAGTGACCTCACGTCAGCGCAGCATCTGCCTGTCATTTCTGAAAGCCCCTTTTTCTTTACTGGTTCTGCTGGCATAACACATAAAAACTGCCTGGATTCCTGTGGTCTGTGGAACAGTGATGATTTCTGCACAATATCCTCTGTGTCACCCAGTGGCAAAGAGAAACCCAGCTCCCCATGCTGTTCATAGCTAAGAGTTGTCTTACAGAGCTCTCTGCACAAAATGACTGTTCTCAGCCTGATTTTATACAATAATTCAAAACCCAAAATGGTTGCTATCCCAAACTGTTGAATATTAGGTATTGGGTTAGTGCAGGTCTGGGGACATCATCCTATCCACTATCTTTTAGCCAAGGTATTTAATCTTTTAAACGTAAAATAAAAACAAAATACTGCAGATGCTAGAAATCTGAAATAAAAATAGAAAATACTGGAAAAACTCAGCAGCATCTGCGGAAAGAGAGAAACAGTTAACATTTCGAGTCTGTATGACTCTTTTTCAGAGCTTTCAAACGTTTCAGTCATTAATTTGAATGGCTCCCATTCTTCCAGGTTTGGTGAGACAGGGAAGAGTATTCACATCTCCAGAGAAGCCACAGTGAGTTTCTGTTCACCCTTGTGGAAATGCACATTGAATACCTGTCTGGGTGTGTCTACTTGCAATGCATTTGGAGCCTTCTCGAAGCTTGACAAACATTGCAGTTGTAAAGGTCAGGTAACTTTTGACAGCCATTTTTTAGGCTCCTGATGTTCATTTAAAAGAAAGATTAGCTTTCTTTACCACAACTACACATTTGTGACATACCTCCCAACTTACAGGAAAAAACAGAAATAAAAATGAAAATTACATTGCGGATGCAGAAGATGAAGAAATACAGACATTTATTTCTACACATACAAATGGCTGATGCAATACAGTTTCCTATTGCCTTCCTCCTCTTAATATTTTTCAAGTATGTTTTATCTGGGTGGATTTCTTCCTTCTCTTTTTCCCAATCTTTACAATAGTTTGCACTGATTTTAACTTTTGAACTTCATTGGACTATCTGTCTGCAGCATTTTCACTGTTAAACTTGACAAAGAATGTGCCAGTTGAACCTGTGGTTAAATCATATGTTGCTTCTTTACCTGGAAGGGTGTCCTGTTCACTTCCCAGACTTAAATACTTTAAATTCTCATTTTGAGATAACAAAGTTAGCAATGGCCTCTTTCTGTACCAGTATCTTGTCCCTTCTTGCTGATACAAAAGTGTCATTTAGATGCATTTTATGTTATAGCAAAAAGATGTGGTATTCTTGTTTGGTCTGTTCTGTGAACATTTTAATATCTCTCAGTTTCTTCTCATTCCACTCAGATCAGATTTTATTTTAATTCTTTTTAAGTTAGGTCCATAGCTTCTATGTTTTGAGTTTTTGCTTTTTTCTCTGTCTGCCTCTTAACTCACAAATTAGTTTATCTCAATCATGTTTTGAACTGAGCCCACTGCACTGTGTGCAGCGGAATTCTGAGATTCAACACTGACAAATGCAGTCAATACCTGTACTGTTTCAGTACAGACAGGACCTTTCAATTCAGTGCTAACTGCCATTAACTCTTCAAGATCACTCAGACTTCAGTCCTTTCCGGGGTGAATTTCGATTTAGAAGTTCCATCAATCTCTTTTCTGCCTCTTTCAACTCACTAAACTTTAACACTCAAATGCCTTCAGTCAGGCTCTTCAGCTAAATGGGGCCTCTCCCTCACTGTCTTTTGGCTTGCACGGGGACTTGCCTGGTGCCTGTTTACTCTTTGGGCTTTTGCTAAACCACTTCAACTTTCATGGGTTGAGTTTGCCCTCGTTAGGCTTCTGTACCTTTTCCAGCTGTCTGCACACCTGCTGAAACTGTTCAATTTGTCCAGCCTCACTGGACTGTTCCTGAATTTTGGGATGTATCACTTTCCAGCTTGAGAGGTAATTTCTTAGTAAAACGGTGACCCCCTGCATGGGAAAACTTGAGATTATATCCACCATCACCAGCCCAGTTCACTCTTTAATTGAATTTTTATTAATGGTACCTCAACACTTTCTACAGTTAATCCTTTTAACTATCATTCTGGAGTCCTGCTTCTGCTTGGAAAATCTTCAATTCTCCTGCCAGCAGTGTCCTGAACTATGTTAATCTCCTTTCGTGTTACTTTGGAGCCACTAGGGACCATTTCCCCTTTACACCCAAAGTTTTGGTTGGTTAGTGTAACTTCCTTCATATTCCACAAAGGGTTATGATTTTTGTGATTCTGGGTACAGGCTGCATTGGAATTCTGCCTGTGGCTTTTTTTATATGCCAGCAGTTTGCAACAATTAGAACAGGGTGTGCTCCTGCAGCTCTACCTTCTACATTCTTTTCAAAGTTAGAGATTGGTTCCCCATTTTTCCCTTATCTCTTTTCCCTTAGGATCTATTTCCTTTCCCTTTGTCTCTCTCTTATCCTTTCTCTGCTGATACTATTTGAGCCAAGCCTGCCTGTGAGTCAATTCATGATCTTTGGTCTTCACAGCAGCTGCCCTTGCTGAGGTAATCTTTTGTTCTTCAAGGTGCATTTTTAGAATGTATGAGAGGCAATTTTGAAATTCCAAGAACAACACCAATTCCCTTATTCCATCAGAAGTATGCTCTATCTTCAAAGCACACAACCATTGGTCAAAAGCCATTTCTTTGATTCAAATTCCACATATGTTTTGAGTTTCTGAATTGCTGACAATAGGCTTCTGGCCCCAGTTCATAGACAATCAGGATTGCATCCTTAGTCTGTAATCAGCAGTCACTTTGGAGGACAGTGTGGAGAGGATCTCTTGGGCTCTTCCTGTTAACTCACCATGGATCATCCGTCTCCACAGTTCCTGGGGTAAATGTAGTTAAGCTGCTGCTTTTTCAAAAGCAGTAAAGAAGGATTCTACATCTCCCTCTCAAATTTGGAGAATCTTAGACCTGTTTTGGAGTTATGGGGATTTGGGCTTTCATTAGGCAATGTGAGATTTTTCCAGGCACTATTAGTTTTCAGGGGAATGATGATTAATCTCCAAATCCATAAGTCTGTACTCATTCAAACTTAATTTGTTCTTTTGAGACTTCAACCATTCATGCAACAGGAGACAATCTAGTGATGTAACTCAGGAATAAAAACAGGAAATGCTGTAAAATCTTGGCAGGTCTGGCAACATCTGAGGAGCGAGAAACAGGATTAATGTTTTGATATGTTAACTCTTTCTTTCTCCACAGATGCTGCCAGACCTGCTGAGTTTTACAGCATTTCCTGTTTTTATTTCAGATTTCCAGTATCCACAGTATTTTGCTTTCATTTTGATGTAACTCAGTCTATTAAGCAACAAAAGTAATACTTAACAAAGCGAGGCAGCAACTTTACTGGCTCAACACTCTTCTTGCTTACCAATGCAGCCTAGAGTGCAAGACAACGCACGATCCACCCGCTCTCTCTCTCTCTCTCTCTCTCTTCCTCTCTCTCTTGTCTCTCTGTCATTTCTGTGGTCTTGTGCTCCCAGCTGGAAAGCAATCTTTTGTCTTCAGTTTCAAATTCAGCATGCCTAGCAGCTCAAAGCTGGTGCTTTTTAATTCTTCCCAAACTACAACCCATGTACCTGATCAGTCATATTCCTGAATTCTGATTGCCTCAGGAAATGGATGATCAGTCCTTGATTGGTTCAGGTGATGCCTGATCAGTTTCTGATTGGCTTGGGTGGTGCCTGATCAGTTTCTGATTGGTTCGGGTGGTGCTTGATCAGTTTCTGATTGGTTCGGGTGGTGCTTGATCAGTTTCTGATTGGTTCGGGTGGTGAGTGATCAGTTTCTGATTGGTTCGGGTGGTGAGTGATCAGTTTCTGATTGGTTCAGGTGATGCCTTATCAGTTTCTGATTGGCTTGGGTGGTGCATGATCAGTTTCTGATTGGTTCAGGTGATGCCTGATCAGTTTCTGATTGGCTTGGGTGGTGCGTGATCAGTTTCTGATCGGTTCGGGTGGTGCGTGATCAGTTTCTGATCGGTTCGGGTGGTGCGTGATCAGTTTCTGATCGGGTCGGGTGGTGCGTGATCAGTTTCTGATCGGGTCGGGTGGTGCGTGATCAGTTTCTGATCGGGTCGGGTGGTGCGTGATCAGTTTCTGATCGGGTCGGGTGGTGCGTGATCAGTTTCTGATCGGGTCGGGTGGTGCGTGATCAGTTTCTGATCGGGTCGGGTGGTGCGTGATCAGTTTCTGTTCGGTTCCTTGAGGGTATGGTTATCTATTGATATCATTGCCTGTTATCTCCTTATTGGCCCTTTAATGTATCAATTACCTGTGGGACCATCCTCTTCATTATAGATCTTTCTGTTCTTTTGTTAAATTTTAAGGATTTCTACTGAGATAGTGGGGTGCCTTAAGATATTTCCTTTGCCTGCTTAGTTAAGATAAGAGAGTGTATGATCTCAAGCTCTAATGATTAACATTTGTATTCATCATTCAAAATGTCAAACTGATGTATAGATATCCTGCAGAATTCTAATGACGGCAGGCGCCTATCAAGATGTTTTGGATACGGGAACTGAATTGCTATTATATGTTTTTGTAGTAACTGCCCGTGCTTGGGACAAGTTAATTAAAATTTGTAAAAGGGTACAAGTGGTGCATAGCCTTAAACTAATATAGGAATTACAGAGTTACCGCATACATAAGATCTATATATCAGTGCATAAGGCTGACTGAGGTAGCAAGATACACATAAAATACAGAATGAAACATTCAATTAATACATGTTTCTAAGTAATAAAAGTCAAGAGAACTACAGCTTACAGAACCATAGATGGCTACATGTTCTGGAAAAAAAGTGACTGCTTCTCTTTTTACAATACTAAAAGTTAAAAGGACTAAACTAATTTAGGACATAAGACTAAATTTTCAACACTTGTTTTCTTTACACAATAGATCATTTTAACTCCCCCGAGTCATAGGTGTGATTACTACTCATAAGTTTTTATCACCAGGGTGGTTCCAGACTCAGACTGCTCAACCTCAATGGCTTTGCAGCACTTGCTCTCTAATTTAACCATTAAAGTATAACTTTCCATGGCCGGAGGCCATGTGGTATTTTTCACTTGTCCAGTGAGGATTTGACTACAAACAACGAGACCATCACATGATGTTCTGGTGTCATGCAATGCCTACAATTAATCAGAATATCATATTAGGTTAATTGATTAATATGCACACTACTAAACTACAAACTAGTTAGGAACTTAGGAACATAGGTACAGAAGTAGACCATTCGGCCCCTCGAGCCTGATCTGCCATTCAGCTACATTATGGCTGATCTACCTCAATGCCAGTTTCCCACACTATCCCCATATCCCTTGATGTCATTGGAATCTAGAAACCTATCAAGCTCTACTTTGAACATACTCAATGATTGAGCCTCCACAGCCCAAAGATTCACCACCCTCTGAGTGAAGAAACTCCTCACCTCAGTTCGAAATGATTGGTTCCTTATCCTGGCACTGCGCCCCTGTGTTTCCCAGCCAGGGGAAACAACCTCTCAGAGTCCACCCTGTCAAACCCCTTCCGAATCTTGGGTATTTCAATGACATCATCTTTCAAACTTCTAAACTATAAAGAACATAGACTGAAGTTACACAACATGGACAACCCATGAACCAATTGCTGTACTACTTCCAATGCAAGTAAATGGAGACCAAACTACACACTGTGTCCCAGTGTGGTCTCACCAAAACCCCAAAAATTGTAGCCCCTAATTCTTGTACACCAATCCCCTTGCAGTAAAAGCCAACATGTTATTTGCCTTCTGTTATAGAGTTGATTTTCCAGACATCTTTTCTTGGTGGAAACATTGAACTTCATTTGCAGACAACAGCAGCAGCTACATGTCCATCTGACTCTCGAACTAAAGAAGAAATCTCCCTGAGAGGCTCCCCGCGCTGCTAACTGATTGGTTTACACAGATCATGTGATCTTACAATACAGGATTATTCTTAAAGCTACAGTCCTACATTTATCAGAACAATAATTGCAACACCTTCCTCATTGCTTGCTATCTCTGCCTGTTAACATTCTATGGATGAGTGCACCCTAGTTTTTCTAAACATTAACAATTACAAATTTCACAACTTTTAAAAAAACTTTCCACTTTCCTCTTATTATCAAAGTGAATAACCACCGACTTCCCCCCATTATATTTCGTCTGGCACTCGCAACCTGTCTGTGTCTATGTGAAGATCAATTACTTGAAATCCAACTACTGCTACCTTATACGTGCTCAGACAGCATGCTGCAGGACCCCTGGGAAGTAATCAGGAGCAGATTAAACTGACATTTCCTCTTCCTCATCTGGAGATACTGAGGATAGCAGTCGTTTCCCAATAGCACTGATGAACAAATAGTCATGGCTGTAGCTGGGACTTTCCCCAATGAACAATGGAAAGATACCCACCAAGCCACAATCAGTACCATTTCCATCTCTCGTTGATAGTCATATTTTTTTGAGGGGGTGCGTGCTGAGTCTGATGTATACTTGCTCTGTGTGTAGGTGGAGCTGTGGAGTGATCATGTACACACTGCTGAGTGGATCGCCACCATTCTGGCACCGGAAACAGATGCTGATGCTCAGGATGATCATGGATGGAAATTACAATTTTGATTCTCCAGAATGGCAAGATCGATCAGACACCGTGAAAGATCTGGTAGGGATTTCAGAGTCCAGAATAGAGAAATACTTTGTTAACATCTTTCCCAGATATTGTATTTATTTTCAAACTTTAAAGACAAATTAATAGCCAAAGTAAATGTACCTCATCACTTCACTTTGTCTCCAACCACTGCTCAAACAAGGTTAAACTGGGATTTAAATTTTCACTGAGTGGTTCAGGGACATGAAGGAACAGCTCGAGTATCAAAGGAGAGGCTGACAGCAGCTCTGTGCTCCATGCTCCCTCCTCCCTGCTCCATGCTCCCTACTCTCTCTTTCCTGCTCTCTGCTCCATGCTCTGTGATACCACCTCTGTGCTCCCTGCTCCATTCTCTGTGCTCCATGCTCCGTGCTCCCAGCTCTCTGCTCCGTGCTCCCAGCTCCATTTTCTGTGCTCCATGCTTCCTGTTCCGTGGTCCCTGCTCTGTGCTTCCACCTCTGTGCTCCCTACTCTGTTCTCTGCGCTCCTTGCTGCCTGCTCCCAGCTCCCTGCTTCGTGCTTTCTGTTCCATGCTTCCTGCTCTGTGCTCCCTGCTCCAAGTGCACCCTGGTCCATGTCCCTTATGCCCTGCTCTCTGCTCTGCAGTCCGTGCTCCCTGTTTCCTGCTCAGTGTTCCCTGCTCCATGTTTCCTGCTCCCTTCTACGTGCTCCCTCATCCCTGCTTTCTACTCCCTGCTCCCTGTTCCGTGCTCCACGCTCCCTGCTTTGCGCTCTGCCCTCCCTGCTCCCAGCTCTGTGCTCCCAGCTCCATGCTATCTGCTTCCTGCTCCCTGCTCCATGCTCCATGCTCCCTGCTCCCTGCCTCCTGCTCCCAGATACTTGCTCCATTCTTCCTGCTCTCTGCTCCCTGCTCCGTGCTCTGTGCTCCATGCTCCCTGCTCCCTGCCTCCTGCTCCCAGGCACTTGCTCCATTCTTCCTGCTCTCTGCTGCCTGCTGTTCGCACCCAGCTCCCTGCTCTAAGTGCCTCCTGCTCCATCCTCCCTGCTCCCTCCACCCTGCTCTGTGCTCCCTACTATGTGCTCTGTGCTCCCTGCACTGTGTGCTCCATGCTCTGTGGTCATGCTCCATGTTCCCTGCTCCATGCCCCCTGCTGCCTTCTCCCTTTTCCATGCTCCCTGATCCCTGCTCTGTGCTCGGTGCTCTGAGATCCCTCCTCCCTGCTTCCTGCTCCATGGCCCCTGCCCAGTGCTCACTGCGCCATGGTCCCTGCTCCCTTCTCCCTCCTCCCTGCTCTCTACTCCCTACTTCCTGCTCCGTATTCCCTGCTCCTTGCTCCATGTCCCCTGCTCCATCCTCCCTGCTCCCTGGTCCCTGCTCCGTGTTCCCTGCTCCCTGGTCCTTGCTCCACCCTCCCTGCTCTGAGCTCCGTGCTCCATGCTCTGCACTCCCTGTTCCCTGCCCCATCCTCTGTGCTCCATGCTCCAGGGTCTGTGCTCCCTGCTCAGCGCTCCACCCTCCCTGCTCCGTGCTCCTTGCTTCATACTCCCCTGTCCCTTCTCCCTTCCCCTGATCCCTGTTCCTTCCTCCCTGCTCCATGCTCCCTGCACCCTGCTCCATACTCTATGCTCCCTCCTCCCTGCTCCCCGTCCTTGCTCCCTCCACCCTCCTCCCTGCTCCATGCCCCCTGCTCGGTGGTCCCTACTCCGTGCTTCATGCCTCCTGCTCAGTCGTCCCTGCTCCATGCTCCTTTACTGCATCTCTGTACTCCCTGCTCTGGGGTCCGTGCTCTGTGCTCCCTGTTCAGTGCACCCTGCTCTGCGCTCCACCCTCCCTGCTCCATGGTCCGTGCTTCCTCCTCCCTGCTCAATGCTCTCCACTCCCTGCTCCATGACCTCTGCTCTGTGTTCCGTCCTCCCTGCTCCCTGATCTATGCTGCCTGCTCCGAGCTCCCTCCTTCCGGCTCTCTGGTCCTGACTCCTTGCACCCTGCTTCCTGCTCCATGTTCCCTGCTCATTGCTTCCTTCTCCCTAATCCCTCCTTCCTACTCCCTCCTCCCTGATCTCTACGCCCTGCTCCATGCTCCATGCTATCACTCCCTGCTCCCTACTCCGTGTTCCCTGTTCACTGCTTCCTGCTCCCTATTCCAACCTCTGTGCCCCCTGCTCAGCGCTCCACCCTCCCTTGTCAATGCTCCTTGCTCCCTGCAGCTAGCTCCCTGCTCCCTGCTCTGTGCCCCCTGCTCAGCGCTCCACCCTCCCTTCTCTGTGCTCCCTGCAGCTGGCTCCCTGCTCCCTGCTCCGTGCCCCTTGCTCCATACTCCCCTTTCCCTTCGCCCTCTCCCCCGATCCATGCTCCCACCTCCCTCCTCCTTCCTCCCTGCTCCGTGCTCCTTGCACCCCCTCCCTGGTCCCTCCACCCTCGTCCCTGCTCCGTGCTCACTGCTCCCTTCTCCATGCTCCCTGCTCCACGCTCCATGCTCCATGCTCCACGCTCCCTTACTCCATGCTCTGTACTCCCTGCTCCGGGGTCCATGCTGCATGCTCCCTGTTCAGTGCACCCTCCTCTGTGCTCCAGAATCAGAATCCCAGAATCACAAAAGCAGAAGAGGCCCTTCGGCCCATCGAGTCTGCACCGACACATAAGAAACACCTGACCTATCTACCTAATCCCATTTACCAGCATTTGGCCCTTGGCATTGAATGTTATGATGTGCCAAGTGCTCATCCAGGTAATTTTTAAAGGATGTGAGGCAACCCACCTCCACCTCCCTCCCAGGCAGTGCATTCCAGACCGTCACCACCCTCTGGGTAAAAAAGTTTTTCCTCACATCCCCCCTAAACCTCCTGCCCCTCACCTTGAACTTATGCCCCCTTGTGACTGACCCTTCAACTAAGGGGAACAGCTGCTCCCTATCCACACTGTCTATGCCCCTCATAATCTTGTACACCTTGATCAAGTCGCCCCTCAGTCTACTCTGCTCCAATGAAAACAACCCAAGTCTATCCAATACCTGGAATTTTTGATTTATCCAACCTCTCTTCATAACTTAAATGTTTCATCCCAGGCAACATCCTGGTGAATCTCCTCTGCACCCCCTCCAGTGCAATCACATCCTTCCTGTAATGTGGCGACCAGAACTGCACACAGTACTCCAGCTGTGGCCTCACCAAGGTTCTATACAACTCCAACATGACCTCCCTACTTTTGTAATCTATGCCTCGATTGATAAAGGTAAGTGTCCCATATGCTTTTTTCACCACTCCACTAACTCTGCCTACAGAGATCTATGGACACACACGCCAAAGTCCCTTTGTTCCTCAGAACTTCCTAATGCCATGCCATTCATTGAATACTTCCTTGTCAAATTAATCCTTCCAAAGTGTGTGACCTCACACTTTTCCGGGTTAAATTCCATCTGCCACTTATTTGCCCATTTGACCATCCCGTCTATATCTTCCTGTAGCCCAAGACACTCAACCTCACTGTTAACCACCTGGCCAATCTTTGTATCATCTGCAAACTTACTAATCTTACCCCCCACATAGTCATCGATGTCATTTATATAAATGACAAGTAATAGGGGACCCCGCACAGATCCCTGTGGTACACCACTGGACACTGGCTTCCAGTTACTAAAGCATCCTTCTGTCATCACCCTCTGCCTCCTACAACTAAGCCAATTTTGAATCTACCATATCAAATAATCCTGTATCCCATGTGCATTTGCCTTTTTTATAAGTCTCCCATGTGGGACCTTGTCAAAGGCTTTGCTGAAACCCATATAAACTATATTGACTGCACTACCCTCATCTACACACCTAGTCACCTCCTCAAAAAATTCAATCAAATTTGTTAGGCATGACCTCCCTCTGACAAAGCCATGCTGACTATCCCTGATCAAACCTTGCCTCTCCAAGTGGAGATAAATACTCTCCTTCAGAATTTTCTCCAGTAGTTTCACTACCACCGATGTGAGACTCACTGGCCTTTAGTTCCCTGGCTTATCTCTACAACCCTTCTTAAATAGCGGAACCACATTAGCTGTTCTCCAGTCCCCTGGCAGCTCCCCCGTGGCCAGAGAGGAATTAAAAATTTGGTTCAGAGCCCCTGCGATCTCCTCCCTTGACTCCCTCAGCAGTCTGGGACACTAATCATCCACCCTCCCTGCTCCATAGTTCTCCTCCCTGCTCCATGCTCCCTGCTCCATGACCTCTGCTCTGTGTTCTGTGCTGTGCTCCCTGCTCCCTGATCTGTGCTCCCTGCTCCGAGTTCCCTTCTCCTGGCTCTCTTCTCCTGTCTCCTTACCACCTTCTCCATGCTCCCTGCACCCTGCTCTGAGCTCCCACCTCCCTGCTTCCTACTACCTGCTCCCTGCCCCATGCTGCCAGCTCCCTGCTCCATGCCCCCTGCTCCTTACTCCCTGCTCCCTGCTCCATTCACTGTGCTTCCCTGCTCTGGGGTCTGTGCTCCCTGCTCCATGCTCCCTACTCCGTGCTCTCTGCTCACTGCTCAATGCCCTCTGCTCTGGGTTCCATTCTCGCTGCTCCCTTCTCCGTGCTCCCTGCTCCTTTCTCCCTAATCCCTCTTTCCAGCTCCCTCCTCCCTGCTCCCTGCTCCATCCTCCATGCTACCTGGTCTCTGCTCTGCTCTATCTGCTTCCTGTTCCGCCCTTCCTGCTCTGTGCTCGGTGCTTCCTGCTCCCTGCCCCATCCTCTGTGCTCCCTGGTCGGGGGCCTGTGCTCCCTGCTCTGTGCTCCCGTCTCTGTACTCCACCCTCCCTCCTCCGTGCTCCCTGCTCCCTGCTACTTGCTCCATACTCCCCTCTCCCTTTGCTCTCTCCGTGATCCATGCTACCTCCTCCATCCTCCCTGCTCTGTGCTCCCTGCACCATGCTCCCCGTCTCTGCTCCATGCTCCCTCCTCCCTGCTCCATGCTCCCTCCTCCTTGCTCCCTTCTCCAAGCTCCCTCCTCCCTGCTTCCTGCTCCATGCTCCCTGTCCCTCATCACTGCTCCCCCTCCCTGCTCCCTGCCCCGCCCTCTCTGTTCCCTAGTCCCTGCTCCGTGCTCTCTGCTCCCTGCTCTGCGCTACGTCCTCACTGCTCCCTGTGCCATGCCCCCTGCCGCATGCTCCGTGCTCTCTCCTCTGTGCTCCCTGCTCTGGGGTCTGTGCTCCCTGCTCTGTGCTGCCTGCCATGTGCTCCACCCTCCCATCTCCGTGCTCCATACTCCCTGCTCTGTGGTCCCTTCACTCTGCTCCCTGCTCCCTTCACTCTGCTCCCTGCTCCCTTCTCCATGCTCCCTGCTCCTTGCTCCCTTACTCCATGCTCCGGGGTTCATGCTCCGTACTCCCTGCTCCGGGGTCCATGTTCTGTGCTCCACCCTCCCTGCTCCCTGCCCCATGGTCTGCACTTCCTCCTCCCTGCTCCATACTCCCTGCCCCGGGCTCTCCATTCCCTGCTCAGTGACCTCTGCTCTGTGTTCCATGCTCCCTGCTCCCTGATATGTGCTCCCTCCTCCCGGCTCTCTGCTCCTGTCTCCTTGCTCCCTTCTCTGTGCTCCATGCCCCCAGCTCCATGCTCCGTGCTCCCTGCTTCATGCTCTGTGCTCCCTACTCCCTGCTTGGTGCCCCCTGCTCCATCCTCTGTGCTTCCCTGCTCCTGGGATCTTTGCTCCCTGCTCCATGGTCTCCGCTCCCTGCTCCATGCTCTCCGCTCCCTGCTCCCTGCTCCTTGCCCTCTGCTCTGTGTTCCGTGCTCCCTGCTCCTTGCTCCCTGATCTATTCTCCCTGCTCCATGCTCTGTGCTCCCGGCTCCCTGATCCATTGTCCGTGCTCCCATCACCAAGGCTCTGTGCTCCCTGCTCCATGTCCCCAGGACCCTGCTCTGTGCTCCATGCTCCCTGCTCCTTGCTCTGTGGTTCGTGCTCAGTGCTCCCTGCTCCGTGCTCCTTGCTTCCTGCTCCGTGCTCCCTTCTCTGGGGTCTCTGCTCTCTGCTCCCTGATCCGTGCTCCCTGCTCTGCACTCCACCCTCCCTGCTTCTTGGTCTGTGCTTCCTGCTCTCTGATCCGTGCTTCCTGCTCTGCACTCCACCCTCCCTGCTTCTTGGTCTGTGCTTCCTGCTCCCTGATCCGTGCTTCCTGCTCTGCACTCTGCCCTCCCTGTTTCTTGGTCTGTGCTTCCTGCTCCCTGCTCAGTGCTCCCAGCTCTGCGCTTTGCCCTACCTGCTTTGTGCTCCCTCCCTCTTCCATGCTCTATGCTCCCCACACCGTGCTTCCTGCTCCATGCTCCCTGCTCCGAGTGCTCTGTGCTCCATTCCCTGTGCTCTCTGCTCTGAGCGCTCCATGCTCCTGCTCCCTGCTTCCTGCTCACTGCTCTGTGCTCCCTTTTCTGGGGTCTGTGCTCTCTGCTCCCTGATCTGTGCTCCCAGCTCTGTGCTTTGCCCTACCTGCTCCGTGCTCCCCCCGTTCCATACTCTATGCTCCCCACCCTGTGCTCCCTCCTCTGAGCGTTCTGTGCTCCCTGCTCCATTTCCCTGCTCCGTGCTACATGCTCCGTGCTCCCTTAGACTTACAGAGTTATAGAGTTATACAGCACAGAAACAGGTCCTTCGGCCTATCGTGTCCATGCCAGCCATCAAGCACCTATCCATTCTAGCCTCATTTTCCAGCATATGGCCCGTAGCCTTGTATCCTATGGCATTTCAAGTGCTCTTCTAAATGCTTCTTAAATGTTGTGACAGTTCCTGCCTCTATCACCCCGTCAGGCAGTGAGTTCCAGATTCCAACAACCCTCTGGGTGAAAAAAGTTTTCCTCAAGTCCCCGCTAAACCTCCTGCCCCTTACCTCAACTTTATGTCCCCTGGTTAATGACACCTCCACTAAGGTGAAAAGTTTCTTCCTATTTACCCTATGTCCCTCATAATTTTGTATACCTCTATCAGCTCCCCCTTCAGCCTTCTCTGCTCCAAGGAAAACAACTCTAGCCTATCCAGTCTCTCTTCATAGCTGAAACGTTCCAACCCAGGCAATATATTTGTAAATCTCCTCTGCACCCTCTCCAGTGCAATCACTTCCTCCCTATATTGTGGCAACCAGAACTATACACAGTACCCCAGCTGTGGCCTAACCAGCGTTTTACACAGTTCCAACATAACCTCCCTGCTCTTCCGTTCTATACCTCGGCTAATAAAGGAAAGTATCCCATATGCCTTCTTAACAATCTTATCTACCTGCCCTTCTGCCTATCTATGGACATGCACACCAAGGTCCCTCTGATCCTCTGCCCTTCCTAGGGTCCCATTGTGTACTTCGTTGCCTTCTTAATCCTCCCAAAATGCATCACCTCACATTTCTCAGGATTAAATTCCTTTTGCCACTGTTCTGCCCATCTTACCAACCCATCTATGTCATCCTGTAATCTAAGGCTTTCTCCTCACTATTTACAATACTACCAAATTTCATGTCATTTGCGAACTTACTGATCATATCTCCTACATTCACATCTAAATATTTAATTCACACTACAAACAGCAAGGGTCCCAGCAGCGATCCCTGTGGTACACCACTCCTCACAGGCTTCCAACCGCAAAAGCAACCTTCAGCCATCACTCTCTGCCTCCTGCCACTAAGCTAATTTTGGATCCAGTTTGCCAAATTGCCCTGGATCCCTTGGGCTCTTACCTTCTTGACCATTCTCCCATGCGGGACCTTATCAAAAGCCTTACTGAAGTCCATGTAGACTAGATCACCTGCACCACCCTCAGCTACACAACTAGTCACCTCCTCAAAAAAATTGAATTAAATTTGTTAGACATCATCCCCTCCTGACAAAGCCATGCTGACTATCCCTGATTAATCCCTGCCTCTCCAAGTAGAGATTAATCCTGTCCGGCAAAATTTTTTCCAGTAGTTTCCCTACCACTGATGTTAGATTCACTGGCCTATAATTAGCTGGTTTATCCCTACTGCGTACGCTTTTTTTAATAATGGCACCACATTCGCCGTCCTCCAGTCCTCTGGCACCTCTCCTGTGGCTAGAGAGGATTTGAAAATTGGTGTCAGAGCCCCTGCAATCTCCTCCCTTGCTCACATAGCTGCCTGGGATACATCTCATCTGGGCCTGGGGATTTATCCATTTTTAAGCCCATTAAATCCCTTAATACCTCCTCCCTCTCAATACTAATTTGTTCAAATATATCACAGTCTCCCTCCCTGATTTCTACACCTACATCCTCCTTTTCCATAGTGAACACAAATGAAAAATAATCATTTAAGACCTCACCTATGTCTCCGGCTCCATGCGCAGATTGCAACTTTGGTCCCTAATGGGCCCTACTCTTTCCCTGGTTTCCTTTAATATTTATAAACTGCCTTGGGATTTGTCTTTATCTTGCCCACCAGTGTTTTTTCATGCCCCTTCTTTGCTCTCCTAATTACTTTTTTAAGTTCCCCCCCCTCCACTTTCTGTACTCTCTAGGGCTTCCATTGTTTTCCACGCCCTGTATCTGCCATAAATCTTTTTTCCCTTATTCAATCCTTTATATCCCTTGACATCCAGGGCTCCCTGGACTTGTTGGTCCTGCCCTTCACCTTTATGGGAACATGTTGGCCCTGAACTCTCACTATTTCCTTTTTGAATGACTCCCACTGGTCCGATGTAGACTTTCCTACAAGTAGCTGCTCCCAGTCCACTCTGGCCAGATCCTATCTTATCATGTTGAAATCGGCCTTTCCCCAATTCAGAACGTTTATTTCTGGTTTCTCTTCATCTTTTTCCAAAACTACCTTAAATCTTATTGAGTTATGGCCACTATCCCCGAAATGCTCCCCCACTGCCACTTCTACCACTTGCCCGGTTCATTCCCTAAGATTAGGCCCAGTACCACCCATTCTCATGTAGGACTTTCTACATACTGCCTCAAAAAGCTCTCCTGGATGCACTTTAAGAATTCTGCCCCCTCTAAGCCTTTCACATTAAGACTATCCCAGTTAGTACTGGGGAAGTTGAAATCCCTTGCTATTATTACCCTATTATTTTTACATTTCCCTGAGATTTGCCTTCATACCTGCTCCTCTATCTCCCCCTGATTGTTTGAAGGCCTATAGTACACTCCCAGCAATGTGATTGACCCCTTTTTGTTTTTCAGTTCTACCCATATGGCCTCATTTGAGAAGCCTTCGAAGATACCATCCCTCCTTCCTGCAGTAATCGACTCCTTGATCAATAGTGCAATGCCACCTCCTCTTTTTCAACCCCCAGACACCACACCTGTCACACCTGAAGATTCTATAACCTGGAATAATAGGTGACCAGTCCTGCCATTCCCTCAACCATGTCTCTGTGAAAGCAACAATACCATATTGCCGTGTGCTGGTAAATGGGATTAGGGAGGTAGGCCAGATGTTTCTCATGTGTCGGTGCAGACTCGATGGGCCGAAAGGCCTCTTCTGCACTGTGATTCTGTGATTCTGCTAATCAATGCCCTCAATTCATCTGCCTTACCTTTAAGACTCCTTGCGTTAAAACAGATGCACTCCAGTCTTGCATTATTCCCTTGTGCCTTAACAGGTCTATATTTGCTCTGCCTTCCAGGCTGACTTAGATTCTCTTCTATATTTTGCTGTACATCACCTCCTACTGTACCTCCACTCTGTATCCCATCTCCCTGCCAAATTAGTTTAAACCCCCCCAACAGCACTAGCAAACCTCCTCATAGGGATGTCGGTCCCGTTCTGGTTCAGATGCAACCCCGTCCAACTTGCACAGGCTCCACCTTTACCAGAAACAGGCCCAGTGATCCAGGAAACTAAAGCCCTCCATCCTGCACCATTTCTTCAGCCACTCATCCATCCTCTCTATCCTCCTATTTCTATACTCTCTAGCACGTGGCACAGGGAATAATCCAGAGATTACAACCTTTGAGGTCCTGCTTTTTAATCTGCTACCCAACTCCCTAAAATCTGCTTGCAGTACCTCATCCCCCTTTCTACCTATGTCGTTGGTACCGATATGACTGTTTGCCCTTCCCCTTCAGAATGCCCTGCAGCCGTTCTGTGTCATCCTTGACCCTGGCACCATGGAGGCAACATACCACCCTGGAGTCATGTCTACAGCTGCAGAAGCACCTGTCTGCACCCCTCACTATTGAGTGTCCTACCACTATTGCTCTTGCACTCTTACTCCTCCCGCCTTGTGCAGCTGAGCCACCCATAGTGCGTTGAACTTGGCTCTGGCTGCACTCTCCAGAGGAACCTTCAAACTTACCTTTTTCCAGCAGAGAAAATGTTTCTTGAGTGAGATGCACTCTGAGGCTTTCCTGACTACCTATCTGCCTCCCTTCTTCTGACTGGTGGTCTCCCATTCCCTCTCTGACTGCACTTCCTTAAGCTGTGGAATGACCACGTCTAAAAATGTGCCTCGCGGATGCACTGCTGTGTCTCCAGCTGACGCTCAAGCTCCAAAACCCGTTGCTGAAGCTGGTCAAACCAGTGGCACTTCCTGCACATGTGGTAATCCAGACTCAAGGAGTGTCTAAGAATTCCCACATCTGCAGGTCCTTCAATACACGGGACTGAGCTCCCTTGCCATACTTTTCGCTTGTTTTTAATTAAATGACTATTCACTTAAATATAAGCCAAGCAGAAAAATATTTAATTTTTCTTTAAAAAAAACAAATGCTGAGAATCTGACTTTCTGTAATGTTGCTTTAAAGTGTACAAAAAACAACTTATTCACTACCTACCAATTAGCTCTCTCCCATGGCCTGACATCCCTGCTATCAAATTCAAGCACCGTTGAGTGTCTGGGTGAGAACCGGCTTCCTCACAGGTAAACTCCGCTCCGTTCGCTCACAGGTAAACTCCATTCCGTTCCCTCATGGGTAAATTCCGCTCCGCTCCTTCACAGGTAAAATTCGCTACCACTCTTCATTCAGCCGCTCTGCTCCCTCACAGGTAAACGTTGCTCCACACTTCATACAGCTGCTCTGCTCCCTCACAGGTAAGCTCCACTCTTGCTCTTTATACAGCTGCTCCACTCCCTCACAGGTAAGCTCCACTCTTGCTCTTTATACAGCTGCTCCACACCCTCACGGGACAACTCCGATCCACTCTTCATACAGCTGCTCCGCTCCCTCACAGATCAACTGCGCTCCCTCACAGGTAAACACCACTCCGCTCTTTATACGGCTGCTCCGCACTCTCACAGGTAAACTCCGCTCCGCTCTTTATAGAGCCGCTCTGCTCCCTCGCAGGTAAACTCCGCTACACTCTTTATACAGCTGCTCCACTCCCTCACAGGTGAACTCCGCTCCCTCACAGGTAAACTCCGCTCCCTCACAGGTAAACTCTGCTCCCTCACAGGTAAACACTGTTCTGCTCTTTATACAGCTGCTCTGCTCCCTCACAGATAAACTCCACTCTCGATCCTTATACAGCTGCTCCGGTCCCTCATAGGTAAACACCGCTCCATTCATTATACAGCCGTTCCACTCCCTCACAGGTCCACTCCGCTCCACTCCCTCAGATGTAAACTCTGCTCCGCTCTTTGTACAGTCACTCTGCTCCCTCACAGGTAAACTCCACTCTCGCTCTTTATACAGCCGCTCCACTCTCTCACAGCTAAACACCGCTCTTGCTCTTTATACAGCCGCTCCACTCCATCACAGGTAAACTCCGCTCCACTCTCCGTATACATGCTACGTTCCCTCACAGGTAAACACCACTCCCTCACAGGTAAAGTCCGCTCCCTCACAGGTAAACACTTTTCCGCACTTTATACACCTGCTCTACTCCCTCACAGGTCAGCTCTGATCCACTCTTCATATTGTTGCTGCATTGACTCACAGGTAAACTCCACGCTCGGTCTTTATACAGCTGCTCCACTCCCTCACAGGTAAACTCTGATCCAGATCTTTATACAGCCGCTCCGCTACCTCACAAGTAAACTCCACTCTGTTCTTTATACAGCCGCTCCGCTCCCTCACAGGTAAACTCCACTCCGCTCTTCATACAGATGCTCCGCTCCCTCACAGGTAAACTCCGCTCCCTCAGAAGTAAACACTTTTCCGCACTTTATACAGCTGCTCCGCTCCCTCACAGGTCAGCTCCGATCCACTCTTCATATTGCTGCTGCATTCCCTCACAGGTAAACTCCACTCTCGCTCTTTATACAGCCGCTCCGCTCCCTCACAGGTCAGCTCTGATCCGCTCTTCATATTGCTGCTCCGTTCCCTCACAGGTAAACTCCACTGTCGCTCTTTATACAACCTCTCCGCTCCCTCACAGGTAAACTCTGCTCCAGATCTTTATACAGCCGCTCTGGTCCCCCACAGGTATACTCTGCTCCCGATCTTCATACAGCCGCTCCGCTCCCTCACTGGTAAACTCCGCTTCACTCTTCAGACAGCCGCTCCGCTACGTCACAAGTAAACTCCACTCTGTTCTTTATACAGCCGCTCCGCTCCCTCACAGGTAAACTCCACTCTCACTCTTTATACAGCTGCTCCGCTCCCTTACAGGTAAACTCCGCTCCCTCACAGGTAAACACTGTTCCGGGCTTTATACAGCTGCTCCACTCCCTCACAGATAAACTCCACTTTTGTTCTTTATACAGCAGCTTGGTTCCCTCACAGGGAAACTCCACTCCCCTCTTCATAATGCTGCTCTGCTCCGTCACAGATAAACTCCGCTCCACTCTTCATACAGCTGTTCCGCTCCCTCACAGGTAAACTCCGCTGCCTCACAGGTAAACACTCGTCTGCTCTTTATACAGCTGCTCCGCTGCCTCACAGGTAAGTTCCACTCTCGCTCTTTATACAGCTGCTTGGCTCCCTCACAGGTAAACTCTGCTGCGCTCTTTATTCAGCCGCCCCGCTCCCTCACAGGTAAACTCCACTTTCGCTCTTTATACAGCCGCTCCGCTCCCTCACAGGTAAACTTCGCTCCATGCTTTATACAGCTGCTCCACTCCCACACAGCTAAACTCAATTCTCGCTCTTTATAGAGCCGCTCCGCACCCTCAGAGGTAAAATTCACTACCACTCTTCATTCAGCCGCTCTGCTCCCTCACAGGTAAACACTGCTCCGCGCTTCATACAGCCGCTCTGCTCCCTCACAGGTAAACTCCGCTGCACTCTTCATACAGCTGCTCCGCTCCCTCACATGTAAGCTCCACTCTTGCTCTTCATACAGCTGCTCCGCTCCCTCACATGTAAGCTCCACTCTTGCTCTTTATACAGCTGCTCCGCTCCCTCACAAGTAAGCTCCACTCTTGTTCTTTATACAGCTGCTCCACTCCCTCACGGGACAACTCCGATCCACCCTTCATACAGCTGCTGCGCTCCTTCACAGGTAAACTCCGCTACCGCTCTTTATACAGCCGCTCCGCTCCCTCACAGGTAAACTCTGCTCCGCTCTTCATAACGCTGCTCCGCTCCCTCACAGGTAAACACCGCTCCCTCATAGGTAAACACTGTTCCGCTCTTTATACAGCTCTCCGCTCCCTCACAGGTAAACTCCACTCCCTCACAGGTAAACATTGTTCTGCTCTTTATACAGCTGCTCCGCTCACTCACAGGTAAACTCCACTCCCTCACAGGTAAACACCGTTCCGCTCTTTATACAGCTGCTCTACTCCCTCACAGGTAAACTCTGCTCCGCTCTTTATACAGCCACTCCACTCCCTCACAGCTAAACTCCACTCTCGCTCTTTATAGAGCCGCTCCGCTCCTTCACAGGTAAACTCCGCTACCGCTCTTTATACAGCCACTCCGCACCCTCACAGGAAAACTCTGCTCCATTCCTTATACAGATGCTCCACTCCCTCACAGGTAAACTCTGCTGCACTCTTTATACAGCCGGTCCGATCCCTCACAGGTAAACTCCACTCTCGCTCTTTATACAGCTGCTCCACTCCCTCACAGATAAACTCCACTCCATTCTTTATACAGCTGAACCGCTCCCTCACAACTAAACTCAACTCTCACTCTTTATATAGCCGCTCCACTCTTTCACAGGTAAACTCCGCTACCGCACTTTATACAGCCGCCCCGCTCTTTCACAGGTAAACTTCGCTACCGCACTTTATACAGCCGCTCCGCTCCTTCACAGGTAAAATTCGCTACCACTCTTCATTCAGCCGCTCTGCTCCCTCACAGGTAAACACTGCACCGCTCTTCATACAGCCGCTCTGCTCCCTCACAGGTAAACTCCGCTGCACACTTCATACAGTTGCTCCGCTCCCTCACAAGTAAACTCCATTCCCTCACAGGTAAACATTGTTCCCCTCTTTATACAGCTGCTCCGCTCCCTCACAAGTAAGCTCCACTCTTGCTCTTTATACAGCTGCTCCACTCCCTCACGGGACAACTCTGATCCACTCTTCATACAGCTGCTCCGCTCCCTCACAGGCAAACTGTGCTACACTCTTTATACAGCCGCTCCGCTCCCTCACACGTAACCTCCACTCCACTCTTCATACAGCTGCTCTGCTCCCTCACAGGTAAACTCCGCTCCGCTGTTCATACTGCTGCTCTGCTCCCTCACAGGCAAACTGGGCTACACCCTTTTTACAGCCTCTCCGCTCCCTCACAGGTAAACTCCACTCCGCTCTTTATAGAGCCGCTCTGCTCCCTCACAGGTAAACTCTACTCCACTCTTCATACAGCTGCTCTGCACCCTCACAGGAAAACTCCACTCCGCTCTTCATACTGTTGCTCTGCTCCCTCACAGGCAAACTGGGCTACACCCTTTATACAGTCTCTCCACTCCCTCACAGGTAAACTCCACTCTGCTCTTCATACAGCTGCTCCACTCCCTCACAGGTGAACTCCGCTCCCTCACAGGTAAACTCCGCTCCCTCACAGGTAAACTCCGCTCCCTCACAGGTAAACACTGTTCTGCTCTTTATACAGCTGTTCCGCTGCCTCACAGGTAAACTCCACTCTCGCTCTTTATACAGCTGCTTGGCTCCCTCACAGGTAAACTCCTCTCTCGCTCTTTATAAAGCCGCACCACTCTCTCACAGCTAAACACCGCTCTCGCTCTTTATACAGCCGCTCCACTCCATCACAGGTAAACTCCGCTCCACTCTCCATATAGCTGTTACATTCCCTCACAGGTAAAGTCCGCTCCCTCACAGGTAAAGTCCGCTCCCTCACAGGTAAACACTTTTCCGCACTTTATACAGCTGCTCCGCTCCCTCACGGGTGAGCTCCGATCCACTCTTCATATTGCTGCTGCATTCCCTCACAGGTAAACTCCACTCTCGCTCTTTATACAGCCGCTCCGCTCCCCCACAGGTAAACTCTGCTCCTGATCTTTATACAGCCACTCCGTTCCCTCAATGGTAAACTCCGCTCCACACTTCATACAGCTGCTCCGCTCCCTCATAAGTAAACTCCGCTCCCCTCTTCATACAGTCGCTCCGCTCCCTCACAAGTAAACTCCACTCTGTTCTTTATACAGCCGCTCTGCTCCCTGACAGGTAAACTCCGCTCCGCTCTTTATACAGCCGCTCCGTTCCCTCACAGGTAAATTCCACTCTCACTCTTTATACAGCTGCTCGGCTCCCTCACAGGTAAACTCCACTCTCGCTCTTTATACAGCCGCTTGGTTCCCTCACAGGGAAGCTCCGCTCCGCTCTTTGTACAGCCACTCTGCTCCCTCACAAGTAACTCCACTCCCCTCATCATAACTCTGCTCTGCTCCCTCACAGGTAAACTCTGCTCTGCTCTTGATACAGCTGTTCCGCTCCCTCACAGGCAAACTACGCTCCCTGACAGGTAAACTCTGCTCTGCTCTTGATATAGCTGTTCCGCTCCCTCACAGGTAAACTACGCTCCCTCACAGGTAAACACTGTTCTGCTCTTTATACAGCTGCTCCGCTCCCTCACAGCTAAACTCCACTCTCTCTCTTTATACAGCTGGTTGGCTCCCTCACAGGTAAACTCTGCTCCGCTATTTATACAGCCACTCCATTCCCTCACACGTAAAGTCCGCTCCCTCACAGGTAAACACTTTTCTGCACTTTATACAGCTGCTCCGCTCCCTCACAGGTCAGCTCCGATCCACTCTTCATATTGCTGCTGCGTTCCCTCACAAGTAAGCTCCATTCTTGCTCTTTATACAGCTGCTCTGCTCCCTCACGGGACTACTCCGTTCCACTCTTCATACAGCTGCTCCACTCCACACAGATCAACTCCGCTCCCTCACAGGTAAACACTGTTCCGCTCTTTATACAGCTGCTCTGCTCCCTCACAGGTAAACTCCACTCTCGCTCTTTATACAGCTGCTCTGGTCCCTCACAGGTAAACACCGTTCCGTTCATTATACACTCGCTGCACTCCCTCACAGGTCCACTCCGCTCTTCTCCCTCAGATGTAAACTCTGCTCCGCTCTTTGTACAGTCACTCTGCTCCGTCACAGGTAAACTCCACTCTCGCTCTTTATACAGCCGCTCCACTCTCTCACAGCTAAACTCCCCTCTCGCTCTTTATACAGCCGCTCCACTCCATCACAGGTAAACTCTGCTCCACTCTCCATATAGCTGCTACGTACCCTCACAGGTAAACTCCGCTCCCTCACACGTAAAGGCCGCTCCTTCACAGGTAAACACTTTTCCGCACTTTATACAGCTGCCCCGCTCCCTCACAGGTCAGCTCCAATCCACTCTTCATATTGCTGCTGCATTCCCTCACAGGTAATCTCCACTCTCGCTCTTTATTGTATAAAGAGTATAAAGAGTATTGTATAGAGCCGCTCCGCCCCCTCCCAGGTAAACTCTGATCCAGTTTTTTATACAGCCGCTCTCGTCCCCCACAGGTAAACTCTGCTCCCGATCTTTATACAGCCACTCTGCTCCCTCACTGGTAAACTCCACTCTTGTTCTTTATACAGCCGCTCTGTTCCCTCACAGGTAAATTCCACTCTCACTCTTTATACAGCCGCTCCGCTCCCTCACAAGTAACTCCACTCCCCTCATCATAACTCTGCTCTGCTCCCTCACAGGTAAACTCTGCTCTGCTCTTGATACAGCTGTTCCGCTCCCTCACAGGCAAACTATGCTCCCTCACAGGTAAACACTGTTCTGCTCTTTATACAGCTGCTCCGCTCCCTCATAGGTAAACTCCACTCTCGCTCTTTATACAGCTGCTTAGCTCCCTCACAGGTAAACTCTGCTCCGCTATTTATGCAGCTACTCCACTCCCTCGCAGATAAACTCCACTCTCGCTCTTTATAGAGCCTCTCCGCTCCTTCACAGGTAAACTCTGCTCCCTCACAGGTAAACACTGTTCTGCTCTTTATACAGCTGCTCCACTCCCTCACAGGTTAACTCCACTCTCGCTCTTTATAGAGCCACTCCGCTCTATTCCTTATACAGATGCTCCGCTCCCTCACAGGTAAACTCCACTCAGCTCTTCATAACAGTGCTCTGCTCCCTCACAGGTAAACTCCACTCTGCTCTTCATAACACTGCTCTGCTCCCTCACATGTAAACTCTGCTCCGCTCTTCATACAGCTGTTTCGCTCCCTCACAGGTAATCTCCGCTCCCTCACAGTTAAACACTGTTCCGCTCTTTATGCAGCTGCTCCGCTCCCTCACAGGTGAACACTGTTCTGCTCTTCATACAGCCACTCTGCTTCCACACTGGTAAACTCCGCTTCACTCTTCATACAGCTGCTTCGCTCCCTCGCAGGTAAACTCCGCTCTGCTCTTCACACTGCTGCTCTTCTCCCTTACAGGCAAACTGTGCTACACCCTTTATATAGCTGCTCCGCTCCCTCACAGGTAAACTCCACTCCGCTCTTTGTACAGCCGCTCCGCTCCCTCACAGGTAAGCTCCGCTCCCTCACAGGTAAACACTGTTCCGTTCTTTATACTGCTGCTCCCCTCCCTCACAGGTAAACTCTGCTCCGCTCTTCATACAGCTGCTCCGCTGCCTCACAAGTAAACTCCACTCTCGCCCTTTGTACAGCCGCTCCACTATCTCACAGGTAAACTCCGCACTCGCAATTTATACAGCCGCTCCACTCCATCACGGGTAAACTGCGCTCCACTCTCTATATAGCTGCTACGTTCCTTCACAGGTACACTCTGCTCCTTCACAGTTAAAGTCCGCTCCCTCACAGGTAAACACTGTTCCGCTCATTATACTGCTGCTCCCCTCCCTCACAGGTAAACTCCACTGTGCTCTTCATAACACTGCTCTGCTCCCTCACAGGTAAACTCTGCTTCGCTCTTCATACAGCTGCTCCGCTCCCTCACAAGTAAACTCCACTCTCGCTCTTTATACAGCCGCTTGGTTCTCTCACAGGTAAACTCTGCTGCGCTCTTTATTCAGCCGCTCTGCTCCCTCAGAGGTAAACTCCACTCTGGTTCTTTATACAGCCGATCTGCTCCCTGACAGGTAAACTCCGCTTCGCTCTTTATACAGCTGCTCTGCTCCCTCACAAGTAAACACTGTTCCGCACTTTATACAGCCGTTCAGCTCCCTCACAGGTAAACTCCACTCTCGCTCGTTATATAGCCGCTTGGTTCCCTCACAGGGAAGCTCCGCTCCGCTCTTTATACAGCCGCTCCGCTCCCTCACAAGTAACTCCACTCCCCTCATCATAACTCTGCTCTGCTCCCTCACAGGTAAACTCTGCTCTGCTCTTGATACAGCTGTTCCGCTCCCTCACAGGCAAACTATGCTCCCTCACAGGTAAACACTGTTCTGCTCTTTATACAGCTGCTCCGCTCCCTCATAGGTAAACTCCATTCTCGCTCTTTATACAGCTGCTTAGCTCCCTCACAGGTAAACTCTGCTCCGCTATTTATGCAGCTACTCCACTCCCTCGCAGATAAACTCTCCTCTCGCTCTTTATAGAGCCTCTCCGCTCTTTCACAGGTAAACTCCGCTCCTTCACAGGTAAAGTCCGCTCCTTCACAGGTAAACAGTTTTGCGCACTTTATACCTCTGCTCCGCTCCCTCACAGGTCAGCTCCGATCCACTCTTCCTATTTCTGCTGTGTTCCCTCACAGCTAAACTCCACTCTCGCTCTTTATAGAGCCGCTCCGCTCCTTCACAGGTAAACACTGTTCCGCTCTTTATACAGACGCTCCGCTCCTTCACAGGTAAACTCTGCTACCATTCTTTATACAGCCACTCCGCACCCTCACAGGTAAACTCCGCTCCATTCCTTATACAGCCACTCCGCTCCCTCACAGGTAAACTCCACTCTGCTCTTCATAACACTGCTCTGCTCCCTCACATGTAAACTCTGCTCCGCTCTTCATACAGCTGTTCCGCTCCCTCACAGGTAATCTCCGCTCCCTCACAGTTAAACACTGTTCCGCTCTTTATGCAGCTGCTCCACTCCCTCACAGGTAAACTCCGCTCCACTCTTCATACAGCTGCTCTGCACTCTCACAGGTGAACACTGTTCCGCTCTTCATACAGCCACTCTGCTTCCACACTGGTAAACTCCGCTTCACTCTTCATACAGCTGCTTCGCTCCCTCGCAGGTAAACTCCGCTCCGCTCTTCACACTGCTGCTCTGCTCCCTTACAGGCAAACTGTGCTACACCCTTTATATAGCTGCTCCGCTCCCTCACAGGTAAACTCCACTCCGCTCTTTATACAGCTGCTCTGCTCCCTCACAGGTGAACTCCGCTTCCTCACAGGTAAACACTGTTCCGCATTTTATACAGCCGCTCTGCTCCCTCACAGGTAAACTCCGCTCCACTCTTCATACAGCTGCTCCACTCCCACAGAGCTAAACTCAACTCTCACTCTTTATAGAGCCGCTCCGCTCCCTCACAACTAAACTCAACTCTCACTCTTTATACAGCCACTCTGCTCCCTCACAGCTAAACTCAACTCTCACTCTTTATAGAGCCGCTCCGCTCCCTCACAACTAAACTCAACTCTCGCTCCTTATACAGCCGCTCCGCTCCCTCACAACTAAACTCAACTCTCGCTCTTTATACAGCCACTCTGCTCCCTTACAGCTAAACTCAACTCTCACTCTTTATAGAGCCGCTCCGCTCCCTCACAACTAAACTGAACTCTCGCTCTTTATACAGCCGCTCTGCTCCCTCACAACTAAACTCAACTCTCACTCTTTATAGTGCCGCTCCGCTCCCTCACAACTAAACTCAACTCTCACTCTTTATAGTGCCGCTCTGCTCCCTCACAATTAAACTCAACTCTCACTCTTTATATAGCCGCTCCGCTCTTTCACAGGTAAAATTCGCTACCACTCTTCATTCAGCCGCTCCGCTCCCTCACAGCTAAACTCAACTCCCACTCTTCATCAGCCGCTCTGCTGCTTCACAGGTAAACTCCGCTCTACTCTTCATACAGCCGCTCTGCTCCCTCACAGGTAAACTACATTTCCTCACAGTTAAACACTGTTCCCCTCTTTATACAGCTGCTCCACTCCCTCACAGGTAAGCTGCACTCTTGCTCTTTATACAGCTGCTCTACTCCCTCACAAGTAAGCTCCACTCTTGCTCTTTAAACAGATGCTCTACTCCCTCACAGGTAAACTCCACTCTTGCTCTTTGTACAGCTGCTCCGCTCCCTCACGGGACAACTCCGATCCACTATTCATACAGCTGCTCCTCTCCCTCACAGGTAAACTACATTTCCTCACAGGTAAACACTGTTCCCCTCTTTATACAGATGCTCTACTCCCTCACAAGTAAGCTCCACTCTTGCTCTTTATACAGATGCTCTACTCCCTCACAAGTAAGCTCCACTCTTGCTCTTTATACAGATGCTCTACTCCCTCACAGGTAAGCTTCACTCTTGCTCTTTATACAGATGCTCTACTCCCTCACAAGTAAACTCCACTCTTGCTCTTTATACAGATGCTCTACTCCCTCACAGGTAAGCTCCACTCTTGCTCTTTATACAGATGCTCTACTCCCTCACAAGTAAGCTCCACTCTTGCTCTTTATACAGATGCTCTACTCCCTCACAAGTAAGCTCCACTCTTGCTCTTTATACAGATGCTCTCCTCCCTCACAGGTAAGCTCCACTCTTGCTCTTTATACAGATGCTCTACTCCCTCACAGGTAAGCTCCACTCTTGCTCTTTATACAGATGCTCTCCTCCCTCACAGGTAAGCTCCACTCTTGCTCTTTATACAGATGCTCTACTCCCTCACAGGTAAGCTCCACTCTTGCTCTTTATACAGATGCTCTACTCCCTCACAAGTAAGCTCCACTCTTGCTCTTTATACAGCTGCTCTACTCCCTCACGGGACAACTCCGATCCACTCTTCGTACAGCTGCTCCGCTCCCTCACAGGTGCACTCCGCTTCCTCACAGGTAAACTCCGCTACCGCTCTTTATACAGCCGCTCCGCTCCCTCACAGGTAAACTCTGCTCCACTCTTCAGACAACTGCTCTGCTCCCTCACAGGTGAACACTGTTCCGCTCTTTATACAGCTGCTTCGCTCCCTCCCAGGTAATCTCCACTCCGCTCTCATACAGCTGCTCCGCTCCCACACAGGTAAACTCTGCTCCACTCTTCAGACAGCTGCTCTGCTCCCTCACAGGTGAACACTGTTCCGCTCTTTATACATCTGCACTGCTCCCTCACAGGTAAACACCACTCCGTTCATTATACAGCCGCTCCACTCCCTCACAGGTCCAATCTGCTCCACTCCCTCAGATGTAAACTCTGCTCCATTATTTGTACAGTCACTCTGCTCCCTCACAGGTAAACTCCACTCACGCTCTTTATACAGCCGCTCCACTCCATCACAGGTAAACTCCGCTCCACTCTCCATATAGCTGCTACGTTCCTTCACAGGTAAACTCCGCTCCCTCACAGGTAAAGTCCGCTCTCTCACAGGTAAACACTTTTCCGCACTTCATACAGCTGCACCGCTCCTTCACAGGTCAGCTCCGATCCACTCTTCATATTGCTGCTGCGTTCCCTCACAGGTAAACTCCATTCTCGCTTTTTATACAGCCGCTCCGCTCCCTCACAGGTAAACTCTGATCCAGTTCTTTATACAACCGCTCTGGTCCCCCACAGGTAAACTCTGCTCCCGATCTTTATACAGCCACTGTGCTCCCTCACTGGTAAACTCCGCTCCATTCCTTATACAGATGCTCCACTCCCTCACAGGTAAACTCCACTGCACACTTTATACAGCCACTCCGCTCCCTCACAGGTAAACTCCACTCCCTCACAGGTAAACACTGTTCCGCTCTTTACACAGCTGCTCCCCTCCCTCAAAGGTAAACTCCACTCCGCACTTCATAACACTGCTCTGCTCCCTCACAGGTAAACTCTGCTCCGCTCTTCATACAGCTGTTCCGCTCCATCACAGGTAATCTCCGCTCCCTCACAGTTAAACACTGTTCTGCTCTTTATACAGCTGCTCCGCTCCCTCACAACTAAACTCAACTCTCGCTCTTTATACAGCCGCTCTGCTCCCTCACAGCTAAACTCAACTCTCACTCTTTATCGTGCCGCTCCGCTTCCTCACAACTAAACTCAACTCTCACTCTTTATAGTGCCGCTCTGCTCCCTCACAACTAAACTCAACTCTCACTCTTTATAGTGCCGCTCTGCTCCCTCACAACTAAACTCAACTCTCACTCTTTATATAGCCACTCCGCTCTTTCACAGGTAAAATTCGCTACCACTCTTCATTCAGCCGCTCCGCTCCCTCACAGCTAAACTCAACTCCCACCCTTCATCAGCCGCTCTGCTGCTTCACAGGTAAACTCCGCTCCACTCTTCATACAGCCGCTCTGCTCCCTCACAGGTAAACTACATTTCCTCACAGGTAAACACTCTTCCCCTCTTTATACAGCTGCTCCACTCCCTCACAGGTAAGCTGCACTCTTGCTCTTTATACAGCTGCTCCACTCCCTCACAGCTAAACTCAACTCTCGCTTTTTATACAGTCGCTCTGCTCTTTCACAGGTAAACTTCGCTACTGCTCTTTATACAGCCACTCCGCTCCCTCACAGGTAAACGCTGCTCCGCTCTTCATACAGCCGCTCTGCTCCCTCACAGGTAAACTCCATTCCCTCACAGGTTAACATTATTCCGCTCTGTATACAGCTGCCCCACTCCCTCACAGGTAAGCTCCACTCTTGCTCTTTATACAGCTGCTCCGCTCCCTCACAAGTAATCTCCACTCTTGCTCTTTATACAGCTGCTCCAATCCCTCACGGGACAACTCCGATCCACTCTTCATACAGCTGCTCCGCTCCCTCACATGTAAACTCCGCTTCCTCACAGGTAAACTCCTCTCCGCTCTTCATAACGCTGCTCTGCTCCCTCACAGGTAAACTCTGCTCCGCTCTTCATACAGCTGTTCCGCTCCCTCACAGGTAAACTACGCTCCCTCACGGGTAAACCCTGTTCCACTCTTTATACAGTTACTCCGCTCCCTCACAGGTAAACCCTGTTCCGCTCTTTATACAGCTGCTCTGCTCCCTCAAAGGTAAACTCCACTCTCGTACTTTATACAGCTGCTTGGCTCCCTCACAGGTAAACTCTGCTGCGCTCTTTATACAGCCGCTCCGCCCCCGCACAGCTAAACTCCGCTACCGCTCTTTATACAGCTGCTCCACTCCCTCACAGGTAAACTCCATTCCCTCACAGGTGAACACTGTTCCCCTCTTTATACAGCTGCCCATCTCCCTCACAGGTAAACTCCACCCTTGCTGTTTATACAGCCGCTCCGCTCCTTCACAGGTAAAAATCGCTACCACTCTTCATTCAGTCACTCTGCTCCCTCACAGGTAAAAACTGCTTCGCTCTTCATACAGCCGCTCTTCTCCCTCACAGGTAAACTCCGCTGCACTCTTCATACAGCTGCTCTGCTCCCTCACAGGTAAACCCTGTTCCGCTCTTTATACAGCTGCTCTGCTCCCTCAAAGGTAAACTCCACTCTCGTTCTTTATACAGCTGCTTGGCTCCCTCACAGGTAAACTCTGCTGCGCTCTTTATACAGCTGCTCCGCCCCCACACAGCTAAACTCCGCTACCGCTCTTTATACAGCTGCTCCACTCCCTCACAGGTAAACTCCATTCCCTCACAGGTAAACACTGTTCCCCTCTTTATACAGCTGCCCATCTCCCTCACAGGTAAACTCCACCCTTGCTGTTTATACAGCCGCTCCGCTCCTTCACTGGTAAAAATCGCTACCACTCTTCATTCAGTCACTCTGCTCCCTCACAGGTAAAAACTGCTTCGCTCTTCATACAGCCGCTCTTCTCCCTCACAGGTAAACTCCGCTGCACTCTTCATACAGCTGCTCCGCTCCCTCACAGGTAAACTCTGCTCCCTCACAGTAAAACACTGTTCCCCTCTTTATAGAGCTGCTCCGCTCTCTCACAAGGTAGCTCCCCTCTTGCTCTTAATGCAGCTGCTCCACTCCCTCACGGGACAACTCCGATCCACTCTTCATATAGCGGCTCCGCTCCTTCATAGGTAAACTCTGCTCCACTCGTCAGACAGCTGCTCTGCTCCCTCACAGGTGAACACTGTTCCGCTCTTTATACAGCTGTTTTGCTCCCTCACAGGTAATCTCCACTCCGCTCTTCATACAGCTGCTCCGCTCCCTCACGGGACAACTCCGATCCACTCTTCATACAGCTGCTCCACTCCCTCACATGTAAACTCCGCTCCCTCACAGGTAAATTCCTCTCCGCTCTTCATAACGCTGCTCTGCTCCCTCACAGGTAAACTCTGCTCCGCTCTTCATACAGCTGTTCCGCTCCCTCACAGGTAAACTACGCTCCCTCACAGGTAAACCCTGTTCCACTCTTTATACAGTTACTCCGCTCCCTCACAGGTAAACCCTGTTCCGCTCTTTATACAGCTGCTCTGCTCCCTCAAAGGTAAACTCCACTCTCGTTCTTTATACAGCTGCTTGGCTTCCTCACAGGTAAACTCTGCTGCGCTCTTTATACAGCCGCTCCACTCCCTCACAGCTAAACTCCACTCTCGCTCTTTATACAGCCGCTCCGCTCCCGCACAGCTAAACTCCACTCTCGCTCTTTATACTGCCGCTCCGCTCCTTCACAGATAAACTCCGCTACCGCTCTTTATACAGCTGCTCCACTCCCTCACAGGTAAACTCCATTCCCTCACAGGTAAACACTGTTCCCCTCTTTATACAGCTGCCCATCTCCCTCACAGGTAAACTCCACCCTTGCTGTTTATACAGCCGCTCCGCTCCTTCACTGGTAAAAATCGCTACCACTCTTCATTCAGTCACTCTGCTCCCTCACAGGTAAAAACTGCTTCGCTCTTCATACAGCCGCTCTTCTCCCTCACAGGTAAACTCCGCTGCACTCTTCATACAGCTGCTCCGCTCCCTCACAGGTAAACTCTGCTCCCTCACAGTAAAACACTGTTCCCCTCTTTATAGAGCTGCTCCGCTCTCTCACAAGGTAGCTCCCCTCTTGCTCTTAATGCAGCTGCTCCACTCCCTCACGGGACAACTCCGATCCACTCTTCATATAGCGGCTCCGCTCCTTCATAGGTAAACTCTGCTCCACTCGTCAGACAGCTGCTCTGCTCCCTCACAGGTGAACACTGTTCCGCTCTTTATACAGCTGTTTTGCTCCCTCACAGGTAATCTCCACTCCGCTCTTCATACAGCTGCTCCGCTCCCTCACGGGACAACTCCGATCCACTCTTCATACAGCTGCTCCACTCCCTCACATGTAAACTCCGCTCCCTCACAGGTAAATTCCTCTCCGCTCTTCATAACGCTGCTCTGCTCCCTCACAGGTAAACTCTGCTCCGCTCTTCATACAGCTGTTCCGCTCCCTCACAGGTAAACTACGCTCCCTCACAGGTAAACCCTGTTCCACTCTTTATACAGTTACTCCGCTCCCTCACAGGTAAACCCTGTTCCGCTCTTTATACAGCTGCTCTGCTCCCTCAAAGGTAAACTCCACTCTCGTTCTTTATACAGCTGCTTGGCTTCCTCACAGGTAAACTCTGCTGCGCTCTTTATACAGCCGCTCCACTCCCTCACAGCTAAACTCCACTCTCGCTCTTTATACAGCCGCTCCGCTCCCGCACAGCTAAACTCCACTCTCGCTCTTTATACTGCCGCTCCGCTCCTTCACAGATAAACTCCGCTACCGCTCTTTATACAGCTGCTCCACTCCCTCACAGGTAAACTCCATTCCCTCACAGGTAAACACTGTTCCCCTCTTTATACAGCTGCCCATCTCCCTCACAGGTAAACTCCACCCTTGCTGTTTATACAGCCGCTCCGCTCCTTCACAGATAAAATTCGCTACCACTCTTCATTCAGTCGCTCTGCTCCCTCACAGGTAAAAACTGCTTTGCTCTTCATACAGTCGCTCTTCTCCCTCACAGGTAAACTCCGCTGCACTCTTCATACAGCTGCTCTGCTCCCTCACAGGTAAACACTGCTCCCTCACAGTAAAACACTGTTCCCCTCTTTATACAGCTGCTCCGCTCCATCACAAGGTAGCTCCACTCTTGCTCTTTATACAGCTGCTCCACTCCCTCACGGGACAACTCCGATCCACTCTTCATACAGCGGCTCAGCTCCTTCACAGGTAAACGCTGCTCCACTCTTCAGACAGCTGCTCTGCTCCCTCACAGATGAACACTGTTCCGCTCTTTATACAGCTGTTTTGCTCCCTCACAGGTAATCTCCACTCCGCTCTTCATACAGCTGCTCCGCTCCCTCACAGGTGAACTCCGCTTCCTCACAGGTAAACACTGTTCCGCTCTGTATACAGCGCTCCACGCCCTCACGGGTAAGCTCCATTCTTGCTCTTTATACAGCTGCTCCTCTCCCTCACAGGTAAACTCCACTCTCGCTCTTTATACAGCTGCTCCGCTCCCTCACGGGACAACTCCGATCCACTCTTCATACAGCTGCTCCGCTCCCTCACAGGTAAACTCCGCTCCCTCACAGGTAAATCTCCACTCCACTCTTCATACAGCTGCTCTGCTCCCTTACTGGTAAACCCCATTCCCTCACAGGTAAACACTGTTCCCCTCTTTATACAGCTGCTCCACTCCCTCACGGGACAACTCCGATCCACTCTTCGTACAGCTGCTCCGCTCTCTCACAAGTAAGCTCCACTCTTGCTCTTTATACAACTGCTCCACTCCCTCACAGATCAACTTCACACCCTCACAGGTAAACACCACTCCGCTCTTTATAGAGCCACTCTGCTCCCTCACAGGTAAATTCCATTCCCTCACAGGTAAACACTGTTCCGCTCTTTATACAGCTGCTCCGCTCCCTCACGGGTAAACTCCATTCCATCACAGATATACACTGTTCCCCTCTTTATACAGCTGCTCCACTCCCTCACAAGTAAGCTCCACTCTTGCTCTTTATAGAGCCGCTCTGCTCCCTCACAGGTAAACTCTGCTCCACTCTTCATACTGCTGCTCTGCTCCCTCACAGGCAAACTGACATACACCCTTTATACAGCCTCTCCGCTCCCTCACAGCTAAACTCCACTCTTGCTCTTTATAGAGCCGCTCCGCTCCTTCACAGGTAAACTCCGCTCCCTCACAGGTAAACACTGTTCCGCTCTTTATAGAGCCGCTCAGCTCCCTCACAGGTAAACCCCGCTCCATTCCTTATACAGATGCTCCACTTCCTCACAGGTAAACTCCGCTACCGCTCTTTATACAGCCACTCCGCACCCCCACAGGTAAACCCCGCTCCCTCACAGGTAAACACTGTTCCGCTCTTTATACTGCTGCTCCCCTCCCTCACAGGTAAACTCCACTCTGCTCTTCATACAGCTGTTCCGCTCCCTCACAGGTAAACTCCGTTCCCTCACAGTTAAACACTGTTCCGTTCTTTATACAGCTGCTCCACTCCCTCACAGGTAAACTCCACTATCACTCTTTCTACAGCCGCTCCGCTCCTTCACAGGTAAACTCCTCTACCGCTCTTTATACAGCCGCTCCGCTCCCTCACAGGTAAACTCCGCTCCACTCTTCATACAGCTGATCCGCTCCCACAGAGCTAAACTCAACTCTCACTCTTTATAGAGCCGCTCTGCTCCCTCACAACTAAACTCAACTCTCGCTCTTTATACAGTCGCTCTGCTCCCTCACAACTAAACTCAACTCTCACTCTTTATAGTGCCGCTCCGCTCCCTCACAACTAAACTCAACTCTCACTCTTTATAGTGCCGCTCTGCTCCCTCACAACTAAACTCAACTCTCACTCTTTATATAGCCACTCCGCTCTTTCACAGGTAAAATTCGCTACCATTCTTCATTCAGCCGCTCCGCTCCCTCACAGCTAAACTCAACTCCCACTCTTCATCAGCCGCTCTGCTGCTTCACAGGTAAACTCCGCTCCACTCTTCATACAGCCGCTCTGCTCCCTCACAGGTAAACTACGTTTCCTCACAGGTAAACACTGTTCCCCTCTTAATACAGCTGCTCCACTCCCTCACAGGTAAGCTGCACTCTTGCTCTTTATACAGCTGCTCCGCTCCCTCACAAGTAAGCTCCACTCTTGCTCTTTATACAGATGCTCTACTCCCTCACAGGTAAACTCCACTCTTGCTCTTTATACAGCTGCTCTACTCCCTCACAGGTAAACTCCACTCTTGCTCTTTATACAGCTGCTCCGCTCCTTCACAGATCAACTCCGCTCCCTCACAGGTAAACACCACTCGGCTCCTTAGACGGCCGCTCCGCTCTTTGTAGAGCCGCTCTGCTCCCTCACAGATAAACTCTGCTCTGCTCTTCGTACAGCCGCTCTGCTCCCTCACAGGTAAACTCCGCTCTGCTCTTCATACAGCCGCTCTGCTCCCTCACAGGTAAACTCCGCTCTGCTCTTCGTACAGCCGCTCTGCTCCCTCACAGGTAAACTCTGCTCCACTCTTCATACAGCTGCTCCGCTCCCTCACAGGTGAACTCCGCTCCCTCACAGGTAAACTCCGCTGCGCTCTTCATAACGCTGCTCTGCTCCCTCACAGGTAAGCTCTGCTCCACTCTTCATACAGCTGTTCCGCTCCCACACAGAAAAACTACACTCCTTCACAGGTAAACCTTGTTCCACTCGTTATACAGTTGCTCCGCTCCCTTACAGGTAAACACTTTTCCGCTCTTTATACAGCTGCTGTGCTCCCTCACAGGTAAACTCCACTCTCGCTCTTTTTTACAGCTGCTCCACTCCCTCACGGGACAACTCTGATCCACTCTTCATACAGCTGCTCCGCTCCCTCACAAGTAAGCTCCACTCTTGCTCTTTATACAGCTGCTCCGCTCCCTCACGGGACAACTCCGATCCACTCTTTATACAGCCGCTCTTCCCCCTCACAGGTAAACTCCGCTGCACTCTTCATACAGCTGCTCCGCTCCCTCACAGGTAAACTCTGCTCCCTCACAGTAAAACACTGTTCCCCTCTTTACAGAGCTGCTGCGCTCCCTCACAGGTAAACTCTGCTCCCTCACAGTAAAACACTGTTCCCCTCTTTATACAGCTGCTCCGCTCCCTCACGGGACAACTCCGATCCACTCTTCATACAGCGGCTCCGCTCCTTCACAGGTAAACTCCGCTACCACTCTTTATACAGCCGCTCCGCTCCCTCACAGGTCAACTCTGCTACACTCTTCAGACAGCTGCTCTGCTCCCTCACAGGTGAACTCTGTTCCGCTCTTTATACAGCTGCTCCGCTCCCTCACAGGGAAACACTGTTCCACGCTTTATACAGCTGCTCCCCTCCCTCACAGGTAAACTCCACTCTTGTTCTTTATACAGCCGCTCCGCTCCTTCACAGGTGAACTGCGCTTCCGCTCTTTATACAGCCGCTCCGCTCCCTCACAAGTAGACTCAAATCTCGCTCTTTATAGAGCTGCTCCGCTCCCTGACAACTAAACTCAACTCTCACTCTATAGAGCCGCACCGCTCCTTCACAGCTAAACTCAACCATCGCTCTTTATAGAGCCGCTCAGCTCCTTCACAGGTAAACTTTGCTACAACTCTTCATTCAGCCGCTCTGCTCCCTCACAGGTAAACACTGCTCCGCTCTTCATACAGCCGCTCTGCTCCCTCACAGGTAAACTCCATTCCCTCACAGGTAAACACTGTTCCGCTCTGTATACAGCTCTCCACGCCCTCACAGGTAAGCTCCATTCTTGCTCTTTATACAGCTGCTCCGCTCCCTCACGGGACAACTCCGATCCACTCTTCATACAGCTGCTCCGCTCCCTCACAGATCAACTCCGCTCCCTCACAGGTAAACACCACTCTGCTCTTTATAGAGCCGCTCTGCTCCCTCACAGGTAAACTCCGCTCCACTCTTCATACAGCTGCTCCGGTCCCTCACAGGTAAACTCCGCTCCCTCACACGTAAATCTCCACTCCACTCTTCATACAGCTGCTCTGCTCCCTTACTGGTAAACCCCATTCCCTCACAGGTAAACACTGTTCCCCTCTTTATACAGCTGCTCCACTCCCTCACAGGTAAGCTGCACTCTTGCTCTTTATACAGCTGCTCCACTCCCTCACGGGACAACTCCGATCCACTCTTCATACAGCTGCTCTGCTCCCTCACAGATCAACTCCGCTCCCTCACAGGTAAACACCACTCTGCTCTTTATAGAGCCGCTCTGCTCTCTCACAGGTAAACTCCGCTCCACTCTTCATACAGCTGCTCCGCTCCCTCACAGGTAAACTCCGCTCCCTCACACGTAAATCTCCACTCCACTCTTCATACAGCTGCTCTGCTCCCTTACTGGTAAACCCCATTCCCTCACAGGTAAACACTGTTCCCCTCTTTATACAGCTGCTCCACTCCCTCACAGGTAAGCTGCACTCTTGCTCTTTATACAGCTGCTCCACTCCCTCACGGGACAACTCCGATCCACTCTTCATACAGCTGCTCCACTCCCTCACAGGTAAGCTCCACTCTTGCTCTTTATACAGCTGCTCCACTCCCTCACGGGACAACTCCGATCCACTCTTCATACAGCTGCTCCGCTCTCTCACAAGTAAGCTCCACTCTTGCTCTTTATACAACTGCTCCGCTCCCTCACAGATCAACTCCACACCCTCACAGGTAAACACCACTCCGCTCTTTATAGAGCCGCTCTGCTCCCTCACAGGTAAATTCCATTCCCTCACAGGTAAACTCCACTCTCGCTCTTTATACAGCTGCTCCGCTCCCTCACGGGTAAACTCCATTCCATCACAGATATACACTGTTCCCCTCTTTATACAGCTGCTCCGCTCCCTCACGGGTAAACTCCATTCCATCACAGATATACACTGTTCCCCTCTTTATACAGCTGCTCCGCTCCCTCACAAGTAAGCTCCACTCTTGCTCTTTATAGAGCCGCTCTGCTCCCTCACAGGTAAACTCTGCTCCACTCTTCATACAGCTGCTCCGCACCCTCACAGGAAGACTCCGCTCCACTCTTCATACTGCTGCTCTGCTCCCTCACAGGCAAACTGACATACACCCTTTATACAGCCTCTCCGTTCCCTCACAGCTAAACTCCACTCTTGCTCTTTATAGAGCCGCTCCGCTCCTTCACAGGTAAACTCCGCTCCCTCACAGGTAAACACTGTTCCGCTCTTTATAGAGCCGCTCCGCTCCCTCACAGGTAAACCCCGCTCCATTCCTTATACAGACGCTCCACTTCCTCACAGGTAAACTCCGCTACCGCTCTTTATACAGCCACTCCGCACCCCCACAGGTAAACCCTGCTCCATTTGTTATACAGACGCTCCACTTCCTTACAGGTAAACTCCGCTGCACACTTTATACAGCCGCTCCACTCCCTCACAGGTAAACCCCGCTCCCTCACAGGTAAACACTGTTCCGCTCTTTATACTGCTGCTCCCCTCCCTCACAGGTAAACTCCACTCTGCTCTTCATACAGCTGTTCCGCTCCTTCACAGGTAAACTCCGTTCCCTCACAGTTAAACACTGTTCCGTTCTTTATACAGCTGCTCCACTCCCTCACAGGTAAACTCCACTATCACTCTTTCTACAGCCGCTCCGCTCCTTCACAGGTAAACTCCTCTACCGCTCTTCATACAGCCGCTCCGCTCCCTCACAGGTAAACTCCGCTCCACTCTTTATACAGCTGCTCCGCTCCCACACAACTAAACTCAACTCTCACTCTTTATAGAGCCACTCCACTCCCTCACAAATAAACTCAACTCTCACTCTTTATACAGCCGCTCCGCTCCCTCACAACTAAACTCAACTCTCACTCTTTATACAGCCGCTCCGCACCCTCACAGGTCAGCTCCGATCCACTCTTCATATTGCTGCTGCATTCCCTCACAGGTAAACTCCACTCTCGCTCTTTATACAGCCGCTCCACTCCCACACAGGTAAACTCTGCTCCAGATCTTTATACAGCCACTGTGGTCCCCCACAGGTAAACTCTGCTACCGATCTTCATACAGCCGCTCCGCTCCCTCACTGGTAACCTCCGCTCCACTCTTCAGACAGCCGCTCCGCTACCTCACAAGTAAACTCCACTGTGTTCTTTATACAGCCGCTCTGCTCCCTGACAGGTAAACTCCGCTCCGCTCTTTTTACAACCGCTCCGCTCCCTCACAGGTAAACTCCGCTCCGCTCTTCATACAGATGCTCTGCTCCCTCACAGGTAAACTCCGCTCCCTCAGAGGTAAGCATTGTTTCGCTCGGTATACAGCTGCTCCGCTCCCTCACAGGTAAACTCCACTCTCGTTCTTTATACAGCCGTTCAGCTCCCTCACAGGTAAACTCCACTCTTGCTCTTTATACAGCTGCTCCGCTCCCTTACAGGTAAACTCCGCTCCCTCACAGGTAAACACTGTTCCGGACTTTATACAGCTGCTCCACTCCCTCACAGGTAAACTCCACACTTGCTCTTTATACAGCTGCTTGGTTCCCTCACAGGGAAACTCCACTCCCCTCTTCATAACGCTGCTCTGCTCCCTCACAGGTAAACTCCGTTCCACTCTTCATACAGCTGTTCCACTCCCTCACAGGTAAACTGCGCTCCCTCATAGGTAAACACTGTTCCGCTCTTTATACAGCTGCTCCGCTCCCTCACAGTAAACTCCACTCTCGCTCTTTATACAGCTGCTTGGCTCCCTCACAGGTAAACTCTGCTCCGCTCTTTATACAGCCACTCCCCTCCCTCACAGCTAAACTCCACACTCGCTCTTTATAAAGCCGGTCCGTTCCTTCACAGGCAAACTCCGCTACCGCTCTTTATACAGCCACTCCACACCCTCACAGGTAAACTCCGCTCCATTCGTTATACAGACGCTCCACTCCCTCACAGGTAAACTCCGCTGCACTCTTTATACAGCCGGTCCGATCCCTCACAAGTAATCTCGGCTCCCTCACAGGTAAACACTGTTCCCCTCTTTATATAGCTGCTCCGCTCCCTCACAAGTAAGCTCCACTCTTGCTCTTTATAGAGCTGCTCCACTCCCTCACAGGTAAACACCGCTCCGCTCTTCATACAGCCGGTCTGCTCCCTCACAGGTAAACTCCGCTGCACTGTTCATACAGCTGCTCCGCTCCCTCACAGGTAAACTCCATTCCCTCACAGCTATACACTGTTCCCCTCCTTATACAGCTGCTCCGCTCCCTCACAAGTAAGCTCCACTCTTGCCCTTTATACAGCTGTTCCACTTCCTCACGGGACAACTCCGATCCACTGTTCATACAGCTGCTCCGCTCCATACAGATCAACTCCGCTCCCTCACAGGTAAACACCACTCTGCTCTTTATACAGCCGCTCCGCTCCCTCACACGTAACCTCCACTCCGCTCGTCATACAGCTGCTCCGCTCCCTCACAGCTAAACTCCACTCTGCTCTTTATACAGCTGCTCTGCTCCCTTACAGGTAAACTCCACTCTCGCTCTTTTTACGGCTGCTCCGTTCCCTCACAGATAAACACCGCTGCGTTCATTATACAGCCGTTCCACTCCCTCACAGGTCCACTCCGCTCTTCTCCCTCAGATGTAAACTCTGCTCTGCTCTTTGTACAGTCTCTCTGCTCCCTCACAGGTAAACTCCACTCTCGCTCTTTATACAGCCGCTCCACTCTCTCACAGCTAAACTCCACTCTCGCTCTTTATACAGCCGCTCCACTTCATCACATGTAAACTCCTCTCCACTCTCCATATAGCTGCTACGTTCGCTCACAGGTAAACTCTGCTCCCTCACAGGTAAAGGCCGCTCCCTCAGAGGTAAATACTTTTCCACACTTTATACAGCTGCTGCATTCCCTCACAGGTAAAGTCCACTCTCGCTCTTTATACAGCCGCTCCGCTCCCTCACAGGTAGACTCTAATCCAGATCTTTATATAGCCACTCTCGTCCCCCACAGGTAATCTCTGCTCCCGATCTTTATACAGCAGCTCCGCTCCCTTACAGGTAAACTCCGCTCTCTCACAGGTAAACACTGTTCCGGACATAATACAGCTGCTCTACTCCCTCACAGGGAAACTCCACTCTCATTCTTTATACAGCCGCTTGGTTACCTCACAGGGAAGCTCCGCTCCGCTCTTTATACAGCCGCTCCGCTCCCTCACAAGTAACTCCACTCCCCTCATCATAACTCTGCTGTGCTCCCTCACAGGTAAACTACGCTCCCTCACAGGTAAACACTGTTCCGCTCTTTATACAGCTGCTCCGCTCCCTCACAGGTACATTCCGCTCCCTCAGAGGTAAACACTGTTCCGCTCTTTATACTGCTGCTCCCCTCCCTCACAGGTAAACTCCACTCTGCTCTTCTTATAGCTGTTCCGCTCCCTCACAGGTAATCTCCACTATCACTCTTTCTACAGCCGCTCCGCTCCTTTACAGGTAAACTCCTCTACCGCTCTTTATACAGCCGCTCCGCTCCCTCACAGGTAAACTCCACTCCACTCTTTATACAGCTGCTTCGCTCCCACACAGCTAAACTCAACTCTCGCTCTTTATACAGCTGCTCCGCTCCCTCACAGCTAACTGAACTCTCGATTTTTATACAGCCGCTCCGCACCCTCACAGGTCAGCTCCGATCCACTCTTCATATTGCTGCTGCATTCGCTCACAGGTAAACTCCACTCTCGCTCTTTCTACAGCCGCTCCGCTCCCTCACAGCTAAACTCTGCTCCCGATCTTCGTACAGCCACACTGCTCCCTCACTGGTAAACTCCGCTCCACTCTTCAGACAGCCGCTCCGCTACCTCACAAGTAAACTCCACTCTGTTCTTTATACAGCTGCTCTGCTCCCTGACAGGTAAACTCCGCTCCGCTCTTCATACAGATGCTCCGCTCCCTCACAGGTAAACTCCGCTCTTGCTCTTTATACAGCTGCTTGGTTCCCTCACAGGGAAACTCCACTCCCCTCTTTATAACGCTGCTCTACTCCCTCACAGGTAAACTCCACTCCACTCTTCATACAGCTGTTCCACTTCCTCACAGGTAAACTGCGCTCCCTCATAGGTAAACACTGTTCCGCTCTTTATACAGCTGCTCCGCTCCCTCACAGTAAACTCCACTCTCGCTCTTTATACAGCTGCTTGGCTCACTCACAGGTAAACTCTGCTCCGCTCTTTGTACAGCCACTCCCCTCCCTCACAGCTAAACTCCACACTCGCTCTTTATTGAGCCGGTCCGCTCCTTCACAGGTAAACTCCGCTACCGCTCTTTATACAGCCACTCCACACCCTCACAGGTAAACTCCGCTCCATTCGTTATACAGCCGCTCCGCTCCCTCACAGGTAAACTCCGCTCCGCTCGTCATACAGCTGTTCCGCTCCCTCATAGGTGAACTCTGCTCCCTCACAGGTAAACACTGTTCCGCTCTTTATACAGCTGCTCTGCTCCCTCACAGGTAAACTCCACTCTCGCTCTTTATAGAGCTGCTCTACTCCCTCACAGGTAAACACCGCTCCGCTCTTCATACAGCCGCTCTGCTCCCTCACAGGTAAACTCCGCTTCACTGTTCATACAGCTGCTCCGCTCCCTCACAGGTAAACTCCATTCCCTCACAGGTATACATTGTTCCCCTCTTTATACAGCTGCTCTGCTCCCTCACAGGTAAACTCCACTCTTGCTCTTTATACAGCTGCTCCGCTTCCTCACGGGACAACTCCGATCCACTCTTCATACAGCTGCTCCGCTCCCTCATAGATCAGCTCCACTCCCTCACAGGTAAACACCACTCTGCTTTTTATAGAGCCGCTCTGCCCCCTCACAGGTAAACTCTGCTCCACTCTTCATACAGCTGCTCCGCACCCTCAAGGGTAAACTCCGCTCCGCTCTTCATACAGCTGCTCCACTCCCTCACAGGTAAAATTCGCTACCACTCTTCATTCAGCCGCTCTGCTCCCTCACAGGTAAACACCGCTCCCTCACAGTTAAACACTGTTCCACTCTTTATACAGCTGTTCCACTCCCTCACAGGTAAACTCCGCTGCACTCCTCATACAGCTGCTCCGCTCCCTCAGATGTAAGCTCCACTCTTGCTCTTTATACAGCTGCTCTACTCCCTCACGGGACATCTCCAATCCACTCTTCATACAGCTACTGCGCTCCTTCACAGGTAAACTCCTCTACCGCACTTTATACAGCCGCTCCGCTCCCTCACAGCTAACTGAACTCTCGCTCTTTATACAGCCGCTCCGCACCCTCACAGGTCAGCTCCGATCCACTCTTCATATTGCTGCTGCGTTCCCTCACAGGTAAACTCCACTCTCGCTCGTTATACAGCCGCTCTGCTCCCTCACAGGTAAACGCTGCTCCAGATCTTTATACAGCCACTCTGGGCCCCCACAGGTAAACTCTGCTCCCGATCTTCATACAGCCTCTCCGCTCCCTCACTGGTAACCTCCGCTCCACTCTTCAGACAGCCGCTCCGCTACCTCACAAGTAAACTCCACTCTGTTCTTTATACAGCCGCTCCGCTCCCTCACAGGTAAACTCCGCTCCGCTCTTCATACAGATGCTCCACTCCCTCACAGGTAAACTCCACACTTGCTCTTTATACAGTTGCTTGGTTCCCTCACAGGGAAACCCCACTCCCCTCTTCATAACGCTGCTCTGCTCCCTCACAGGTAAACTGCGCTCCCTCATAGGTAAACACTGTTCCGCTCTTTATACAGCTGCTCCGCTCCCTCACAGTAAACTCCACTCTCGCCCTTTAAACAGCTGCTCGGCTCCCTCACAGGTAAACTCTGCTCCGCTCTTTATACAGCCACTCGCCTCCCTCACAGCTAAACTCCACACTCGCTCTTTATAGAGCCGGTCCGCTCCTTCACAGGTAAACTCCGCTACCGCTCTTTATACAGCCACTCCACACCCTCACAGGTAAACTCCGCTCCATTCGTTATACAGACGCTCCACTCCCTCACAGGTAAACTCCGCTGCACTCTTCATACTGCTGCTCTGCTCCCTCACAGGCAAACTGTGCTACACCCTTTATACAGCTGCTCCGCACCCTCACAGGTAAACTCCACTCCGCTCTTCATACAGCTGCTCCGCTCCCTCACAGATGAACTCTGCTCCCTCACAGGTAAACACTGTTCCGCTCTTTATACAGCTGCTCTGCTCCCTCACAGGTAAACTCCGCTGCACTCTTTATACAGCCGGTCCGATCCCTCACAGGTAATCTCCGCTCCCTCGCAGGTAAACTCCGCTCCGCTCTTCATACTGCTGCTCTGCTCCCTCACAGGCAAACTGTGCTACACCCTTTATACAGCTGCTCCGCACCCTCACAGGTAAACTCCACTCCGCTCTTCATACAGCTGCTCCGCTCCCTCACAGGTGAACTCTGCTCCCTCACAGGTAAACACTGTTCCGCTCTTTATACAGCTGCTCTGCTCCCTCACAGGTAAACTCCACTCTCGCTCTTTATACAGCTGTTCCGCTCCCTCACAGGTGAACTCTGCTCCCTCACAGGTAAACACTTTTCCACTCTTTATACAGCTGCTCTGCTCCCTCACAGGTGAACTCCGCTTCCTCACAGGTAAACACCGTTCCGCACTTTATACAGCTGCTCTGCTCCCTCACAGGTAAACTCCACTCCGTTCATTATACAGCCGCTCCACTCACTCACAGGTCGACTCTGCTGCACTCCCTCAGATGTAAACTCTGCTCCGCACTTTGTACAGTCACTCTGCTCCCTCACAGGTAAACTCCACTCTCACTCTTTATACAGTCGCTCCACTCCATCAAGGGTAAACTGCGCTGCACTCTCCATATAGCTGCTACCTTCCCTCGCAGGTAAACTTCACTCCCTCACAGGTAAAGTCCGCTCCCTCACAGGTAAACACTTTTCCACACTTTATACCTCTGCTTCGCTCCCTCACTGGTAAACTCCGCTTCACTCTTCATACAGCTGCTCCGCTCCCTCACAGGTAAAATCCGCTCCCCTCTTCATACAGTCGCTCTGCTCCCTCACAAGTAAACTCCACTCTCGTTCTTTATACAGCCGCTCTGCTCCCTCACAGGTAAACTCCATTCCCTCACAGGTAAACACTGTTCCGCTCTTTATACAGCTGCCCATCTCCCTCACAGGTAAGCTCCACTCTTGCTCTTTGTACAGCTGCTCCACTCCTTCACAGGTAAACTCCGCTACCGCTCTTTATACATCCGCTCCGCTCCTTCACAGGTAAAATTCGCTACCACTCTTCATTCAGTCGCTCTGCTCCCTCACAGGTAAAAACTGCTCCGCTGTTCATACAGCCGCTCTTCTCCTTCACAGGTAAACCCCGCTGCACTCTTCATACAGCTGCTCTGCTCCCTCTCAGGTAAACACTGTTCCCCTCTTTATAGAGCTGCTCCGCTCCCTCACGGGACAACTCCGATCCACTGTTCATACAGCGGCTCCGATCCTTCACAGGTAAACTCCGCTACCGCTCTTTATACAGCGGCTCCGCTCCCTCACAGGTAAACTCCGCTCCACTCTTCATACTGCTGCTTGGCTCCCTCACAGACAAACTGTGCTACACCCTTTATACAGCCGCTCCGCTCCCTCACAGGTAAACTCCACTGCGCTCTACATACAGCTGCTGCGCTCCCTCACAGGTGAACTCTGCTTCCTCACAGGTAAACACTGTTCCGCTCTTTATACAGCTGCTTTGCTCCCTCACAGGTAAACACCGCTCCGTTCATTATACAGCCGCTGCACTCCCTCACAGGTCCGCTCCGCTCCACTTCCTCAGATGTAAGCTCTGCTCCGCTCTTTGTACAGTCACTCTGCTCCCTCACAAGTAAACTCCGCTCCCCTCTTCATACAGTCGCTCCGCTCCCTCACAAGTAAACTCCACTCTGTTCTTTATACAGCCGCTCTGCTCCCTGACTGGTAAACTCTGCTCCGCTCTTTATACAGCCGCTCCGCTCCTTCACAGGTAAACTCCTCTCCGCAATTCATACAGATGCTCCGCTCCCTCACAGTTAAACTCCACTCCCTCACAGGTAAACACCGCTCTATTCTTTATACAGCTGCTCCGCTCCCTCACAGGTAAACACTGTTCCGCACTTTATACAGCTGCTCGGCTCCCTCACAGGTAAACTCCACTCTCGCTCTTTATAGAGCCGCTCCGCTCTTTCACAGGTAAACTCCACTATTGCTGTTTATACAGCCACTCCGCACCCTCACAGGTAAACTCCGCTCCATTCCTTATAGAGACGCTCCACTTCCTCACAGGTTAACTCCGCTGCACACATTTATACAGCCGCTCTGCTCCCTCACAGGTAAACTCCGCTCTCTCACAGGTAAACACTGTTCCGCTCTTTATACTGCTGCTCCCCTCCCTCACAGGTAAACTCCACTCTCGTTCTTTATACAGCCGCTCTGCTCCCTCACAGCTAAACTCTGCTCCACTCTTTATTCGGCCGCTCTGCTCCCTCACAGGTAAACACTGTTCCCCTCTTTATACAGCTGCCCATCTCCCTCACAGGTAAGCTCCACTCTTGCTTTTTGTACAGCTGCTCCACTCCTTCACAGGTAAACTCCGCTACCGCTCTTTATACAGCCGCTCCGCTCCTTCACAGGTAAAATTCGCTACCACTCTTCATTCAGTCGCTCTGCTCCCTCACAGGTAAAAACTGCTGCACTCTTCATACAGCCGCTCTTCTCCTTCACAGGTAAACCCCGTTGCACTCTTCATACAGCTGTTCCGCTCCCTCACAAGTGAACTCCGCTTCCTCACAGGTAAACACTGTTCCGCTCTTTATACAGCTGCTTTGCTCCCTCACAGGTAAACACCGCTCCGTTCATTATACAGCCGCTGCACTCCCTCACAGGTCCACTCCGCTCCACTCCCTCAGATGTAAACTCTGCTCCACTCTTTGTACAGTCAGTCTGCTCCCTCACTGGTAAGCTCCGCTCCCCTCTTCATACAGTCGCTCCACTCCCTCACAAGTAAACTCCACTCTGTTCTTTATACAGCCGCTCTGCTCGCTGACTGGTAAACTCCGCTCCGCTCTTTATACAGCCGCTCCGCTCGCTCACAGGCAAACTCCACTCCCTCACAGGTAAACACCGCTCTATTCTTTATACAGCTGCTCCGCTCCCTCACAGGTAAACTCCACTCTCGCTCTTTATAGAGCCGCTCCGCTCCTTCACAGGTAAACTCCACTATCGCTGTTTATACAGCCGCTCCGCACCCTCACAGGTAAACTCCGCTCCATTCCTTATAGAGATGCTCCACTTCCTCACAGGTAAACTCCGCTGCACACATTTATACAGCCGCTCCGCTCCCTCACAGGTAAACACTGTTCCGCTCTTTATACAGCTGCTCCCCTCCCTCAGAGGTAAACCCCACTCCGCTCTTCATAACGCTGCTCTGCTCCCTCACAGGTAAACTCTGCTCCGCTCTTCGTACAGCTGTTCCGCTCCCTCACAGGTAATATCCGCTCCCTCACAGTTAAACACTGTTCCGCTCTTTATACAGCTGCTCCGCTCCCTCACAAGTAAACTCCAATCGCGCTCTTTATATATCTGCTTGGCTTCCTCACAGGTAAACTCCACTCTCGCTCTTTATACAGCCGCTCCGCTCCTTCACAGGAAAACTCCGCTACCGCTCTTTATACATCCGCTCCGCTCATTCACAACTAAACTCAACTCTCGCTCTTTGTACAGCCGCTCCGCTCCTTCACAGCTAAACTCAACTCTCGCTCTTCATACAGCCGCTCCGCTCCCTCACAACTAAACTCAACTCTCGCTCTTTATAGAACCGCTCTGCTCCCTCACAACTAAACTCAACTCTCACTCTTTATAGAGCTGCTCCGCTCCCTCACAGCTAAACTCAACTCTTGCTCTTTATACAGGTAAGCTCCACTCTTGCTCTTTATACAGCTGCTCCGCTCCCTCACAAGTAAGGTCCACTCTTGCTCTTTATACAGCCGCTCAGCTCCCTCACAGGTAAACTCCACTCTCGCTCTTTATACAGTTGCTTGGTTCCCTCACAGGGAAAATCCGCTCTGCTCTTCATACAGCCGCTCCGCTCCCTCACAGGTAAACTCCACTCCTCTCTTCATAACCCTGCTCTGCTCCCTCACAGGTAAACTCCGCTCCCTCACAGGTAAACACTGTACCGCTCTTTATACAGCTGCTCCGCTCCCTCACAGGTAAACTCCACTCTCGCTCTTTATACAGCTGCTTGGCTCCCTCACAGGTAAGCTCTGCTCTGCTCTTTATACAGCCGCTCCACTCCCTCACAGCTAAACTCCACTCTCGCTCTCTATAGAGCCGCTCCGCTCCATCACAGGTAAACTCCGCTACCGCTCTTTATACAGCTGTTCCGCTCCCTTACAGATCAACTCCGCTCCCTCACAGGTAAACACCACTCCACTTTTATAGAGCCGCTCTGCACCCTCACAGGTAAGCTGCACTCCATTCTTTATACAGCCGTTCTGCTCCCTCACAGGTAAACTCCGCTCTGCTCTTCATATAGCTGCTCCGCTCTCTCACAGGTAAACTCCGCTCCCTCAGAGGTAAACACTGTTTCGCTCTGTATACAGCTGCTCCGCTCCCTCACACGTTAACTCCACTCTGGTTCTTTATAGAGCCGGTCCGCTCCTTCACAGGTAAACTCCGCTACCGCTCTTTATACAGCCACTCCGCACCCTCACAGGTAAACTCTGCTCCACTCCTTATACTGACGCTCCACTCCCTCACAGGTAAACTCCGCTGCACTCTTTATACAGCCGCTCCGCTCCCTCACAGGTAAACTCTGCTCCCTCACAGGTAAGCTCCGCTCCCTCACAGGTAAACACTGTTCCGCGCTTTATACTGCTGCTCCGCTCCTTCACAGGTAAACTCCACTCCGCTCTTCATAACACTGCTCTGCTCCCTCACAGGTAAACTCTGCTCCGTTCTTCATATAGCTGCTCCGCTCCCTTACAGATAATCTCCACTCCCTCACAGCTAAACACTGTTCCGCTCTTTATATAGCTGCTCCGCTCCCGCACAGCTAAACTCCACTCTCGCTATTTATACTGCTGCTCCGCTCCCTCACAGGTAAACTCCACTCCGCTCTTCATAACGCTGCTCTGCTCCCTCACAGGTAAACTCTGGTCCGCTCTTCATACAGCTGCTCCGCTCCCTTACAGATAATCTCCACTCCCTCACAGCTAAACACTGTTCCGCACTTTATACAGCTGCTCCGCTCCCTCACAGGTCAGCTCCGATCCACTCTTCATACAGCTGCTCCGGTCCCTCTCAGGTAAACTCTGCACCCTCACTGGTAAACACCACTCTGCTCTTTATACAGCTACTCTGCTCCCTCACAGGTAAACTCTGCTCCCGATCTTTATACAGCCGCTCCGCTCCCTGACAGGTAAACTCCGCTCCACTCTTCATACAGCCACTCCGCTCCCTCACAAGTAAGCTGCACTCCGTTCTTTATACAGCCGCTCCGCTCCCTCACAGGTAAACTCCGCTCCGTTCTTCATATAGCTGCTCCGCTCCCTCACAGGTTAACTCCACTCTCGTTCTTTATAGAGCCGCTCCGCTCCTTCACAGGTAAACTCCGCTACCACTCTTTATACAGCCACTCCGCACCCTCACAGGTAATCCCTGCTCCATTCCTTACACAGACGCTCCACTGCCTCACAGGTAAACTCCACTGCACACTTTATACAGCCACTCCGCTCCCTCACAGGTAATCTTCGCTCCCTCACAGTTAAACACTGTTCCGCTCTTTATACTGCAGCTCCCCTCCCTCACAAGTAAACTTCACTCTGCTCTTCATAACACTGCTCTGCTCCCTCTCAGGTAAACTCTGCTCCGCTCTTTATACAGCTGCTCTGCTCCCTCACAAGTAAACCCCAGCCTCGCTCTTTATACAGCTGCTTGGTTCCCTCACAGGTAAACTCTGCTGCGCTCTTTATACAGCCGCTCCGCTCCCTCACAGCTAAATTCCACTCTCGTTCTTTATACAGCCGCTCCGCTCCCTGACAGGTAAACTCCGCACCACTCTTTATACAGCTGCGCCGCTCCCACACAGCTAAACTCAACACTCGCTCTTTATACAGCTGCTCCGCTCCCTGACAGGTAAACTCCGCACCACTCTTTATACAGCTGCACCGCTCCCACACAGCTAAACTCAACACTCGCTCTTTCTACAGCCGCTCCGCTCCCTCACAGGTAAACTCACCTCTCACTCTTTATGGAGCTGCTCCGCTCCCTCACAGCTAAACTCACATCTCACTGTTTATAGAGCCGCTCTGCTCCCTCACAGCTAAACTCCACTCCGCTCTTCATACAGCTGCTCCGCTCCCTCACAGGTAAACCCTGCTCCCTCACACGTAAACACTGCTCCGTTCTGTATACAGCCGCTCCACTCCCTCACAGGTAAACTCCGCTCCCTCAGAGGTAAACACTGTTTCGCTCTGTATACAGCTGCTCCGCTTTCTCACATGTAAACTCCGCTCCCTCACAGGTGAACTGCACTCTCGTTCTTTATACAGCCGCTCAGCTCCCTCACAGGTAAACTCCACTCTCGCTCTTTATACAGCCGCTCCGCTCCCTCACAGGTAAACTCCACTCCTCTCTTCATAACCCTGCTCTGCTCCCTCACAGGTAAACTCCGCTCCCTCACAGGTAAACACTGTTCCGCTCTTTATACAGCTGCTCCGCTCCCTCACAGGTAAACTCCACTCTCGCTCTTTATACAGCTGCTTGGCTCCCTCACAGGTAAGCTCTGCTCCGCTCTTTATACAGCCGCTCCACTCCCTCACAGCTAAACTCCACTCTCGCTCTCTATAGAGCCGCTCCGCTCCATCACAGGTAAACTCCGCTACCGCTCTTTATACAGCCACTCCGCACCCTCACAGGTAAACTCCGCTCCACTCCTTATACAGCCGCTCAGCTCCCTCACAGGTAAACACTGTTCCGCGCATTATACTGCTGCTTCGCTCCCTCACAGGTAAACTCCACTCCGCTCTTCATAACACTTCTCTGCTCCCTCACTGGTAAACTCTGCTCCGCTCTTTATACAGCCGCTCCGCTCCCTGACAGGTAAACTCCACTCCCCTCTTCATAACGCTGCTCTGCTCCCTCACAGGTAAACTCCGCTCCACTCTTCATACAGCTGTTCTGCTCCCTCACAGGTAAACCCCGCTCCCTCACAGGTAAACACTGTTCCGCTCTTTATACAGCTGCTCCGTTCCCTCACAGCTAAACTCCACTCTCGCTCTTTATAGAGCCGCTCTGCTCCTTCACAGGTAAACTCCGCTCCACTCCTTATACAGCTGCTCCGCTCCCTCACAGGTAAACACTGTTCAGCGCTTTATACTGCTGCTCCGCTCTTTCACAGGTAAACTCCACTCCGCTCTTCATAACGCTGCTCTGCTCCCTCACAGGTAAACTCTTCTCCGCTCTTCATACAGCTGCTCCGCTTCCTTACAGCTAATCTCCGCTCCCTCACAGCTAAACACTGTTCCGCTCTTTACACAGCCGCTCTGTTCCCTCACAGGTAAACTCTGCTCCCGATATTTATACAGCCGCTCCGCTCCTTCACAGGTAAACTCCGCTCCACTCTTCATATTGCTGCTCCGCTCCCTCACAGGTAAACTCCGCTCCCTCAGAGGTAAACACTGTTTCGCTCTGTATACAGCTGCTCTGCTCCCTCACAGGTTAACTCCACTCTGGTACTTTATGGAGCCGGTCCACACCTTCAGAGGTTAACTCCGCTACCGCTCTTTATACAGCCACTCCGCCCCCTCACAGGTAAACTCCGCTCCACTCCTTATGCTGACGCTCCACTCCCTCACAGGTAAACTCCGCTGCACTCTTTATACAGCTGTTCCACTCCCTCACAGGTAAACTCCGCTCCCTCACAGGTAAACACTGTTCCGCGCATTATACAGCTGCTCCGCTCCCTCACAGGTAAACTCCACTCCACTCTTTCTACAGCCGCTCCGTTCCCTCACAGGTAAACTCCGCTCCACTCTTTATACAGCTGCTCCGCTCCCACACAGCTAAACTCAACACTCGCTCTTTCTACAGCCGCTCCGCTCCCTCACAGGAAAACTCACCTCTCACTCTTTATAGAGCCGCTCCGCTCCCTCACAGCTAAACTCACCTCTCACTGTTTATAGAGCCGCTCCACTCCCTCACAGCTAAACTCCACTCCGCTCTTCATACAGCTGCTCCGCTCCCTCACAGGTAAACCCCGCTCCCTCACAGGTAAACACTGCTCCGTTCTGTATACAGCCGCTCCACTCCCTCACAGGTAAACTCCGCTCCCTCAGAGGTAAACACTGTTTCGCTCTGTATACAGCTGCTCCGCTTTATCACATGTAAACTCCGCTCCCTCACAGGTGAATTGCACTCTCGTTCTTTATACAGCCGCTCAGCTCCCTCACAGGTAAACTCCACTCTCGCTCTTTATACAGCCGCTCCACTCCCTCACAGGTAAACTCCACTCCTCTCTCCATAACCCTGCTCTGCTCCCTCAGAGGTAAACTCCGCTCCCTCACAGGTAAACACTGTTCTGCTCTTTATACAGCTGCTCCGCTCCCTCACAGGTAAACTCCACTCTCGCTCTTTATACAGCTGCTTGGCTCCCTCACAGGTAAGCTCTGCTCTGCTCTTTATACAGCCGCTCCACTCCCTCACAGCTAAACTCCACTCTCGCTCTTTATAGAGCCGCTCCGCTCCTTCACAGGTAAACTCCGCTACCGCTCTTTATACAGCCACTCCGCACCCTCACAGGTAACCTCCGCTCCACTCCTTATACAGCCGCTCAGCTCCCTCACAGGTAAACACTGTTCCGCGCATTATACTGCTGCTCCGCTCCCTCACAGGTAAACTCCACTCCGCTCTTCATAACACTGCTCTGCTCCCTCACTGGTAAACTCTGATCCGCTCTTTATACAGCCGCTCCGCTCCCTGACAGGTAAACTCCACTCTCCTCTTCATAACGCTGCTCTGCTCCCTCACAGGTAAACTCCGCTGCACTCTTTATACAGCTGTTCCACTCCCTCACAGGTAAACTCCGCTCCCTCACAGGTAAACACTGTTCCGCGCATTATACTGCTGCTCCGCTCCCTCACAGGTAAACTCCACTCCGCTCTTTATACAGCTGCTCCGCTGCCTCACAGGTAATCTCTGCTCTCGCTCTCTATACAGCTGCTTGGCTCCCTCGCAGGTAAACTCTGCTGCACTCTTTATTCAGCCACTCCGCTCCCTCACAGGTAAACTCTGCTCCACTCTTCATACAGCCACTCCCCTCCCTCACAAGTAAACTGCACTCCGTTCTTTATACAGCCGCTCCACTCCCTCACAGGTAAACTCCGCTCCGCTCTTCATATACCTGCTCCGCTCCCTCACAGGTAAACTCCGCTCCACTCTTCATACAGCCACTCCACTCCCTCACAAGTAAACTGCACTCCGTTCTTTATACAGCCGCTCTGCTTCCTCACAGGTAAACTCCGGTCCACTCTTCATATAGCTGCTCCGCTCCCTCACAGGTAAACTCCGCTCCCTCAGATGTAAACACTGTTCCGCGCTTTATACTGCTGCTCCACTCCCTCACAGGTAAACTCCGATCCATTCCTTATACAGACACTCCACTTCCTCACAGGTAAACTCCGCTGCCCACTTTATACAGCCGCTCCGCTCCCTCACAGGTAAACTCCGCTCCCTCACAGGTAAACACCGTTCCGCTCTTTATACAGCTGCTCCCCTCCCTCACAGCTAAACACTGTTCCGCTCTTTATACAGCTGCTCCGCTGCCTGACAGGTAAACTGAACTCTCGCTCTCTATACAGCTGCTTGGCTCCCTCCCAGGTAAACTCTGCTGCGCTCTTTATTCAGCCGTTCCTCTCCCTCACAGCTAAACTCCACTCTTGCACTTTATACAGCTACTCTACTCCCTCACGTGACAACTCCGATCCACTCTTCATATAGCTGTTCCGCTCCCTCACAGGTCAACTCCACACCCTCACAGGTAAAGTCCACTCTCATTCTTTATTCAGCCGCTTGGTTCCCTCACAGGTAAACTCCACTCTCGTTCTTTATACAGCCGCTCATCTCCCTAACAGGTAAACTCCACTCTTGCACTTTATACAGCTGCTCTACTCCCTCATGGGTCAACTCCGATTCACTCTTCATACAGCCGCCACGCTCCCTCACAGGTAAACTCCACTCTCGCTCTTTATACAGCCGCTCTGCTCCCTCACAGGTAAACACTGTTCCTCTCTTCATACAGCCGCTCTGCTCCCACACAGGTAAACTCCGCTCCCTCAGAGTTAAACACTGTTTCGCTCTTTATACAGCTACTCCGTTCCCTCACAGGTAAATTCCGCTCCCCCACAGGTAAACACTGTTCCAGTCTTCATACAGCTGCTCCGCTCCCTCACAGGTAAACTGCACTCTCACTCTTTATACAGCTGTTTGGTTCCCTCACAGGTAAACTCCGCTCCACTCTTTATACAGCTGCTCCGTTCCCTCACAGGTAAACTCCACTCCGCTCTTCATAACACTGCTCTGCTCCCTCACAGGTAAACACCGCTCTATTCTTTATGCAGCCCTCCGCTCCCTCACAGGTAAACTCCACTCTCGCTCTTCATAACACTGCTCTGCTCCCTTACAGGTAAACTCCGGTCCATTCTTCATACAGCTGCTCTGCTCCCTCACAGGTAAGCACTGTTACGCTCTTTATACAGCCACTGTGCTCCCACACAGATAAACTTTGCACCACTCTTTATACAGCTGCTCTGCACCCTCACGGATAAACTCCACTCCCTCATAGGTAAACACTGTTCCACTCTTCATACAGCTGCTCCGCTCCCTCACATGTAAACTCCGCTCCACTCTTCATACAGCTGTTCCATTCCCTAACAGGAAAAACACTGTTCCGCTCTTCATACAGTTGTTCCGCTCCCTCACAGATCAACTCCGCCACCTCACAGGTAAACACCACTCCGCTCTTTATACGGCCGCTCTGCTCCCTCACAAGTAAACTCTGCTCCGCTCTTCATACAGCTGTTCCGCTCCCTCACAGGTAAATACTGTTCCGCTCTTTATACAGCTGCTCCGCTCCCTCACAGGTAAATTCCATGCCGCTCTTCATACAGCTGTTCTGCTCCCTCACAGGTAAACTCCGCTCTTCATACAGCTGTTCCGCTCCCTCACAGGTAAACACTGTTCCGCTCTTTATACAGCCGCTCCGCTCCCTCACAGGTAAATTCCACTCCACTCTTTATACAGCTGTTCCGCTCCCTCACAGGTAAATTCCACGCCGCTCTTCATACAGCTGTTCCGCTCCCTCACAGGTAAACTCCGCTCCGCTCTTCATACAGCTGTTCCGCTCCCTCACAGGTAAACACTGTTCCGCTCTTCATACAGCCGCTCCGCTCCCTCACAAGTAAATTCCACTCCGCTCTTTATACAGCCACTCTGCTCCCTCACAGGTAAATTCCACTCTGCTCTTCATACAGCCGCTCTGCTTCCACACAGATAAACTCCACTCCCTCACAGGTAAACACTGTTCCATTCTTCATACATCTGCTCCGCTCCCTCACAGGTAAACTCCGCTCCCTCACAGGTAAACACTGTTCCGCTCTTTATAAAACTGCTCCCTCACAGGTAAGCTCCACTCTTGCTCTTTATACAGCTGTTCAACTCCCTCACAGGATAACTCCGATCCAGTCTTCATACAGCTGCTCCGTTCCCTCAAAGGTCAACTCTGCCCACTGACAGGTAAACACTGTTCCGCTCTTTATACGGCCGCTTCGCTCCCTGACAAGTAAACTCTGCTCTGCTCTTCATACAGCTGTTCCGCTCCCTCAAAGGTAAACACTGTTCCACTCTTTATACAGCTGCCCTGCTCCCTCACAGGTAAACTCGGTCCCTCACAGGTAAACACCGCTCGGTTCTTTGTACAGCCACTCTGCTCCCTCACAGGTAAACACCACTCCACTCTTCATACAGCTGCTCTGCTCCTCACAGGTAAACTCCAGTCCCTCACAGGTAAATTCCACTCCGCTCTTCATACAGATGTTCCGCTCCCTCACAGGTAAACACCTTTCCCTCAGAGTTAAACACTGTTTCGCTCTTTATACAGCTGCTCCGCTCCCGCACAGGTATACTCCACTCCCTCAGAGCTAAACACTGTTTCGCTCTGTATACAGCTGCTCCGCTCCCTCACAGGTAAACTTCACTCTCGTTCTTTATACAGCCGCTCATCTCCCTCACAGGTAAACTCCACTCTTGCTCTTTTACAGCTGCTCTACTCCCTCATGGGACAACTCCACTCTTGCTCTTTATACAGCGGCTCTGCTCCCTCACGGGTAAACTCCACTCCCTCACAGGTAAACACTACTCCGCTCTTTATACAGCCGCTCCACTCCCTCACAAATCAACTCCGCTCCCTCACAGGTAAACTCCACTCCGCTCTTCATAATACTGCTCTGCTCCCTCACAGGTAAACTCTGCTCCCTCACAGGTAAACACTGCTCTATTCTTTATGCAGCCCTCCGCACCCTCACAGGTAAACTCCGCTCCATTCTTCATACAGCTGCTCTGCTCCCTCACAGGTAAGCACTGTTACGCTCTTCATACAGCCGCTCTGCTCCCACACAGATAAACTTTGCACCACTCTTGATACAGCTGCTCCGCTCCCGCACAGGTAAACTCCGCTCCCTCAGAGGTAAACACTGTTTCGCTCTGTATACAGCGGTTCCGCTCCCTCACAGGTAAACTTCACTCTCGTTCTTTATACAGCCGCTCATCTCCCTCATAGGTAAACTCCACTATTGCTCCTTATACAGCTGCTCTACTCCCTCATGGGACAATTCCACTCTTGCTCTTTATACTGCTGCTCCGATCCCTCACGGGTAAACTCCACCCTTGCTCTTTATACAGCGGCTCTGCACCCTCACGGGTAAACTCCACTCCCTCACAGGTAAACACTGTTCCACTCTTCATACAGCTGCTCAGCTCCCTCACAGGTCAACTCCACCCCCTCACAGGTAAACACCACTCCGCTCTTTATACAGCTGCTCCGCTCCCTCACAGGTAAACTCCGATCCACTCTTCATACAGCTGCTCCGCTCCCTCACAGATCAACTCCGCCCCCTCACAGGTAAACACCGCTCCGTTCTTTATACAGCCGCTCTGCTCCCTCACATGTAAACTCCGCTCCACTCTTCATACAGCTGTTCCACTCCCTAACAGGTAAACACTGTTCTGCTCTTTATACAGCTGCTCCACTCCCTCATAGGTAAACTCCACTCTCGCTCTTTATACAGCTGCTTGGCTCGCTAACAGCTAAACTCTGCTCCGCTCTTTATACAGCCGCTCCGCTCCCTCACAGGTAAATTCCACTCCGCTCTTCATACAGCTGCTCTGCTCCCTCACAGGTAAATTCCGGTCTCTCACAGGTAAACACCGCTCTGCTCTTTATACAGCTGCTCCGCTCCCTCACATCTAAACTCTGCTCCGCTCTTTGTACAGTCACTCTGCTCCCTCACAGGTAAACTCCACTCTCGCTCTTTATACAGCCGCTCTGCTCCCTCACAGGTAAACTATGCTGCACTTTTCATACATCTGCTCTGCACCCTCACATGTAAACTCCGCTCCCTCAGAGGTAAACACTGTTTCGCTCTTTATACAGCTACTCCGTTCCCTCACAGGTAAATTCCACTCCCTCACAGGTAAACACTGTTCCGGTCTTTATACAGTTGCTCCACTCCCTCACAGGTAAACTCCATTCTCGCTCTCTATAAAGCTGCTTGGTTCCCTCACAGGTAAACTCCGCTCCGCTCTTTATACAGCCGCCCCGCTCCCTCACAGGTAAACTCCACTCCGCTCTTCATACAGCTGCTCCGCTCCCTCACAGGTAAACTCCGCTCCCTCACAGGTAAACACCGCTCTATTCTTTATGCAGCCCTCCGCACCCTCACAGGTAAACTCTGCTCCATTCTTCATACAGCTGCTCTGCTCCCTCACAGATAAACTCCGCTCCCTCAGAGGTAAACACTGTTTCGCTCTGTATACAGCTGCTCCGCTCCCTCACAGGTAAACTCCACTCTTGTTCTTTATACAGCCGCTCATCTCCCTCATAGGTAAATCCACTCTTGCTCTTTATACAGCTGCTCTACTCCCTCAAGGGACAACTCCACTCTTGCTCTTCATGCAGCTGCTCCGATCCCTCACTGGTAAACTCCGCTGCACTCTTCATACAGCTGCTCTGCTCCCTCACAGGTAAACTCCGCTCCCTCAGAGGTAAACACTATTTTGCTCTGTATACAGCTGCTCTGCGCCCTCACAGGTAAACTCCACTCTCGCTCTTTATACAGCTGCTCCACTCCGTCACAGGTAAACTCCACTCTCGCTCTTTATACAGCTGCTCCGCTCCCTCACAGGTAAACTCCACTCTCGCTCTTTATACAGCTGCTCCGCTCCGTCACAGGTAAACTCCACTCTCGCTCTTTATACAGCTGCTCCACTCCGTCACAGGTAAACTCCACTCTCGCTCTTTATATAGCCGCTCCGCTCCCTCATAAGTAAACTCCACTCCGCTCTTCATTCCGCTGCACCACTCCCTCACAAGTAAACTCCGCTCCGCTCTTCATACAGCTGTTCCACTCCCTCACAGGTAAACACTGTTCCACTCTTTATACAGCTGCTCCACTCCCTCATAGGTAAACTCCACTCTCGCTCTTTATACAGTTGCTCGGCTCCCTAACAGGTAAATTCTGCTCTGCTCTTTATACAGCCGCTCCGCTCCCTGACAGTTAAATCGACTCTGCTCTTCATACAACTGCTCTGCTCCCTCACAGGTAAACTCCGGTCCTTCACAGGTAAACACCACTCCGCTCTTTATACGGCCGCTCCGCTCCCTCACAGGTAAACACTGCTCTGCTCTTTATACAGCTGCTCCGCTCCCTCACAGGTAAACTCCGCTCTCGTTCTTTATACAGCCGCTCCACTCTCTCACAGCTAAACTTTGCTCTCGCTCTGTATACAGCCGCTCCGCTCCCTCACAGGTAACCTCTGCTCCCGATCTTTATACAGCCGCTCTGGTCCCTCACAGGTAAACTCTGCTCCCGATCTTTATACAGCTGCTCCGCTCCCTCACAGGTAAACTCTGCTCCCGATCTTTATACAGCCGCTCTGGTCCCTTCACGGTAAACTCTGCTCCCGATCTTTATACAGCCGCTCTGGTCCCTTCACGGTAAACTCTGCTCCCGATCTTTATACAGCCGCTCTGGTCCCTTCACGGTAAACTCTGCTCCCGATCATTATACAGCCACTCTGCTCCCCGACAGGTAAACTCTGCTCCCGATCTTTATACAGCTGCTCTGCTCCTTCACAGGTAAATTCCGCTCCGCTGTATATACAGCCGCTCCGCTCCCTCGCAGGTAAACTCCGCTCCACTCTTCATACATCCTCTCCGCTCCCTCACAGGTAAACCCCGATCCACTCTTTCATACAGCTGCTCTGCTCCCTCACAGGTCAACTCTGCACCCTCACAGGTAAACACCACTCCGCTCTTTATACGGCCGCTCCGTTCCCTCACAGGTAAACTCCACTTCACTCTTCATACAGCCGCTCCGCTTCCTCACAAGTAAACTCCACTCCGTACTTTATACAGCCTCTCCGCTCCTTCACAGGTAAACTCCGCTCCCTCAAAGGTAAACACTGTTTCGCTCTGTGTACAGCTGCTCCGGTCCTTCACATGTAAACTCCACTCTCGTTATTAACCTTATGTCAATCTATGCCGTTCTTTATATTCTTTCCAGTCTTCTGACTTGCCATCCGTCTTTGCGTAATTACATGCTTTTTCTTTAAGTTTGATACTGTCTTTAACTTTTTTCAGTTAACCTTGGATGGTGAGCCCTCCCCTTGGAATTTTTCTTTCTCATTAGAATGTATCTATTTCGTGTATTCAGAAATATCCTTTTAAATGTCTGCTACTGAACTGCTATTGACATATTCCTTAACCTCATTTGCCAGTTCACTTTAGTTCACTCTACTTTCATTCCCACATAATTGCCCTTATTTAAGTTTGAAATACTAATTTTGGATCCACTCTTCTCTCCCTCAATCTGAATGTAAAATTCAATCATATAATGATCACTGCTACCCAGGGGTGCCTCCACTATGAGGTTATCAATTAATCCTATCTCATTGCGCAATACCAGGTCTAGTATAGCCTGCTCTCTGGTTGGTCCCACAATGTGTTGTTCTAAGAAACTTTCCCGAAAACATTCTATGAACTCATCTATGCTACCTTTGCCCATCTGATTTTTCCAGTCAAAATGTAGATTAAAATTCCCCATGATTATTGCCTTTTCTGACAAGCTCCGATTATTTCTTCATTTCTACCCTGTCCTACCATGTGATTACTGCTAGGAGGTCTGAACACCACTCCCACAAGTGACTTCTTGCCTTTATCATTTTTCATCTCAACCCAAACTGCTTCTACATCCTAGTTTCCTGAACTTAGGTCATCCCTCTCTACTGTGCTCATACTATCATTAGTTAGCAGAGTCACCCCTCTGCCTTTTTCTAGCTTCCTGTCAACTTGCAGCCATGTCTTTGCAGTGATCTCTTTCTGAGATGTAGTGACTCTTTGTAGAATAATCTACAAGGAGGAGAGAGAGAGAGAGGGAGACAGAATGATACACACGAGATTGACTGAAGCTCAAACAGGAAAAAGAGGGAAGGATTTACAGAGAAGGGAGAGAGCAAGGGAGAAAATATATAGAAGAGAGTGAGCAAGAGAGAGAAGCAATTGGCACACAGAAGAGTGAAGAGAGAGAAGGAAATCGAGGACTGAAAGGCAGTGGGATGTACAGAGGGGAGAGAGAGTTTGGCTTTGGTGCTGTAAAGACTGGAGTCAGGAAGCAGGGGTCAGTTTGGGGTCCCAGTAGGAGAGGTGACCAGGATACAGATGCAGACCACAGGGCCCTGGATCAGTGCAAATGGTCATACGTGCTCAGGTTTGGCAGCAACTTTGAGGTTATCAGGCAGACCAGGCCCTGAGCAGAGAGTATCAGCCATGTGAGAGAATAAGACAACGGTGTATAGAAAACAAAAACAGAATTACCTGGAAAAACTCAGCAGATCTGGCAGCATCGGCGGAGAAGAAAAGAGTTGATGTTTTGAGTCAACTCTTTTCTTCTCCGCCGATGCTGCCAGACTTGCTGAGTTTTTCCAGGTAATTCTGTTTTTGTTTTGGATTTCCAGCATCCGCAGATTTTTTGTTTTTATCAAAGGTGTATAGATATAGATTGAGACGGATTTCAGTGAGATAATGAAGTACAGAGAGAGGACTTCAACATTAGAGTGAGGCTGCTGTTGTAATAGAACCTGTCATGTGATGATTATTCCATTTGTTTTTGCAATGAGCAGATCTCTCACCTGTTGGTAGTAAAACCTGAAGATCGATTCACAGCAGATCAGGCCCTGGCTCACCCTTTCTTCCAGCAGTACCTGGTGGAGGAGGTTCGTCATTTCAGCCCTTTCAGGAAGTTTAAGGTAAAGGTTGAGGAAAAAACGGCAGTCAGTGTTCACCGTCAGCATTGCCAAATCCAGCATTGCATTAGATTGCAACCAATAAATTGTCAATTATTTTCCATTGTCACAGATCGGAACCCTGAGGATCAATAACCCTGAACTCACATCCCCAATCACTAGATGTGCTCTTCACTGAAAGAGAGAATGAACTTGCATTTCTACAACCCTTTTCACATACTCAGGGTAACCCAAAGTGATTTGCAGCCAAATTAAGTACATTTGATATATAATCACTGTTGCACATGTGGAGGACAATTTGTGCACAGCAAGCTCCCATAAACATGAGTAAGAGAAATGATTCAGTAATCTTTTTTCATGATTTTGCTTGAGGAATTACTATCAGCCAAGTCATGAAGAACAACAATGCTCTTTCTCAAACTAGTGGCATAGGGTTAAATGAGACAGCCCTGAAAATTGCCATTGGAATTGTGATGCACAGTTAACCCATTCATTGTATTGTAGGTAACTTTGCCAGCTTTTTGCTGCCTGTTGTTTTGAAGATATTTGCATGTAGTCAGCACTACTAGTGCTGTTCATTGAATGCACACTTCAGCAGGAGGTCCAATAATATTACTTCTTAGCACTGTTTACCTATACCTTGTAAAGCAAAGGTGTATTGTGGCTGCTGGAGCTCCTGAAATAGGAATTGTGTCCAGTCATCAATGGCTGACTATGGGAGAGCATGTTGCAAGGTTTTCAGAACCTGCACTGGAGATGGAGGGGGAAAGGGGGAGAGATGTCCTGTATCTACACTTTGGCCAGGATCCTCTCCACATACACAATGAGAAGGCAGTGGGAAACAATACCAGAGGAGGTCAATGCCAGGAATTTAGTCTAAGGACCTGGATGGAATGCCAGAGGATTTTAATGAACTCACACTAATGGCCATGGTCAGTGAGTACACCTTCAAATACCAAACCCCATCAGTGCAGCACAAGATTCAGGTATTACTCAATTCACCATAACCCATACACTCATCTGTCAACAGTGTGCAGAGGCGGTGACGTACTGGTAATGTCTCTGGACTAGCCATCCAGAGGCCTGGAGTTAATGCTCAGGGGACAAGGGTTCAAAACTCATCTTGTCAGCTGGTGGAGTTTAAATTTGACTGGGATTTGGAGGCCGTCAGGTGGGTGTGGCAGGTGGGCCAGGGAACAGCAGGGAGATGGTGTGCCACCTATGAGAAGCTCAGCACTGCTGGGGTGGGGGTGGGAGGAGTGTAAGCGCAGAAGTCTGCGCACGGGCAGGGGAGCATGCACTGAAAACTCCCTGAAGGCAGGGATCTGAACGGTTTTAAAATTGCAAATAAAGATCCTGAAAACAAAAAACAAAGTCCCCTCATAGGACTCACTCACAGGACCATAAACATTATAAAAATTATGCCGAGATATTTTCTTTTCATTACTGTTGGAAACCTCATCTGGCCCGATTCGCTCGCCCACCAACCATAAGGTTGGACAGGCAGCAAAAAATCGCTTTCAATGAATTGATTAAGGGCCTTAACAGGCCTCTTAATTGTCAGTGGGTGCGCTGCCGACTCTTGTGTGCACCATGCTGATCGGGATATCACGCACTCTCGTTAATGATGTCGGGACACTCGTCCAAGGTCGTTGTGAAACCATTGTTGATTGTGGAAAAATCCATCTGTTTTCACTGAAAGACATCTTAGACCCAGAGCAATGTGGCTGTCTCTGAAATGGCCGAGCAAGACCTGCAGTTGGATTATACTGTTGTGTTGGTTACTGTTCAATAGTTAAGAAAAGGTCTTTGTAGTCATACGTAGGTTAACTCTAAGTCACGATTGACTCTTAGAACTATTTACAAATATACAGTAAAGGGTACAAGCTAGGAGCTATCTCCAAGCTGGCTCTGTCCAACACCAGACTGACCCTGGGTGTGGGTCATGTGCTCTCTTACATCCCTGTGTGGGCAGTACTGTACTCAGTCCCATATTAATCCTAGTACAAATCAGTACAGGAAAGTCAATAAGGTATGAAACTGGACAGACCACCTGGCATTGACTGAGGCAAGGGAAAGGACAACAGGACACCCAGCCCGGTCAGCCCTGCAAAATCGCCCTCACTAACAAAAATTGTGCCAAAGTTGGCTGTCCCACAGACTAATCAGCAACAGCCTGACTTAGTCACAGATTTTCACCCCAAGTCATGTTCCCCGAGTCAGAAGGTTTTCAATTCAGAGAGGGGCAAGGCTGAAATAGGAGTGAGTCACACCAGAGCCAGTGCACAGACTGCTGGGAAAAAAGGCCTGCCTCTGTGCCCATGGCTGTGTATAAATTGTTAAAAAGTAATAAAACAAAATCACACATCAAAGGCTCACCCCTCAACCTGCCTCACTCACCCACACACACTCCCTATGCCCCATCCATGATAGCCTATGCCAAACCATACTCCCAGCCTCCCCATGGCCACTCATAGCCCCTATGCCAGCCCATGACACTCCACCCATCCCCCATAACACGTCATATTGCTCTATGACATCTTAATGCCAACAGATCCCACACCATAGCCCCTACCCACCATCCTTTAACCATACCCCCTCCATGTCAATTCACCAAGTATTCATTCACTCTTTCTGGACAAATAGACAGTCCAAATGAGTTTGTGTGTAAATTGCATAATCATGTTTAATTCTAAGAATCCAAAGTGATAATTTACATCTCCCAGAGGTGGTGCAGTGTGGAGGGATAGATGGATATGTGCAGTGTGGAGGGATTGACGGAGATGTGCAATGTGCAGGGATTGATGGAGATGTGCAGTGTGGAGGGATTGACGGAGATATGCAATGTGGAGGGATTGACGGAGATGTGCAGGGTGGAGGGATTGATGGAGATGTGCAGTGTGGAGGGATTGACGGAGATATGCAATGTGGAGGGATTAACGGAGATGTGCACTGTGGAGGGATTGATGGAGATGTGCAGTGTGGAAAGAATGACGGAGATGTGCAGTGTGGAGGGATTGACGGAGATGTGCAGTGTGGGGGGATTGACGGAGATGTGCAGTGTGGAGGAACTGATGGAGATGTGCATTGTGGGGGGATTGCAGGAGATGTGCAGTGCGGAGGGATTGATGGAGATGTGGAATGCAGGGTATGGAAAGAGATGTACAGTGCGGAGCTAATGTACTGGATGTGCAATCCACAGGAACAGAAGGAGATGTGCAGTGCAGAGGGATTGATGGAGATGTGCAATGCAGGGGATAGAAGCAGATGTGCAGTGTGGAGGAACTGATGGAGATGTGCACTGTGGGGGGATTGCAGGAGATGTGCAGTGTGGAGGGAATGATGGTGATATGCAGCGCGGAGGGATTGATGGAGATATGCAATGCAGGGTATGGAAAGAGATGTACAGTGCGGAGCTAATGTACTGGATGTGCAATCCACAGGAACAGAAGGAGAGGTGGAGCGCAGAGGGATTCAAGGAGATGTGCAATGTGGAGGGATTGAAGGAGATGTGTAGCGCAGAGGGATTGAAGGAGATAAGCAGTGCAGAGGGATTGACGGAGATGTGCAGTGTGGACAGATTGACGGAGATGTGCAGTGTGGACAGATTGACGGAGATGTGCAGTGTGGAGGGATTGAGGGGGAGCTGCTGTGTGGAGGGATTGATGGAGATGTGCTGTGTGGGGGGATTGAAGGAGATGTGCTGTGTGGGGGGATTGACGGAGATGTGCTATGTGGAGGGATTGACGGAGCTGTGCAGTGTGGGGGGATTGACGGAGAGGTGCAGTGAGGCGGGATTGAAGGAGATGTGCAGTGTGGGGGGATTGACGGAGATGTGTAGTGTGGGGGGATTGATGGAGATGTGAAGCGCAAAGGGATTAAAGGAGATATGCGGTGTTGGGGGCATTGAGGGAGATGTGCAATGTGGAGGGATTGATGGAGATGTGTAGTGCGGAGGGATTGACGGAGATGTGCAATGTGGAGGGATTGACGGAGATGTTTAGTGTGGAGGGATTGACGGAGGTGTGCAGTGTGGGGGGATTGACGGAGATGTGCAATGTGGAGGGATTGACGGAGATGTGTAGTGTGGAGGGATTGCTGGAGATGTTCCAATGTGGAGGGATTGCCGGAGATGTTCCAATGTGGAGGGATTGACGGAGATGTGAAGAGCAGAGGGATTGAGGGAGAGGTGCAGTGTGCAGGGATTGATGGAGATGTGCAGTGTGGAAAGAATGACGGAGATGTGCACTGTGGAGGGATTGACAGAGATGTGCAATGCAGGGACAGAATGAGATGCGCAACGTGGAGCTATTGTATTGGATGTGCAGTGCTAAGGAATTGAGGGAAATGTGACGTGCGAGAAATTGAAGGAGATGTGCATCCGGCATGATTGAGAGCGTTGTGCTGTGTGCAGGGATTGATGGAGATGTGCAGTATGGGGGGATTGAGGGAGATGTGCAGTGTGGATGGATTGAAGGAGATGTGCAGTGTGGATGGATTGATGGAGATGTGCAGGTGGATGGATTGAAGGAGATGTGCAGTGTGGAGGGATTGAAGGAGATGTGCAGTGTGGGGGGATTGACGGATATGTGCTGTGTGGAGGTATTGACATAGATGTGCAGTGTGGGGGGATGGATGGAGATGTGCTGTGTGGAGGGATTGAAGGATTTGTGCTGTGTGGAGTGATTGAAGGAGATGTGCTGTGTGGGTGGATTGAAGGAGATGTGCAGTTTGGAGCGATTGACGGAGTTGTGCAGTGTGGGTGGATTGACGGAGATGTGCTGTGTGGCTGGATTGAAGGAGATGTGCAGTGTTGGGGGATTGACGGAGATGTGCTGTGTGAGGATTGACAGAGATATGCTGTGTGGAGAGATTGACGTAGATGTGCAGTGCGGTGGTGATTGATTGAAATGTGCAGTGTGGAGTGGTTGACGGAGATGTGCAGTGTGGGTGGATTGACGGACATGTGTCGTGTGGTGGATAACGGAGATTTGCAGTGTGGGGGGGATTGAAGGACACTTGCAGTGTGGGGGGATTGATGGAGATGTGAAGTGCAAAGGGACTGAAGAGATGTGCATTGTGGGAGGAATGACGGAGACGTGAAGCGCAGAGGGATTGAAGGAGATGTGCAGTGTGGGGAGGATTGAAGGAGATATGCTGTGTGGGGGGATTGAAGGAGATGTGCAGTGTGGGGGGGATTGAAGGAGATGTGCAGTGTGGGGGGATTGAAGGAGATGTGCAGTGTGGGGGTATTGAAGGAGATGTGCAGTGTGGGGGGATTGAAGGAGATGTGCAGTGTGGGGGGGATTGAAGGAGATGTGCAGTGTAGGGGGGATTGAAGGAGATGTGCAGTGTGTGGGGGATTGAAGGAGATGTGCAGTGTGGAGGGATTGACGGAGATGTGAAGCGCAAAGGGATTAAAGGAGATATGCGGTGTTGGGGGGATTGAGGGAGATGTGCAATGTGGAGGGATTGATGGAGATGTGTAGTGCGGAGGGATTGACGGAGATGTGCAATGTGGAGGGATTGACGGAGATGTTTAGTGTGGAGGGATTGACGGAGATGTGCAGTGTGGGGGGATTGACAGAGATGTGCAATGTGGAGGGATTGACGGAGATGTGTAGTGTGGAGGGATTGCTGGAGATGTTCCAATGTGGAGGGATTGCCGGAGATGTTCCAATGTGGAGGGATTGACGGAAATGTGAAGAGCAGAGGGATTGAGGGAGAGGTGCAGTGTGGGGGGATTGACGGAGATGTGCACTGTGGAGGGATTGATGGAGATGTGCAGTGTGGAAAGAATGACGGAGATGTGCACTGTGGAGGGATTGACAGAGATGTGCAATGCAGGGACAGAATGAGATGCGCAACGTGGAGCTATTGAATTGGATGTGCAGTGCTAAGGAATTGAGGGAAATGTGACGTGCGAGAAATTGAAGGAGATGTGCATCCGGCATGATTGAGAGCGTTGTGCTGTGTGCAGGGATTGATGGAGATGTGCAGTATGGGGGGATTGAGGGAGATGTGCAGTGTGGATGGATTGAAGGAGATGTGCAGTGTGGATGGATTGATGGAGATGTGCAGTATGGGGGGATTGAAGGAGATGTGCAGTGTGGATGGATTGAAGGAGATGTGCAGTGTGGATGGATTGATGGAGATGTGCAGGTGGATGGATTGAAGGAGATGTGCAGTGTGGGGGGACTGATAGAGAAGTGCAGTGTGGGGCATTGAGGGAGCAGTGCAGTGTGGGGGGATTGAAGGAGATGTGCAGTGCAGAGGGAATGACGGTGATGTGCAGTGCGGAGGGATTAATGGATATGTGCAATGCTGGGTATGGAACGAGATGTAAGTGCAGAGCTAATGTACTAGATGTGCATTGCACAGGTAAGAAGGAGATGTGCAATGAGGCGAGATTGGAGGCGATGTACAGTGCAGAGGGATTGATGGAGACTTGCAGTACAGATGGAATAACGGTGATTTGCAGTGCGGAGGGATTGACAGAGATGTGCAGTGTGGGGGGATTGACAGAGATGTGCAGTGTGGGGGGGATTGAAGGTGATGTGCAGTTTGGGGGCCATTGAAGGAGATGTGCAGTGTGGAGGGATTGATGGAGATGTTAAGCGCAGAGGGATTGACGGAGATTTGCAGTGTGGAGGGATTGAGGGAGATGTGCAGTGTCGGGGGATTGACGGAAATGTGCAGTGTAGGGGGATTGACGGAGATATGCTGTGTAGAGAGATTGACGTGGATGCGCACTGTGGGGAGATTGATGGAGATGTGCAATGTGGAGGGATTGATGGCGATGTGCAGTGTGGAGAGATTGACGGAGATATGCAGTGTGGAGGGATTGAAGGAGATGTGCATTGTGGAGGGATTGAAGGAGATGTGCGGTGCAGAGGGATTGAGGGAGATGTGCTGTCTGGAGGCATTGAAGGAGATGTGCTGTGTGGAGGGATTGAAGGAGATGTGCGGTGCAGAGGGATTGAGGGAGATGTGCTGTGCGGAGTGATTCAAGGAGCTGTGCAGTGTGGGGGGATTGATGGAGATGTGCTGTGTGGAGAGGTTGACGTAGTTGTACACTGTGGAGGGATTGACGGAGATGTGCAGTTTGGAGCAATTGACGGTGTTGTGCAGTGTGGGGGATTGATGGAGATGTGCTGTGTGGCCGGATTGAAGGAGATGTGCAGTGTTGGTGGATTGACGGAGATGTGCTGTGTGAGGATTGACAGAGATATGCTGTGTGGAGAGATTGACGTAGATGTGCAGTGTGGTGGTGATTGATTGAAATGTGCAGTGTGGAGGGTTTGACAGAGATGTGAGTGTGGGGGGATTGACGGACATGTGTCGTGTGGTGGACAACGGAGATTTGCAGTGTGGGGGGGATTGAAGGACACTTGCAGTGTGGGGGGATTGATGGAGATGTGAAGCGCAAAGGGACTGGAGAGATGTGCATTGTGGGAGGAATGACGGAGACGTGAAGCGCAGAGGGATTGAAGGAGATGTGCAGTATGGGGAGGATTGAAGGAGATGTGCTGTGTGGGGGGATTGAAGGAGATGTGCAGTGTGGGGGGATTGAGGGATTGAAGGAGATGTGCAGTGTGGGGGGATTGAAGGAGATGTGCAGTTTGGGGGGATTGAACGGGATGTGCTGTGTGGGGGCATTGCAGGACATGTGCAGTGTGGGGGTATTGAAGGAGATGTGCAGTGTGGGGGTATTGAAGGAGATGTGCAGTGTGGGGGGGATTGAAGGAGATGTGCAGTGTGGGGGTATTGAAGGAGATGTGCAGTGTGGGGGGGGGATTGAAGGAGATGTGCAGTGTGGGGGGGATTCAAGGAGATGTGCAGTATGGGGGTATTGAAGGAGATGTGCAGTATGGGGGGGATTGAAGGAGATGTGCAGTTTGGGGGGATTGATGGAGATATGCAGTGTGGAAGGATTGGGGGAGAGGTGCTGTGTGGAGGGATTGAAGCATATGTGCTATGTGGAGTGATTGACGGAGCTGTGCAGTGTGGAGGGATTGACGGAGAGGTCAGTCTGGGGGGATTGACAGAGATGTGCAGTGTGGGGGGAGTGAAGGAGATGTAAGTGCAGAGCTAATGCACTGGATGTGCATTGCACAGGAAAGAAGGAGATGTGCAATGTGGGGGGGATTGAAGGAGATGTGCAGTTTGGGGGGATTGATGGAGATATGCAGTGTGGAAGGATTGGGGGAGAGGTGCTGTGTGGAGGGATTGAAGCATATGTGCTATGTGGAGTGATTGACGGAGCTGTGCAGTGTGGAGGGATTGACGGAGAGGTCAGTCTGGGGGGATTGACAGAGATGTGCAGTGTGGGGGGAGTGAAGGAGATGTAAGTGCAGAGCTAATGCACTGGATGTGCATTGCACAGGAGAGAAGGAGATGTGCAATGCCGCGAGATTGGAGGAGATGTGCAGTGCAGAGGGATTGATGGAGATTTGCAGTGCAGATGGAATGACAGTGAATAGCAGTGCGGAGGGATTGACGGAGATGTGCAGTGTGGAGGGATTGAGGGAGAGCTGCTGTTTGGAGGGATTGAAGCATTTGTGCTGTGTGGAGTGATTGAAGGAGATGTGCAGTGTGGGGCGATTGACAGAGATGTGCAGTGTGGAGGGATTGACGGAGAGGTCAGTCTGGGGGGATTGACAGAGATGTGCAGTGTGGGGGGAGTGAAGGAGATGTAAGTGCAGAGCTAATGCACTGGATGTGCATTGCACAGGAAAGAAGGAGATGTGCAATGCCGCAAGATTGGAGGAGATGTGCAGTGCAGAGGGATTGATGGAGATTTGCAGTGCAAATGGAATGACAGTGAATAGCAGTGCGGAGGGATTGACGGAGATGTGCAGTGTGGAGGGATTGAGGGAGAGCTGCTCTTTGGAGGGATTGAAGCATTTGTGCTGTGTGGAGTGATTGAAGGAGATGTGCAGTGTGGGGCGATTGACGCAGATGTGCAGTGTGGAGGGATTGAAGGAGATGTGCAGTGTGGAGGGATTGAAGGAGATGTGCGGTGCAGAGGGATTGAGGGAGATGTGCTGTGTGGAGGCATTGAAGGAGATGTGCTGTGTGGAGGGATTGAAGGAGATGTGCGGTGCAGAGGGATTGAGGGAGATGTGCTGTGTGGAGTGATTGAAGGAGATGTGCTGTGTGGAGGGATTGACGGAGATGTGCTGTGTGGAGTGATTCAAGGAGCTGTGCAGTGTGGGGGGATTGATGGAGATGTGCTGTGTGGAGAGGTTGACGTAGTTGTACACTGTGGAGGGATTGACGGAGATGTGCAGTTTGGAGCAATTGACGGAGTTGTGCAGTGTGGGGGGATTGACGGAGATGTGCTGTGTGGCTGGATTGAAGGAGATGTGCAGTGTTGGTGGATTGACGGAGATGTGCTGTGTGAGGATTGACAGAGATATGCTGTGTGGAGAGATTGACGTAGATGTGCAGTGTGGTGGTGATTGATTGAAATGTGCAGTGTGGAGGGTTTGACAGAGATGTGCAGTGTGGGGGGATTGACGGACATGTGTCGTGTGGTGGACAACGGAGATTTGCAGTGTGGGGGGGATTGAAGGACACTTGCAGTGTGGGGGGATTGATGGAGATGTGAAGCGCAAAGGGACTGGAGAGATGTGCATTGTGGGAGGAATGACGGAGACGTGAAGCGCAGAGGGATTGAAGGAGATGTGCAGTATGGGGAGGATTGAAGGAGATGTGCTGTGTGGGGGGATTGAAGGAGATGTGCAGTGTGGGGGGGATTGAAGGAGATGTGCAGTGTGGGGGGATTGAAGGAGATGTGCAGTTTGGGAGGATTGAACGGGATGTGCTGTGTGGGGGCATTGCAGGAGATGTGCAGTGTGGGGGTATTGAAGGAGATGTGCAGTGTGGGGGGGATTGAAGGAGATGTGCAGTGTGGGGGGGATTGAAGGAGATGTGCAGTGTGGGGGTATTGAAGGAGATGTGCAGTGTGGGGGGGGATTGAAGGAGATGTGCAGTGTGGGGGGGATTGTAGGAGATGTGCAGTTTGGGGGGATTGATGGAGATATGCAGTGTGGAAGGATTGGGGGAGAGGTGCTGTGTGGAGGAATTGAAGCATATGTGCTATGTGGAGTGATTGACGGAGCTGTGCAATGTGGAGGGATTGACGGAGAGGTCAGTCTGGGGGGATTGACAGAGATGTGCAGTATGGGGGGATTGAGGGAGATGTGCAGTGTGGATGGATTGAAGGAGATGTGCAGTGTGGATGGATTGATGGAGATGTGCAGTATGGGGGGATTGAGGGAGATGTGCAGTGTGGATGGATTGAAGGAGATGTGCAGGTGGATGGATTGAAGGAGATGTGCAGTGTGGGGGGACTGATAGAGAAGTGCAGTGTGGGGCATTGAGGGAGCAGTGCAGTGTGGGGTATGGAACGAGATGTAAGTGCAGAGCTAATGTACTAGATGTGCATTGCACAGGAAAGAAGGAGATGTGCAATGTGGGGGGGATTGAAGGAGATGTGCAGTTTGGGGGGATTGATGGAGATATGCAGTGTGGAAGGATTGGGGGAGAGGTGCTGTGTGGAGGAATTGAAGCATATGTGCTATGTGGAGTGATTGACGGAGCTGTGCAGTGTGGAGGGATTGACGGAGAGGTCAGTCTGGGGGGATTGACAGAGATGTGCAGTGTGGGGGGAGTGAAGGAGATGTAAGTGCAGAGCTAATGCACTGGATGTGCATTGCACAGGAAAGAAGGAGATGTGCAATGCCGCGAGAGTGGAGGAGATGTGCAGTGCAGAGGGATTGATGGAGATTTGCAGTGCAGATGGAATGACAGTGAATAGCAGTGCGGAGGGATTGACGGAGATGTGCAGTGTGGAGGGATTGAGGGAGAGCTGCTGTTTGGAGGGATTGAAGCATTTGTGCTGTGTGGAGTGATTGAAGGAGATGTGCAGTGTGGGGCGATTGACGGAGATGTGCAGTGTGGAGGGATTGACGGAGAGGTCAGTCTGGGGGGATTGACAGAGATGTGCAGTGTGGGGGGAGTGAAGGAGATGTAAGTGCAGAGCTAATGCACTGGATGTGCATTGCACAGGAAAGAAGGAGATGTGCAATGCCGCAAGATTGGAGGAGATGTGCAGTGCAGAGGGATTGATGGAGATTTGCAGTGCAAATGGAATGACAGTGAATAGCAGTGTGGAGGGATTGACGGAGATGTGCAGTGTGGAGGGATTGAGGGAGAGCTGCTGTTTGGAGGGATTGAAGCATTTGTGCTGTGTGGAGTGATTGAAGGAGATGTGCAGTGTGGGGCGATTGACGCAGATGTGCAGTGTGGAGGGATTGAAGGAGATGTGCAGTGTGGAGGGATTGAAGGAGATGTGCGGTGCAGAGGGATTGAGGGAGATGTGCTGTGTGGAGGCATTGAAGGAGATGTGCTGTGTGGAGGGATTGAAGGAGATGTGCGGTGCAGAGGGATTGAGGGAGATGTGCTGTGCGGAGTGATTGAAGGAGATGTGCTGTGTGGAGGGATTGACGGAGATGTGCTGTGTGGAGTGATTCAAGGAGCTGTGCAGTGTGGGGGGATTGATGGAGATGTGCTGTGTGGAGAGGTTGACGTAGATGTACACTGTGGAGGGATTGACGGAGATGTGCAGTTTGGAGCAATTGACGGAGTTGTGCAGTGTGGGGGGATTGACGGAGATGTGCTGTGTGGCTGGATTGAAGGAGATGTGCAGTGTTGGTGGATTGACGGAGATGTGCTGTGTGAGGATTGACAGAGATATGCTGTGTGGAGAGATTGACGTAGATGTGCAGTGTGGTGGTGATTGATTGAAATGTGCAGTGTGGAGGGTTTGACAGAGATGTGCAGTGTGGGGGGATTGACGGACATGTGTCGTGTGGTGGACAACGGAGATTTGCAGTGTGGGGGGGATTGAAGGACACTTGCAGTGTGGGGGGATTGATGGAGATGTGAAGCGCAAAGGGACTGGAGAGATGTGCATTGTGGGAGGAATGACGGAGACGTGAAGCGCAGAGGGATTGAAGGAGATGTGCAGTATGGGGAGGATTGAAGGAGATGTGCTGTGTGGGGGGATTGAAGGAGATGTGCAGTGTGGGGGGGATTGAAGGAGATGTGCAGTGTGGGGGGATTGAAGGAGATGTGCAGTTTGGGGGGATTGAACGGGATGTGCTGTGTGGGGGCATTGCAGGAGATGTGCAGTGTGGGGGTATTGAAGGAGATGTGCAGTGTGGGGGTATTGAAGGAGATGTGCAGTGTGGGGGGGATTGAAGGAGATGTGCAGTGTGGGGGTATTGAAGGAGATGTGCAGTGTGGGGGGGGATTGAAGGAGATGTGCAGTGTGGGGGGGATTCAAGGAGATGTGCAGTGTGGGGGTATTGAAGGAGATGTGCAGTATGGGGGGGATTGAAGGAGATGTGCAGTTTGGGGGGATTGATGGAGATATGCAGTGTGGAAGGATTGGGGGAGAGGTGCTGTGTGGAGGAATTGAAGCATATGTGCTATGTGGAGTGATTGACGGAGCTGTGCAGTGTGGAGGGATTGACGGAGAGGTCAGTCTGGGGGGATTGACAGAGATGTGCAGTATGGGGGGATTGAGGGAGATGTGCAGTGTGGATGGATTGAAAGAGATGTGCAGTATGGGGGGATTGAGGGAGATGTGCAGTGTGGATGGATTGAAGGAGATGTGCAGTGTGGATGGATTGATGGAGATGTGCAGGTGGATGGATTGAAGGAGATGTGCAGTGTGGGGGGACTGATAGAGAAGTGCAGTGTGGGGCATTGAGGGAGCAGTGCAGTGTGGGGTATGGAACGAGATGTAAGTGCAGAGCTAATGTACTAGATGTGCATTGCACAGGAAAGAAGGAGATGTGCAATGTGGGGGGGATTGAAGGAGATGTGCAGTGTGGGGGGATTGATGGAGATATGCTGTGTGAAGAGATTGACGTAGATGTGCACTGTGGGGGGATGGATGGAGATGTGCAGTGTGGAGTGATTGACGGAGATGTGCAGTGTGGAGGGATTGACGGAGATGTGCAGTTTGGAGGGATTGACGGAGTTGTGCAGTGTGGGGGGATTGACGGAGATGTGCTGTGTGGAGTGATTGAAGGAGATGTGCTGTGTGGAAGGATTGACGGAGATGTGCTCTGTGGAGTGATTCAAGGAGCTGTGCAGTGTGGAAGGATAGACGGAGATGTGCAGTGTGGGGATTGACGGAGATATGCTGTGTGGAGAGATTGACGTAGATGTGCACCGTGGTGGTGATTGATGGAAATTTGCAGTGTGGAGGGTTTGACGGAGATGTCCAATGTGGAGGGATCGATGGAGATGTGCAGTGTGGGGGGATTGATAGCGATGTGCAGTGTTGGGGGAATTGACGGATATGTGCTGTGTGGAAGTATTGACGTGATGTGCAATGTAGGGGGATGGATGGAGATGTGCTGTGTGGAGGGATTGATGGAGATGTGCTGTGTGGAGGGATTGAAGGAGATGTGCACTGTGGGTGGATTGACGGAGCTGTGCGGTGTGGAGGGATTGACGGAGAGGTCAGTCTGGGGGGATAGACAGAGATGTGCAGTGTGGGGGGAGTGAAGGAGATGTAAGTGCAGAGCTAATGCACTGGATGTGCATTGCACAGGAAAGAAGGAGATGTGCAATGCCGCGAGATTGGAGGAGATGTGCAATGCAGAGGGATTGATGGAGATTTGCAGTGCAGATGGAATGACGATGATTAGCAGTGCGGAGGGATTGACGCAGATGTGCAGTGTGGGGGGATTGAAAGAGGTGTGCAGTGTGGGGGGATTGAAGCAGATGTGCAGTGTGGAGGGATTGACGGAGATGTGAAGTGTGGGGGGATTGACAGAGATGTGCAATGCAGGGACAGAATGAGATGCGCAACGTGGAGCTATTGTATTGGATGTGCAGTGCTAAGGAATTGAGGGAAATGTGACGTGCGAGAAATTGAAGGAGATGTGCATCCGGCATGATTGAGAGCGTTGTGCTGTGTGCAGGGATTGATGGAGATGTGCAGTATGGGGGGATTGAGGGAGATGTGCAGTGTGGATGGATTGAAGGAGATGTGCAGTGTGGATGGATTGATGGAGATGTGCAGTATGGGGGGATTGAGGGAGATGTGCAGTGTGGATGGATTGAAGGAGATGTGCAGTGTGGATGGATTGATGGAGATGTGCAGGTGGATGGATTGAAGGAGATGTGCAGTGTGGGGGGATTGATAGCGATGTGCAGTGTTGGGGGAATTGACGGATATGTGCTGTGTGGAAGTATTGACGTGATGTGCAATGTAGGGGGATGGATGGAGATGTGCTGTGTGGAGGGATTGATGGAGATGTGCTGTGTGGAGGGATTGAAGGAGATGTGCACTGTGGGTGGATTGACGGAGCTGTGCGGTGTGGAGGGATTGACGGAGAGGTCAGTCTGGGGGGATAGACAGAGATGTGCAGTGTGGGGGGAGTGAAGGAGATGTAAGTGCAGAGCTAATGCACTGGATGTGCATTGCACAGGAAAGAAGGAGATGTGCAATGCCGCGAGATTGGAGGAGATGTGCAATGCAGAGGGATTGATGGAGATTTGCAGTGCAGATGGAATGACGATGATTAGCAGTGCGGAGGGATTGACGCAGATGTGCAGTGTGGGGGGATTGAAAGAGGTGTGCAGTGTGGGGGGATTGAAGCAGATGTGCAGTGTGGAGGGATTGACGGAGATGTGAAGTGTGGGGGGATTGACAGAGATGTGCAATGCAGGGACAGAATGAGATGCGCAACGTGGAGCTATTGTATTGGATGTGCAGTGCTAAGGAATTGAGGGAAATGTGACGTGCGAGAAATTGAAGGAGATGTGCATCCGGCATGATTGAGAGCGATGTGCTGTGTGCAGGGATTGATGGAGATGTGCAGTATGGGGGGATTGAGGGAGATGTGCAGTGTGGATGGATTGAAAGAGATGTGCAGTGTGGATGGATTGATGGAGATGTGCAGTATGGGGGGATTGAGGGAGATGTGCAGTGTGGATGGATTGAAGGAGATGTGCAGTGTGGATGGATTGATGGAGATGTGCAGGTGGATGGATTGAAGGAGATGTGCAGTGTGGGGGGACTGATAGAGAAGTGCAATGTGGGGCATTGAGGGAGCAGTGCAGTGTGGGGTATGGAACGAGATGTAAGTGCAGAGCTAATGTACTAGATGTGCACTGCACAGGTAAGAAGGAGATGTGCAATGAGGCGAGATTGGAGGCGATGTACAGTGCAGAGGGATTGATGGAGACTTGCAGTACAGATGGAATAACGTTGATTTGCAGTGCGGAGGGTTTGACAGAGATGTGCAGTGTGGGGGGATTGACAGAGATGTGCAGTGTGGGAGGATTGAATGTGATGTGCAGTTTGGGGGCCATTGAAGGAGATGTGCAGTGTGGAGGGATTGACGGAGATGTTAAGCGCAGAGGGATTGACAGAGATTTGCAGTGTGGAGGGATTGAGGGAGATGTGCAGTGTCGGGGGATTGACGGAGATGTGCAGTGTAGGGGGATTGACGGAGATATGCTGTGTGGAGAGATTGACGTGGATGCGCAGTGTGGGGAGATTGATGGAGATGTGCAATGTGGATGGATTGATGGAGATGTGCAGTATGGGGGGATTGAGGGAGATGTGCAGTGTGGATGGATTGAAGGAGATGTGCAGTGTGGATGGATTGATGGAGATGTGCAGGTGGATGGATTGAAGGAGATGTGCAGTGCAGAGGGAATGAGGGAGATGTGCTGTGTGGAGGCATTGAAGGAGATGTGCTGTGTGGAGGGATTGAAGGAGATGTGCGGTGCAGAGGGATTGAGGGAGATGTGCAGTGTCGGGGGATTGACGGAGATGTGCAGTGTAGGGGGATTGACGGAGATATGCTGTGTGGAGTGATTGACGTGGATGCGCACTGTGAGGTGATTGATGGAGATGTGCAATGTGGAGGGATTGATGGCGATGTGCAGTGTGGAGAGATTGACGGAGATGTGCAGTGTGGAGGGATTGAAGGAGATGTGCAGTGTGGAGGGATTGAAGGAGATGTGCGGTGCAGAGGGATTGAGGGAGATGTGCTGTGTGGAGACATTGAAGAAGATGTGCTGTGTGGAGGGATTGAAGGAGATGTGCGGTGCAGAGGGATTGAGGGAGATGTGCTGTGCGGAGTGATTGTAGGAGATGTGCTGTGTGGAGGGATTGACGGAGGTGTGCTGTGTGGAGTGATTCAAGGAGCTGTGCAGTGTGGGGGGATTGATGGAGGTGTGCTGTGTGAAGAGGTTGACGTAGATGTACACTGTGGAGGGATTGACGGAGATGTGCAGTGTGGGGGGGGATTCAAGGAGATGTGCAGTGTGGGGGTATTGAAGGAGATGTTCAGTGTGGGGGTATTGAAGGAGATGTGCAGTGTGGGGAGGATTGATGGAGATATGCAGTGTGGAAGGATTGGGGGAGAGGTGCTGTGTGGAGGGATTGAAGCATATGTGCTATGTGGAGTGATTGACGGAGCTGTGCAGTGTGGAGGGATTGACGGAGAGGTCAGTCTGGGGGGATTGACAGAGATGTGCAGTGTGGGGGGAGTGAAGGAGATGTAAGTGCAGAGCTAATGCACTGGATGTGCATTGCACAGGAAAGAAGGAGATGTGCAATGTGGGGGGGATTGAAGGAGATGTGCAGTTTGGGGGGATTGATGGAGATATGCAGTGTGGAAGGATTGGGGGAGAGGTGCTGTGTGGAGGGATTGAAGCATATGTGCTATGTGGAGTGATTGACGGAGCTGTGCAGTGTGGAGGGATTGACGGAGAGGTCAGTCTGGGGGGATTGACAGAGATGTGCAGTGTGGGGGGAGTGAAGGAGATGTAAGTGCAGAGCTAATGCACTGGATGTGCATTGCACAGGAGAGAAGGAGATGTGCAATGCCGCGAGATTGGAGGAGATGTGCAGTGCAGAGGGATTGATGGAGATTTGCAGTGCAGATGGAATGACAGTGAATAGCAGTGCGGAGGGATTGACGGAGATGTGCAGTGTGGAGGGATTGAGGGAGAGCTGCTGTTTGGAGGGGTTGAAGCATTTGTGCTGTGTGGAGTGATTGAAGGAGATGTGCAGTGTGGGGCGATTGACGCAGATGTGCAGTGTGGAGGGATTGACGGAGAGTTCAGTCTGGGGGGATTGACAGAGATGTGCAGTGTGGGGGGATTGAAGGAGATGTAAGTGCAGAGCTAATGCACTGGATGTGCATTGCACAGGAAAGAAGGAGATGTGCAATGCCGCGAGATTGGAGGAGATGTGCAGTGCAGAGGGATTGATGGAGATTTGCAGTGCAGATGGAATGACGATGATTAGCAGTGCGGAGAGATTGACAGAGATGTGCAGTGTGGGGGGATTGAAGGAGATGTGCAGTGTGGGGGTTTGAAGGAGATGTGCAGTGTGGGGGTATTGACGGAGATGTGCAGTGTGGAGGGATTGAACGAGGTGTGCAGTGTGGGGGGATTGACGGAGATGTGCAGTTTGGCGGGGATTGAAGGAGATGTGCAGTGTGGGGGGATTGAAAGAGATGTGCGGTGTGGAGGGATTGTTGGAGATGTTAAGCGCACAGCGATTGACGGAGAGTTGCATTTTGGAGGGATTGACAGAGATGTGCAGTGTCGAGGAATTGACAGAGATGTGCAGTGTGGAGGGATTGACGGAGATGTGCAGAATGGAGGGATTGACAGAGATGTGAAGTATGGGGGGATTGAGGGAGATGTGCAATGTGGAGGGATTGATGGAGATGTGCAGTGTGGGGGGGATTGATGCAGATGTGCTGTGTGGAGGCATTGACGGAGATGTGCGGTGTGGGGTGATTGCCGGAGATGTGCTGTGTGGAGGGATTGAAGGAGATGTGCAGTGTGGGGAGATTGATGGAGATGTGCAGTGTGGAGAGATTGACATAGATGTGCACTGTGGGGGGATGAATGGAGATGTGCAGTGTGGAGGGATTGACGGAGTTGTGCAGTGTGGAGGGATTGACGGAGATGTGCAGTTTGGAGGGATTGACGGAGTTGTGCAGTGTGGGGGGATTGACGGAGATGTGCTGTGTGGAGGGATTGAAGGAGATGTGCTGTGTGGAAGGATTGACGGTGATGTGATGAGTGGAGTGATTCAAGGAGCTGTGCAGTGTGGAAGCATTGACGGAGATGTCCAATGTGGAGGGATCAATGGAGATGTGCAATGTGGGGGGATTGATGGAGATGTGCAGTGTGGGGGGATTGATGGAGATGTGCTGTGTGGAGAGATTGACGTAGATGTGCACTGTGGTGGTGATTGATGGCAATGTGCAGTGTGGAGGGTTTGATGGAGATGTCCAATGTGGAGGGATCAATGGAGATGTGCAATGTGGGGGGATTGACAGAGATGTGCAGTGTGGGGGGATTGATGGAGATGTGCTGTGTGGAGGGATTGATGGAGATGTGCTGTGTGGAGAGATTAAAGGTGATGTGCAGTGTGGAGGGATTGACGGACATGTGCTGTGTGGAGGGATTGAAATAGATGTGCAGTGTGGGGGGGATTGAAGGAGATGTGCAGTGTGGGGGGATTGAAGGAGATATGCAGTTTGGGGGGATTGAACGGGATGTGCAGTGTGGGGGGGATTGAAGGAGATGTGCAGTGTGTGGGGGATTGAAGGAGATGTGTAGTGTGGGGGTATTGAAGGAGATGTGCAGTGTAGGGGGATTGAAGGAGATGTGCAGTGTGGGGGGGATTGAAGGAGATGTGCAGTGTGGGGGGGATTGAAGGAGATGTGCAGTGTTGGGGGATTGATGGAGATGTGCAGTGTTGGGGGGATTGATGGGGATGTGAAGCGCAGAGGCATTCAAGGAAATGTTCAGTGTGGAAGGATGTATGTAGATGTGCAGTGGGGGGGATTTGATGGAGATGTGCAGTATGTGGGGATTGACGGAGATGTGCAGTGTGCAGGGATTGAGGGAGAGGTGCTGTGTGGAGGGATTGAAGGAGATGTGCAGTGTGGAGGGATTGACGGAGAGGTCAGTCTGGGGGGATAGACAGAGATGTGCAGTGTGGGGGGAGTGAAGGAGATGTAAGTGCAGAGCTAATGCAATGGATGTGCATTGCACAGGAAAGAAGGAGATGTGCAATGCCGCGAGATTGGAGGAGATGTGCAGTGCAGAGGGATTGATGGAGATTTGCAGTGCAGATGGAATGACAGTGAATAGCAGTGCGGAGGGATTGACGGAGATGTGCAGTGTGGAGGGATTGAAAGAGGTGTGCAGTGTGGGGGGATTGAAGGAGATGTGAATTGTGGGGGGATTGACGGAGATGTGCAGTTTGGCGGGGATTGAAGCAGATGTGCAGTGTACGGGGATTGAAGGAGATGTGCAGTGTGGAGGGATTGACAGAGATGTTAAGCGCAGAGGGATTGACGGAGATTTGCAGTTTGGAGGGATTGACAGAGATGTGCAGTGTGGGGTGATTGATACAGATGTGCTGTGTGGAGGGATTGACGGAGATGTGCAGTGTGGGGTGATTGATGGAAATGTGTTGTGTGGAGGGATTGCTGGAGATGTGCTGTTTGGAGGGACTGAAGGAGATGTGCCGTGTGGGGGGATTGATGGAGATATGCTGTGTGAAGAGAGTGACGTAGATGTGCACTGTGGGGGGATGGATGGAGATGTGCAGTGTGGAGTGATTGACGGAGATGTGCAGTGTGGAGGGATTGACGGAGATGTGCAGTTTGGAGGGATTGACGGAGTTGTGCAGTGTGGGGGGATTGACGGAGATGTGCTGTGTGGAGGGATTGAAGGAGATGTGCTGTGTGGAAGGATTGACGGAGATGTGCTCTGTGGAGTGATTCAAGGAGCTGTGCAGTGTGGAAGGATAGACGGAGATGTGCAGTGTGGGGATTGACGGAGATATGCTGTGTGGAGAGATTGACGTAGATGTGCACCGTGGTGGTGATTGATGGAAATTTGCAGTGTGGGGGGTTTGACGGAGATGTCCAATGTGGAGGGATCGATGGAGATGTGCAGTGTGGGGGGATTGATAGCGATGTGCAGTGTTGGGGGAATTGACGGATATGTGCTGTGTGGAAGTATTGACGTGATGTGCAATGTAGAGGGATGGATGGAGATGTGCTGTGTGGAGGGATTGATGGAGATGTGCTGTGTGGAGGGATTGAAGGAGATGTGCACTGTGGGTGGATTGACGGAGCTGTGCGGTGTGGAGGGATTGACGGAGAGGTCAGTCTGGGGGGATAGACAGAGATGTGCAGTGTGGGGGGAGTGAAGGAGATGTAAGTGCAGAGCTAATGCACTGGATGTGCATTGCACAGGAAAGAAGGAGATGTGCCATGCCGCGAGATTGGAGGAGATGTGCAATGCAGAGGGATTGATGGAGATTTGCAGTGCAGATGGAATGACGATGATTAGCAGTGCGGAGGGATTGACGGAGATGTGCAGTGTGGAGGGATTGAAAGAGGTGTGCAGTGTGGGGGGATTGAAGCAGATGTGCAGTGTGGAGGGATTGACGGAGATGTGAAGTGTGGAGGGATTGACGGAGATGTGAAGTGTGGAGGGATTGACGGAGATGTGAAGTGTGGGGGGATTGACGGAGATGTGCAGTTTGGCGGGGATTGAAGCAGATGTGCAGTGTGGGGGGATTGAAGGAGATGTGCAGTGTGGGGGGATTGAAGGAGATGTGCAGTGTGGAGGGATTGACGGAGATGTTAAGTGCAGAGGGATTGACGGAGATTTGCAGTTTGGAGGGATTGACAGAGATGTGCAGTATGGGGGGATTGAGGGAGATGTGCAAGTGGAGGGATTGTTGGAGATATGCTGTGTGGGGGGATTGATGCAGATGTGCTGTGTGGAGGGAAGGACGGAGATGTGCAGTGTGGGGTGATTGATGGCGATGTGCTGTGTGGAGGGTTTGCCGGAGATGTGCTGTTTGGTAGGATTGTTGGAGATGTGCAGTGTGGGGGGATTGATGGAGATATGCTGTGTGGAGAGATTGACATAAATGTGCACTGTGGGGGGATTTACCGAGAGGTCAGTCTGGGGGGATTGACAGAGATGTGTAGTGTGGGGGGATTGAAGGAGATGTAAGTGCAGAGCAATGCACTGGATATGCATTGCACAGGAAAGAAGGAGATGTGCAATGCCGTGAGATTGGAGCAGATGTGCAGTGCAGAGGGATTGATGGAGATTTGCAGTGCAGATGGAATGACGGTGAATAGCAGTGCGGAGGGATTGACGGAGATGTGCAGTGTGGAGTGATTGAGGGAGAGCTGCTGTTTGGAGGGATTGAAGCATTTGTGCTGTGTGGAGTGATTGAAGGAGATGTGCAGTGTGTGGCGATTGACGGAGATGTGCAGTGTGGAGGGATTGACGGAGAGTTCAGTCTGGGGGGATTGACAGAGATGTGCAGTGTGGGGGGATTGAAGGAGATGTAAGTGCAGAGCTAATGCACTGGATGTGCATTGCACAGGAAAGAAGGAGATGTGCAATGCTGCGAGATTGGAGGAGATGTGCAGTGCAGAGGGATTGATGGAGATTTGCAGTGCAGATGGAATGACGATGATTAGCAGTGCGGAGGGATTGACAGAGATGTGCAGTGTGGGGGGATTGAAGGAGATGTGCAGTGTGGGGGTTTGAAGGAGATGTGCAGTGTGGGGGGATTGACGGAGATGTGCAGTGTGGAGGGATTGAACGAGGTGTGCAGTGTGGGGGGATTGACAGAGATGTGCAGTTTGGCGGGGATTGAAGGAGATGTGCAGTGTGGGGGGATTGAAAGAGATGTGCGGTGTGGAGGGATTGATGGAGATGTTAAGCGCAGAGGGATTGACGGAGAGTTGCAGTTTGGAGGGATTGACAGAGATATGCAGTGTCGAGGAATTGACAGAGATGTGCAGTGTGGGGGGATTGATGCCGATGTGCTGTGTGGAGGGATTGACGGAGATGTGCAGTGTGGGGTGATTGATGGAGATGTGCTGTGTGGAGGGATTGCTGGAGATGTGCTGTTTGGAGGGACTGAAGGAGATGTGCAGTGTGGGGGGATTGATGGAGATATGCTGTGTGAAGAGATTGACGTAGATGTGCACTGTGGGGGGATGGATGGAGATGTGCAGTGTGGAGTGATTGACGGAGATGTGCAGTGTGGAGGGATTGACGGAGATGTGCAGTTTGGAGGGATTGACGGAGATTTGCAGTTTGGAGGGATTGACAGAGATGTGCAGTATGGGGGGATTGAGGGAGATGTGCAAGTGGAGGGATTGATGGAGATATGCTGTGTGGGGGGATTGATGCAGATGTGCTGTGTGGAGGGAAGGACGGAGATGTGCAGTGTGGGGTGATTGATGGCGATGTGCTGTGTGGAGGGTTTGCCGGAGATGTGCTGTTTGGTAGGATTGTTGGAGATGTGCAGTGTGGGGGGATTGATGGAGATATGCTGTGTGGAGAGATTGACATAAATGTGCACTGTGGGGGGATAGATGGAGATGGGAAGTGTGGAGGGATTGACGGAGATGCCAGTAGGGGGGGATTGACAAAGTTGTGCAGTGTGGGGTGATTGAAGGAGATGTGCAGTGTGGAGGGATTGAAGGTGATGTGCAGTGTGGGGGGATTGACAGAGACGTGAAGCGCAGAGGGATTGAAGGAGATGTGCACTGTTACCGAGAGGTCAGTCTGGGGGGATTGACAGAGATGTGTAGTGTGGGGGGATTGAAGGAGATGTAAGTGCAGAGCAATGCACTGGATATGCATTGCACAGGAAAGAAGGAGATGTGCAATGCCGTGAGATTGGAGCAGATGTGCAGTGCAGAGGGATTGATGGAGATTTGCAGTGCAGATGGAATGACGGTGAAAGCAGTGCGGAGGGATTGACGGAGATGTGCAGTGTGGAGTGATTGAGGGAGAGCTGCTGTTTGGAGGGATTGAAGCATTTGTGCTGTGTGGAGTGATTGAAGGAGATGTGCAGTGTGTGGCGATTGACGGAGATGTGCAGTGTGGAGGGATTGACGGAGAGTTCAGTCTGGGGGGATTGACAGAGATGTGCAGTGTGGGGGGATTGAAGGAGATGTAAGTGCAGAGCTAATGCACTGGATGTGCATTGCACAGGAAAGAAGGAGATGTGCAATGCTGCGAGATTGGACGAGATGTGCAGTGCAGAGGGATTGATAGAGATTTGCAGTGCAGATGGAATGACGATGATTAGCAGTGCGGAGGGATTGACAGAGATGTGCAGTGTGGGGGGATTGAGGGAGATGTGCAGTGTGGATGGATTGAAGGAGATGTGCAGTGTGGATGGATTGATGGAGATGTGCAGGTGGATGGATTGAAGGAGATGTGCAGTGTGGGGGGACTGATAGAGAAGTGCAGTGTGGAGCATTGAGGAAGCAGTGCACTGTGGGGTATGGAACGAGATGTAAGTGCAGAGCTAATGTACTAGATGTGCATTGCACAGGAAAGAAGGAGATGTGCAATGTTGGGGGGATTGAAGGAGATGTGCAGTTTGGGGGGATTGATGGAGATATGCAGTGTGGAAGGATTGGGGGAGAGGTGCTGTGTGGAGGAATTGAAGCATATGTGCTATGTGGAGTGATTGACGGAGCTGTGCAGTGTGGAGGGATTGACGGAGAGGTCAGTCTGGGGGGATTGACAGAGATGTGCAGTGTGGGGGGAGTGAAGGAGATGTAAGTGCAGAGCTAATGCACTGGATGTGCATTGCACAGGAAAGAAGGAGATGTGCAATGCCGCGAGAGTGGAGGAGATGTGCAGTGCAGAGGGATTGATGGAGATTTGCAGTGCAGATGGAATGACAGTGAATAGCAGTGCGGAGGGATTGACGGAGATGTGCAGTGTGGAGGGATTGAGGGAGAGCTGCTGTTTGGAGGGATTGAAGCATTTGTGCTGTGTGGAGTGATTGAAGGAGATGTGCAGTGTGGGGCGATTGACGGAGATGTGCAGTGTGGAGGGATTGACGGAGAGGTCAGTCTGGGGGGATTGACAGAGATGTGCAGTGTGGGGGGAGTGAAGGAGATGTAAGTGCAGAGCTAATGCACTGGATGTGCATTGCACAGGAAAGAAGGAGATGTGCAATGCCGCAAGATAGGAGGAGATGTGCAGTGCAGAGGGATTGATGGAGATGTGCAGTGCAAATGGAATGACAGTGAATAGCAGTGCGGAGGGATTGACGGAGATGTGCAGTGTGGAGGGATTGAGGGAGAGCTGCTGTTTGGAGGGATTGAAGCATTTGTGCTGTGTGGAGTGATTGAAGGAGATGTGCAGTGTGGGGCGATTGACGCAGATGTGCAGTGTGGAGGGATTGACGGAGAGTTCAGTCTGGGGGGATTGACAGAGATGTGCAGTGTGGGGGGATTGAAGGAGATGTAAGTGCAGAGCTAATGCACTGGATGTGCATTGCACAGGAAAGAAGGAGATGTGCAATGCTGCGAGATTGGAGGAGATGTGCAGTGCAGAGGGATTGATGGAGATTTGCAGTGCAGATGGAATGACGATGATTAGCAGTGCGGAGGGATTGACAGAGATGTGCAGTGTGGGGGGATTGAAGGAGATGTGCAGTGTGGGGGTTTGAAGGAGATGTGCAGTGTGGGGGGATTGAAGGAGATGTGCAGTGTGGGGGGTTTCAAGGAGATGTGCAGTGTGGGGGGATTGACGGAGATGTGCTGTGTGAGGATTGACAGAGATATGCTGTGTGGATAGATTGACGTAGATGTGCAGTGTGGTGGTGATTGATTGAAATGTGCAGTGTGGAGGGTTTGACAGAGATGTGCAGTGTGGGGGGATTGACGGACATGTGTCGTGTGGTGGACAACGGAGATTTGCAGTGTGGGGGGGATTGAAGGACACTTGCAGTGTGGGGGGATTGATGGAGATGTGAAGCGCAAAGGGACTGGAGAGATGTGCATTGTAGGAGGAATGACGGAGACGTGAAGCGCAGAGGGATTGAAGGAGATGTGCAGTATGGGGAGGATTGAAGGAGATGTGCTGTGTGGGGGGATTGAAGGAGATGTGCAGTGTGGGGGGGATTGAAGGAGATGTGCAGTGTGGGGGGATTGAAGGAGATGTGCAGTTTGGGGGGATTGAACGGGATGTGCTGTGTGGGGGCATTGCAGGACATGTGCAGTGTGGGGGTATTGAAGGAGATGTGCAGTGTGGGGGTATTGAAGGAGATGTGCAGTGTGGGGGGGATTGAAGGAGATGTGCAGTGTGGGGGTATTGAAGGAGATGTGCAGTGTGGGGGGGGATTGAAGGAGATGTGCAGTGTGGGGGGGATTCAAGGAGATGTGCAGTGTGGGGGTATTGAAGGAGATGTGCAGTGTGGGGGGACTGATAGAGAAGTGCAGTGTGGGGCATTGAGGGAGCAGTGCAGTGTGGGGTATGGAACGAGATGTAAGTGCAGAGCTAATGTACTAGATGTGCATTGCACAGGAAAGAAGGAGATGTGCAATGTGGGGGGGATTGAAGGAGATGTGCAGTGTGGGGGGATTGATGGAGATATGCTGTGTGAAGAGATTGACGTAGATGTGCACTGTGGGGGGATGGATGGAGATGTGCAGTGTGGAGTGATTGACGGAGATGTGCAGTGTGGAGGGATTGACGGAGATGTGCAGTTTGGAGGGATTGACGGAGTTGTGCAGTGTGGGGGGATTGACGGAGATGTGCTGTGTGGAGTGATTGAAGGAGATGTGCTGTGTGGAAGGATTGATGGAGATGTGCTCTGTGGAGTGATTCAAGGAGCTGTGCAGTGTGGAAGGATAGACGGAGATGTGCAGTGTGGGGATTGACGGAGATATGCTGTGTGGAGAGATTGACGTAGATGTGCACCGTGGTGGTGATTGATGGAAATTTGCAGTGTGGAGGGTTTGACGGAGATGTCCAATGTGGAGGGATCGATGAAGATGTGCAGTGTGGGGGGATTGATAGCGATGTGCAGTGTTGGGGGAATTGACGGATATGTGCTGTGTGGAAGTATTGACGTGATGTGCAATGTAGGGGGATGGATGGAGATGTGCTGTGTGGAGGGATTGATGGAGATGTGCTGTGTGGAGGGATTGAAGGAGATGTGCACTGTGGGTGGATTGACGGAGCTGTGCGGTGTGGAGGGATTGACGGAGAGGTCAGTCTGGGGGGCTAGACAGAGATGTGCAGTGTGGGGGGAGTGAAGGAGATGTAAGTGCAGAGCTAATGCACTGGATGTGCATTGCACAGGAAAGAAGGAGATGTGCAATGCCGCGAGATTGGAGGAGATGTGCAATGCAGAGGGATTGATGGAGATTTGCAGTGCAGATGGAATGACGATGATTAGCAGTGCGGAGGGATTGACGGAGATGTGCAGTGTGGAGGGATTGAAAGAGGTGTGCAGTGTGGGGGGATTGAAGCAGATGTGCAGTGTGGAGGGATTGACGGAGATGTGAAGTGTGTGGGGATTAACAGAGATGTGCAATGCAGGGACAGAATGAGATGCGCAACGTGGAGCTATTGTATTGGATGTGCAGTGCTAAGGAATTGAGGGAAATGTGACGTGCGAGAAATTGAAGGAGATGTGCATCCGGCATGATTGAGAGCGTTGTGCTGTGTGCAGGGATTGATGGAGATGTGCAGTATGGGGGGATTGAGGGAGATGTGCAGTGTGGATGGATTGAAGGAGATGTGCAGTGTGGATGGATTGATGGAGATGTGCAGTATGGGGGGATTGAGGGAGATGTGCAGTGTGGATGGATTGAAGGAGATGTGCAGTGTGGATGGATTGATGGAGATGTGCAGGTGGATGGATTGAAGGAGATGTGCAGTGTGGGGGGACTGATAGAGAAGTGCAGTGTGGGGCATTGAGGGAGCAGTGCAGTGTGGGGTATGGAACGAGATGTAAGTGCAGAGCTAATGTACTAGATGTGCACTGCACAGGTAAGAAGGAGATGTGCAATGAGGCGAGATTGGAGGCGATGTACAGTGCAGAGGGATTGATGGAGACTTGCAGTACAGATGGAATAACGTTGATTTGCAGTGCGGAGGGTTTGACAGAGATGTGCAGTGTGGGGGGATTGACAGAGATGTGCAGTGTGGGAGGATTGAATGTGATGTGCAGTTTGGGGGCCATTGAAGGAGATGTGCAGTGTGGAGGGATTGACGGAGATGTTAAGCGCAGAGGGATTGACAGAGATTTGCAGTGTGGAGGGATTGAGGGAGATGTGCAGTGTCGGGGGATTGACGGAGATGTGCAGTGTAGGGGGATTGACGGAGATATGCAGTGTGGAGAGATTGACGTGGATGCGCAGTGTGGGGAGATTGATGGAGATGTGCAATGTGGATGGATTGATGGAGATGTGCAGTATGGGGGGATTGAGGGAGATGTGCAGTGTGGATGGATTGAAGGAGATGTGCAGTGTGGATGGATTGATGGAGATGTGCAGGTGGATGGATTGAAGGAGATGTGCAGTGCAGAGGGAATGAGGGAGATGTGCTGTGTGGAGGCATTGAAGGAGATGTGCTGTGTGGAGGGATTGAAGGAGATGTGCGGTGCAGAGGGATTGAGGGAGATGTGCGGTGTCGGGGGATTGACGGAGATGTGCAGTGTAGGGGGATTGACGGAGATATGCTGTGTGGAGAGATTGACGTGGATGCGCACTGTGAGGTGATTGATGGAGATGTGCAATGTGGAGGGATTGATGGCGATGTGCAGTGTGGAGAGATTGACGGAGTTGTGCAGTGTGGAGGGATTGAAGGAGATGTGCAGTGTGGAGGGATTGAAGGAGATGTGCGGTGCAGAGGGATTGAGGGAGATGTGCTGTGTGGAGACATTGAAGAAGATGTGCTGTGTGGAGGGATTGAAGGAGATGTGCGGTGCAGAGGGATTGAGGGAGATGTGCTGTGCGGAGTGATTGTAGGAGATGTGCTGTGTGGAGGGATTGACGGAGGTGTGCTGTGTGGAGTGATTCAAGGAGCTGTGCAGTGTGGGGGGATTGATGGAGGTGTGCTGTGTGAAGAGGTTGACGTAGATGTACACTGTGGAGGGATTGACGGAGATGTGCAGTGTGGGGGGGGATTCAAGGAGATGTGCAGTGTGGGGGTATTGAAGGAGATGTTCAGTGTGGGGGTATTGAAGGAGATGTGCAGTGTGGGGAGGATTGATGGAGATATGCAGTGTGGAAGGATTGGGGGAGAGGTGCTGTGTGGAGGGATTGAAGCATATGTGCTATGTGGAGTGATTGACGGAGCTGTGCAGTGTGGAGGGATTGACGGAGAGGTCAGTCTGGGGGGATTGACAGAGATGTGCAGTGTGGGGGGAGTGAAGGAGATGTAAGTGCAGAGCTAATGCACTGGATGTGCATTGCACAGGAAAGAAGGAGATGTGCAATGTGGGGGGGATTGAAGGAGATGTGCAGTTTGGGGGGATTGATGGAGATATGCAGTGTGGAAGGATTGGGGGAGAGGTGCTGTGTGGAGGGATTGAAGCATATGTGCTATGTGGAGTGATTGACGGAGCTGTGCAGTGTGGAGGGATTGACGGAGAGGTCAGTCTGGGGGGATTGACAGAGATGTGCAGTGTGGGGGGAGTGAAGGAGATGTAAGTGCAGAGCTAATGCACTGGATGTGCATTGCACAGGAGAGAAGGAGATGTGCAATGCCGCGAGATTGGAGGAGATGTGCAGTGCAGAGGGATTGATGGAGATTTGCAGTGCAGATGGAATGACAGTGAATAGCAGTGCGGAGGGATTGACGGAGATGTGCAGTGTGGAGGGATTGAGGGAGAGCTGCTGTTTGGAGGGGTTGAAGCATTTGTGCTGTGTGGAGTGATTGAAGGAGATGTGCAGTGTGGGGCGATTGACGCAGATGTGCAGTGTGGAGGGATTGACGGAGAGTTCAGTCTGGGGGGATTGACAGAGATGTGCAGTGTGGGGGGATTGAAGGAGATGTGCAGTGTGGGGGTTTGAAGGAGATGTGCAGTGTGGGGGGATTGACGGAGATGTGCAGTGTGGAGGGATTGAACGAGGTGTGCAGTGTGGGGGGATTGACGGAGATGTGCAGTTTGGCGGGGATTGAAGGAGATGTGCAGTGTGGGGGGATTGAAAGAGATGTGCGGTGTGGAGGGATTGATGGAGATGTTAAGCGCACAGCGATTGACGGAGAGTTGCAGTTTGGAGGGATTGACAGAGATGTGCAGTGTCGAGGAATTGACAGAGATGTGCAGTGTGGAGGGATTGACGGAGATGTGCAGAATGGAGGGATTGACAGAGATGTGAAGTATGGGGGGATTGAGGGAGATGTGCAATGTGGAGGGATTGTTGGAGATGTGCAATGTGGGGGGGATTGATGCAGATGTGCTGTGTGGAGGCATTGACGGAGATGTGCGGTGTGGGATAATTGATGGAGATTTGCTGTGTGGAGGGATTGCCGGAGATGTGCTGTTTGGAGGGATTGAAGGAGATGTGCAGTGTGAGGAGATTGATGGAGATGTGCAGTGTGGAGAGATTGACATAGATGTGCACTGTGGGGGGATGAATGGAGATGTGCAGTGTGGAGGGATTGACGGAGATGTGCAGTGTGGAGGGATTGACGGAGATGTGCAGTTTGGAGGGATTGACGGAGTTGTGCAGTGTGGGGGGATTGACGGAGATGTGCTGTGTGGAGGGATTGAAGGAGATGTGCTGTGTGGAAGGATTGACGGTGATGTGATGAGTGGAGTGATTCAAGGAGCTGTGCAGTGTGGAAGCATTGACGGAGATGTCCAATGTGGAGGGATCAATGGAGATGTGCAATGTGGGGGGATTGATGGAGATGTGCAGTGTGGGGGGATTGATGGAGATGTGCTGTGTGGAGAGATTGACGTAGATGTGCACTGTGGTGGTGATTGATGGCAATGTGCAGTGTGGAGGGTTTGATGGAGATGTCCAATGTGGAGGGATCAATGGAGATGTGCAATGTGGGGGGATTGACAGAGATGTGCAGTGTGGGGGGATTGATGGAGATGTGCTGTGTGGAGGGATTGATGGAGATGTGCTGTGTGGAGAGATTAAAGGTGATGTGCAGTGTGGAGGGATTGACGGACATGTGCTGTGTGGAGGGATTGAAATAGATGTGCAGTGTGGGGGGGATTGAAGGAGATGTGCAGTGTGGGGGGATTGAAGGAGATATGCAGTTTGGGGGGATTGAACGGGATGTGCAGTGTGGGGGGGATTGAAGGAGATGTGCAGTGTGGGGGGGATTGAAGGAGATGTGTAGTGTGGGGGTATTGAAGGAGATGTGCAGTGTAGGGGGATTGAAGGAGATGTGCAGTGTGGGGGGGATTGAAGGAGATGTGCAGTGTGGGGGGGATTGAAGGAGATGTGCAGTGTTGGGGGATTGATGGAGATGTGCAGTGTTGGGGGGATTGATGGGGATGTGAAGCGCAGAGGCATTCAAGGAAATGTTCAGTGTGGAAGGATGTATGTAGATGTGCAGTGGGGGGGATTTGATGGAGATGTGCAGTATGTGGGGATTGACGGAGATGTGCAGTGTGCAGGGATTGAGGGAGAGGTGCTGTCTGGAGGGATTGAAGGAGATGTGCAGTGTGGAGGGATTGACGGAGAGGTCAGTCTGGGGGGATAGACAGAGATGTGCAGTGTGGGGGGAGTGAAGGAGATGTAAGTGCAGAGCTAATGCAATGGATGTGCATTGCACAGGAAAGAAGGAGATGTGCAATGCCGCGAGATTGGAGGAGATGTGCAGTGCAGAGGGATTGATGGAGATTTGCAGTGCAGATGGAATGACGATGATTAGCAGTGCGGAGGGATTGACGGAGATGTGCAGTGTGGAGGGATTGAAAGAGGTGTGCAGTGTGGGGGGATTGAAGGAGATGTGAAGTGTGGGGGGATTGACGGAGATGTGCAGTTTGGCGGGGATTGAAGCAGATGTGCAGTGTACGGGGATTGAAGGAGATGTGCAGTGTGGAGGGATTGACAGAGATGTTAAGCGCAGAGGGATTGACAGAGATTTGCAGTTTGGAGGGATTGACAGAGATGTGCAGTGTGGGGTGATTGATACAGATGTGCTGTGTGGAGGGATTGACGGAGATGTGCAGTGTGGGGTGATTGATGGAAATGTGTTGTGTGGAGGGATTGCTGGAGATGTGCTGTTTGGAGGGACTGAAGGAGATGTGCCGTGTGGGGGGATTGATGGAGATATGCTGTGTGAAGAGAGTGACGTAGATGTGCACTGTGGGGGGATGGATGGAGATGTGCAGTGTGGAGTGATTGACGGAGATGTGCAGTGTGGAGGGATTGACGGAGATGTGCAGTTTGGAGGGATTGACGGAGTTGTGCAGTGTGGGGGGATTGACGGAGATGTGCTGTGTGGAGGGATTGAAGGAGATGTGCTGTGTGGAAGGATTGACGGAGATGTGCTCTGTGGAGTGATTCAAGGAGCTGTGCAGTGTGGAAGGATAGACGGAGATGTGCAGTGTGGGGATTGACGGAGATATGCTGTGTGGAGAGATTGACGTAGATGTGCACCGTGGTGGTGATTGATGGAAATTTGCAGTGTGGGGGGTTTGACGGAGATGTCCAATGTGGAGGGATCGATGGAGATGTGCAGTGTGGGGGGATTGATAGCGATGTGCAGTGTTGGGGGAATTGACGGATATGTGCTGTGTGGAAGTATTGACGTGATGTGCAATGTAGAGGGATGGATGGAGATGTGCTGTGTGGAGGGATTGATGGAGATGTGCTGTGTGGAGGGATTGATGGAGATGTGCTGTGTGGAGGGATTGAAGGAGATGTGCACTGTGGGTGGATTGACGGAGCTGTGCGGTGTGGAGGGATTGACGGAGAGGTCAGTCTGGGGGGATAGACAGAGATGTGCAGTGTGGGGGGAGTGAAGGAGATGTAAGTGCAGAGCTAATGCACTGGATGTGCATTGCACAGGAAAGAAGGAGATGTGCCATGCCGCGAGATTGGAGGAGATGTGCAATGCAGAGGGATTGATGGAGATTTGCAGTGCAGATGGAATGACGATGATTAGCAGTGCGGAGGGATTGACGGAGATGTGCAGTGTGGAGGGATTGAAAGAGGTGTGCAGTGTGGGGGGATTGAAGCAGATGTGCAGTGTGGAGGGATTGACGGAGATGTGAAGTGTGGAGGGATTGACGGAGATGTGAAGTGTGGGGGGATTGACGGAGATGTGCAGTTTGGCGGGGATTGAAGCAGATGTGCAGTGTGGGGGGATTGAAGGAGATGTGCAGTGTGGGGGGATTGAAGGAGATGTGCAGTGTGGAGGGATTGACGGAGATGTTAAGTGCAGAGGGATTGACGGAGATTTGCAGTTTGGAGGGATTGACAGAGATGTGCAGTATGGGGGGATTGAGGGAGATGTGCAAGTGGAGGGATTGATGGAGATATGCTGTGTGGGGGGATTGATGCAGATGTGCTGTGTGGAGGGAAGGACGGAGATGTGCAGTGTGGGGTGATTGATGGCGATGTGCTGTGTGGAGGGTTTGCCGGAGATGTGCTGTTTGGTAGGATTGTTGGAGATGTGCAGTGTGGGGGGATTGATGGAGATATGCTGTGTGGAGAGATTGACATAAATGTGCACTGTGGGGGGATAGATGGAGATGGGAAGTGTGGAGGGATTGACGGAGATGCCAGTAGGGGGGGATTGACAAAGTTGTGCAGTGTGGGGTGATTGAAGGAGATGTGCAGTGTGGAGGGATTGAAGGTGATGTGCAGTGTGGGGGGATTGACAGAGACGTGAAGCGCAGAGGGATTGAAGGAGATGTGCACTGTGGGGGGATTTACCGAGAGGTCAGTCTGGGGGGATTGACAGAGATGTGTAGTGTGGGGGGTTTGAAGGAGATGTAAGTGCAGAGCAATGCACTGGATATGCATTGCACAGGAAAGAAGGAGATGTGCAATGCCGTGAGATTGGAGCAGATGTGCAGTGCAGAGGGATTGATGGAGATTTGCAGTGCAGATGGAATGACGGTGAATAGCAGTGCGGAGGGATTGACGGAGATGTGCAGTGTGGAGTGATTGAGGGAGAGCTGCTGTTTGGAGGGATTGAAGCATTTGTGCTGTGTGGAGTGATTGAAGGAGATGTGCAGTGTGTGGCGATTGACGGAGATGTGCAGTGTGGAGGGATTGACGGAGAGTTCAGTCTGGGGGGATTGACAGAGATGTGCAGTGTGGGGGGATTGAAGGAAATGTAAGTGCAGAGCTAATGCACTGGATGTGCATTGCACAGGAAAGAAGGAGATGTGCAATGCTGCGAGATTGGAGGAGATGTGCAGTGCAGAGGGATTGATGGAGATTTGCAGTGCAGATGGAATGACGATGATTAGCAGTGCGGAGGGATTGACAGAGATGTGCAGTGTGGGGGGATTGAAGGAGATGTGCAGTGTGGGGGTTTGAAGGAGATGTGCAGTGTGGGGGGATTGACGGAGATGTGCAGTGTGGAGGGATTGAACGAGGTGTGCAGTGTGGGGGGATTGACAGAGATGTGCAGTTTGGCGGGGATTGAAGGAGATGTGCAGTGTGGGGGGATTGAAAGAGATGTGCGGTGTGGAGGGATTGATGGAGATGTTAAGCGCAGAGGGATTGACGGAGAGTTGCAGTTTGGAGGGATTGACAGAGATATGCAGTGTCGAGGAATTGACAGAGATGTGCAGTGTGGGGGGATTGATGCAGATGTGCTGTGTGGAGGGATTGACGGAGATGTGCAGTGTGGGGTGATTGATGGAGATGTGCTGTGTGGAGGGATTGCTGGAGATGTGCTGTTTGGAGGGACTGAAGGAGATGTGCAGTGTGGGGGGATTGATGGAGATATGCTGTGTGAAGAGATTGACGTAGATGTGCACTGTGGGGGGATGGATGGAGATGTGCAGTGTGGAGTGATTGACGGAGATGTGCAGTGTGGAGGGATTGACGGAGATGTGCAGTTTGGAGGGATTGACGGAGATTTGCAGTTTGGAGGGATTGACAGAGATGTGCAGTATGGGGGGATTGAGGGAGATGTGCAAGTGGAGGGATTGATGGAGATATGCTGTGTGGGGGGATTGATGCAGATGTGCTGTGTGGAGGGAAGGACGGAGATGTGCAGTGTGGGGTGATTGATGGCGATGTGCTGTGTGGAGGGTTTGCCGGAGATGTGCTGTTTGGTAGGATTGTTGGAGATGTGCAGTGTGGGGGGATTGATGGAGATATGCTGTGTGGAGAGATTGACATAAATGTGCACTGTGGGGGGATAGATGGAGATGGGAAGTGTGGAGGGATTGACGGAGATGCCAGTAGGGGGGGATTGACAAAGTTGTACAGTGTGGGGTGATTGAAGGAGATGTGCAGTGTGGAGGGATTGAAGGTGATGTGCAGTGTGGGGGGATTGACAGAGACGTGAAGCGCAGAGGGATTGAAGGAGATGTGCACTGTGGGGGGATTTACCGAGAGGTCAGTCTGGGGGGATTGACAGAGATGTGTAGTGTGGGGGGATTGAAGGAGATGTAAGTGCAGAGCAATGCACTGGATATGCATTGCACAGGAAAGAAGGAGATGTGCAATGCCGTGAGATTGGAGCAGATGTGCAGTGCAGAGGGATTGATGGAGATTTGCAGTGCAGATGGAATGACGGTGAATAGCAGTGCGGAGGGATTGACGGAGATGTGCAGTGTGGAGTGATTGAGGGAGAGCTGCTGTTTGGAGGGATTGAAGCATTTGTGCTGTGTGGAGTGATTGAAGGAGATGTGCAGTGTGTGGCGATTGACGGAGATGTGCAGTGTGGAGGGATTGACGGAGAGTTCAGTCTGGGGGGATTGACAGAGATGTGCAGTGTGGGGGGATTGAAGGAGATGTAAGTGCAGAGCTAATGCACTGGATGTGCATTGCACAGGAAAGAAGGAGATGTGCAATGCTGCGAGATTGGAGGAGATGTGCAGTGCAGAGGGATTGATGGAGATTTGCAGTGCAGATGGAATGACGATGATTAGCAGTGCGGAGGGATTGACAGAGATGTGCAGTGTGGGGGGATTGAAGGAGATGTGCAGTGTGGGGGTTTGAAGGAGATGTGCAGTGTGGGGGGATTGACGGAGATGTGCAGTGTGGAGGGATTGAACGAGGTGTGCAGTGTGGGGGGATTGACAGAGATGTGCAGTTTGGCGGGGATTGAAGGAGATGTGCAGTGTGGGGGGATTGAAAGAGATGTGCGGTGTGGAGGGATTGATGGAGATGTTAAGCGCAGAGGGATTGACGGAGAGTTGCAGTTTGGAGGGATTGACAGAGATATGCAGTGTCGAGGAATTGACAGAGATGTGCAGTGTGGGGGGATTGATGCAGATGTGCTGTGTGGAGGGATTGACGGAGATGTGCAGTGTGGGGTGATTGATGGAGATGTGCTGTGTGGAGGGATTGCTGGAGATGTGCTGTTTGGAGGGACTGAAGGAGATGTGCAGTGTGGGGGGATTGATGGAGATATGCTGTGTGAAGAGGTTGACGTAGATGTGCACTGTGGGGGGATGGATGGAGATGTGCAGTGTGGAGTGATTGACGGAGATGTGCAGTGTGGAGGGATTGACGGAGATGTGCAGTTTGGAGGGATTGACGGAGATTTGCAGTTTGGAGGGATTGACAGAGATGTGCAGTATGGGGGGATTGAGGGAGATGTGCAAGTGGAGGGATTGATGGAGATATGCTGTGTGGGGGGATTGATGCAGATGTGCTGTGTGGAGGGAAGGACGGAGATGTGCAGTGTGGGGTGATTGATGGCGATGTGCTGTGTGGAGGGTTTGCCGGAGATGTGCTGTTTGGTAGGATTGTTGGAGATGTGCAGTGTGGGGGGATTGATGGAGATATGCTGTGTGGAGAGATTGACATAAATGTGCACTGTGGGGGGATAGATGGAGATGGGAAGTGTGGAGGGATTGACGGAGATGCCAGTAGGGGGGGATTGACAAAGTTGTGCAGTGTGGGGTGATTGAAAGAGATGTGCAGTGTGGAGGGATTGAAGGTGATGTGCAGTGTGGGGGGATTGACAGAGACGTGAAGCGCAGAGGGATTGAAGGAGATGTGCACTGTGGGGGGATTTACCGAGAGGTCAGTCTGGGGGGATTGACAGAGATGTGTAGTGTGGGGGGATTGAAGGAGATGTAAGTGCAGAGCAATGCACTGGATATGCATTGCACAGGAAAGAAGGAGATGTGCAATGCCGTGAGATTGGAGCAGATGTGCAGTGCAGAGGGATTGATGGAGATTTGCAGTGCAGATGGAATGACGGTGAATAGCAGTGCGGAGGGATTGACGGAGATGTGCAGTGTGGAGTGATTGAGGGAGAGCTGCTGTTTGGAGGGATTGAAGCATTTGTGCTGTGTGGAGTGATTGAAGGAGATGTGTAGCGCAGAGGGATTGAAGGAGATAAGCAGTGCAGAGGGATTGACGGAGATGTGCAGTGTGGACAGATTGACGGAGATGTGCAGTGTGGACAGATTGACGGAGATGTGCAGTGTGGAGGGATTGAGGGGGAGCTGCTGTGTGGAGGGATTGATGGAGATGTGCTGTGTGGGGGGATTGAAGGAGATGTGCTGTGTGGGGGGATTGACGGAGATGTGCTATGTGGAGGGATTGACGGAGCTGTGCAGTGTGGGGGGATTGACGGAGAGGTGCAGTGAGGCGGGATTGAAGGAGATGTGCAGTGTGGGGGGATTGACGGAGATGTGTAGTGTGGGGGGATTGATGGAGATGTGAAGCGCAAAGGGATTAAAGGAGATATGCGGTGTTGGGGGCATTGAGGGAGATGTGCAATGTGGAGGGATTGATGGAGATGTGTAGTGCGGAGGGATTGACGGAGATGTGCAATGTGGAGGGATTGACGGAGATGTGTAGTGTGGAGGGATTGACGGAGGTGTGCAGTGTGGGGGGATTGACGGAGATGTGCAATGTGGAGGGATTGACGGAGATGTGTAGTGTGGAGGGATTGCTGGAGATGTTCCAATGTGGAGGGATTGCCGGAGATGTTCCAATGTGGAGGGATTGACGGAGATGTGAAGAGCAGAGGGATTGAGGGAGAGGTGCAGTGTGCAGGGATTGATGGAGATGTGCAGTGTGGAAAGAATGACGGAGATGTGCACTGTGGAGGGATTGACAGAGATGTGCAATGCAGGGACAGAATGAGATGCGCAACGTGGAGCTATTGTATTGGATGTGCAGTGCTAAGGAATTGAGGGAAATGTGACGTGCGAGAAATTGAAGGAGATGTGCATCCGGCATGATTGAGAGCGTTGTGCTGTGTGGGGGTATTGACGGAGATGTGCAGTGTGGAGGGATTGAACGAGGTGTGCAGTGTGGGGGGATTGACGGAGATGTGCAGTTTGTCGGGGATTGAAGGAGATGTGCAGTGTGGGGGGATTGAAAGAAATGTGCGGTGTGGTGGGATTGATGGAGATGTTAAGCGCAGAGGGATTGACGGAGAGTTGCAGTTTGGAGGGATTGACAGAGATGTGCAGTGTCGAGGAATTGACAGAGATGTGCAGTGTGGAGGGATTGACGGAGATGTGCAGAATGGAGGGATTGACAGAGATGTGAAGTATGGGGGGATTGAGGAGGTGTGCAATGTGGAGGGATTGATGGAGATGTGCAGTGTGGGGGGATTGATGCAGATGTGCTGTGTGGAGGCATTGCCGGAGATGTGCAGTGTGGGGGGATTGATGGAGATGTGCTGTTTGGAGGGATTGCCGGAGATGTGCTGTTTGGAGGGATTGAAGGAGATGTGCAGTGTGGGGAGATTGATGGAGATGTGCAGTGTGGAGAGATTGACATAGATGTGCACTGTGGGGGGATGGATGGAGATGTGCAATGTGGAGGGATGGATGGAGATGTGCAGTGTGGAGTGATTGACGGAGATGTGCAGTGTGGAGGGATTGATGGAGATGTGCAGTTTTGAGGGATTGACGGAGTTGTGCAGTGTGGGTGGATTGACGGAGATGTGCTGTGTGGAGGGATTGAAGGAGATGTGCTGTGTGGAAGGATTGACGGTGATGTGATGAGTGGAGTGATTCAAGGAGCTGTGCTGTGTGGAGAGATTGACGTAGATGTGCACTGTGGTGGTGATTGATGGCAATGTGCAGTGTGGAGGGTTTGATGGAGATGTCCAATGTGGAGGGATCAATGGAGATGTGCAATGTGGGGGGATTGACAGACATGTGCAGTGTGGGGGGATTGATGGAGATGTGCTGTGTTGAGGGATTGATGGAGATGTGCTGTGTGGAGAGATTAAAGGTGATGTGCAGTGTGGAGGGATTGACGGACATGTGCTGTGTGGAGGGATTGAAATAGATGTGCAGTGTGGGGGGGATTGAAGGAGATGTGCAGTGTGGGGGGATTGAAGGAGATGTGCAGTTTGGGGGGATTGAACGGGATGTGCAGTGTGGGGGGATTGAAGGAGATGTGCAGTGTGGGGGGGATTGAAGGAGATGTGCAGTGTGGGGGTATTGAAGGAGATGTGCAGTGTAGGGGGATTGAAGGAGATGTGCAGTGTGGGGGGGATTGAAGGAGATGTGCAGTGTGGGGGGGATTGAAGGAGATGTGCAGTGTTGGGGGATTGATGGAGATGTGCAGTGTTGGGGGGATTGACGGGGATGTGAAGCGCAGAGGCATTCAAGGAGATGTGCAGTGTGGAGGGATGTATGTAGATGTGCAGTGGGGGGGATTTGATGGAGATGTGCAGTATGGGGGGATTGACGGAGATGTGCAGTGTGCAGGGATTGAGGGAGAGGTGCTGTGTGGAGGGATTGAAGGAGATGTGCAGTGTGGAGGGATTGACGGAGAGGTCAGTCTGGGGGGATAGACAGAGATGTGCAGTGTGGGGGGAGTGAAGGAGATGTAAGTGCAGAGCTAATGCACTGGATGTGCATTGCACAGGAAAGAAGGAGATGTGCAATGCCGCGAGATTGGAGGAGATGTGCAGTGCAGAGGGATTGATGGAGATTTGCAGTGCAGATGGAATGACGATGATTAGCAGTGCGGAGGGATTGACGGAGATGTGCAGTGTGGAGGGATTGAAAGAGGTGTGCAGTGTGGGGGGATTGAAGGAGATGTGCATTGTGGAGGGATTGACGGAGATGTGAAGTGTGGGGGGATTGACGGAGATGTTAAGCGCAGAGGGATTGACGGAGATTTGCAGTTTGGAGGGATTGACAGAGATGTGCAGTGTGCCGGGATTGACGGAGATGTTAAGCGCAGAGCGATTGACAGAGATTTGCAGTTTGGAGGGATTGACAGAGATGTGCAGTGTGGGGGGATTGATGCAGATGTGCTGCGTGGAGGGATTGACGGAGATGTGCAGTGTGGGGTGATTGATGGAGATGTGTTGTGCGGAGGGATTGCTGAAGATGTGCTGTTTGGAGGGACTGAAGGAGATGTGCAGTGTGGGGGGATTGATGGAGATATGCTGTGTGAAGAGATTGACATGGATGTGCACTGTGGGGGGATGGATGGAGATGTGCAGTGTGGAGTGATTGACGGAGATGTGCAGTGTGGAGGGATTGACGGAGATGTGCAGTTTGGAGGGATTGACGGAGTTGTGCAGTGTGGGGGGATTGACGGAGATGTGCTGTGTGGAGGGAATGAAGGAGATGTGCTGTGTGGAAGGATTGACGGAGATGTGCTCTGTGGAGTGATTCAAGGAGCTGTGCAGTGTGGAAGGATAGACGGAGATGTGCAGTGTGGGCATTGACGGAGATATGCTGTGTGGAGAGATTGACGTAGATGTGCACCGTGGTGGTGATTGATGGAAATTTGCAGTGTGGGGGGTTTGACGGAGATGTCCAATGTGGAGGGATCGATGGAGATGTGCAGTGTGGGGCGATTGATAGCGTTGTGCAGTGTTGGGGGAATTGACGGATATGTGCTGTGTGGAAGTATTGACGTGATGTGCAATGTAGGGGGATGGATGGAGATGTGCTGTGTGGAGGGATTGATGGAGATGTGCTGTGTGGAGGGATTGAAGGAGATGTGCACTGTGGGTGGATTGACGGAGCTGTGCGGTGTGGAGGGATTGACGGAGAGGTCAGTCTGGGGGGATAGACAGAGATGTGCAGTGTGGGGGGAGTGAAGGAGATGTCAGTGCAGAGATAATGCACTGGATGTGCATTGCACAGGAAAGAAGGAGATGTGCCATGCCGCGAGATTGGAGGAGATGTGCAATGCAGAGGGATTGATGGAGATTTGCAGTGCAGATGGAATGACGATGATTAGCAGTGCGGAGGGATTGACGGAGATGTGCAGTGTGGAGGGATTGAAAGAGGTGTGCAGTGTGGGGGGATTGAAGCAGATGTGCAGTGTGGAGGGATTGACGGAGATGTGCAGTTTGGCGGGGATTGAAGCAGATGTGCAGTGTGGGGGGATTGAAGGAGATGTGCAGTGTGGAGGGATTGACGGAGATGTTAAGTGCAGAGGGATTGACGGAGATTTGCAGTTTGGAGGGATTGACAGAGATGTGCAGTATGGGGGGATTGAGGGAGATGTGCAAGTGGAGGGATTGATGGAGATATGCTGTGTGGGGTGATTGATGGAGATGTGCTGTGTGGAGGGTTTGCCGGAGATGTGCTGTTTGGTAGGATTGTTGGAGATGTGCAGTGTGGGGGGATTGATGGAGATATGCTGTGTGGAGAGATTGACATAAATGTGCACTGTGGGGGGATAGATGGAGATGGGAAGTGTGGAGGGATTGACGGAGATGCCAGTAGGGGGGGATTGACAAAGTTGTGCAGTGTGGGGTGATTGAAGGAGATGTGCAGTGTGGAGGGATTGAAGGTGATGTGCAGTGTGGGGGGATTGACAGAGACGTGAAGCGCAGAGGGATTGAAGGAGATGTGCAGTGTGGGGGGATTTACCGAGAGGTCAGTCTGGGGAGATTGACAGAGATGTGTAGTGTGGGGGGATTGAAGGAGATGTAAGTGCAGAGCAATGCACTGGATATGCATTGCACAGGAAAGAAGGAGATGTGCAATGCCGTGAGATTGGAGCAGATGTGCAGTGCAGAGGGATTGATGGAGATTTGCAGTGCAGATGGAATGACGGTGAATAGCAGTGCGGAGGGATTGACGGAGATGTGCAGTGTGGAGTGATTGAGGGAGAGCTGCTGTTTGGAGGGATTGAAGCATTTGTGCTGTGTGGAGTGATTGAAGGAGATGTGCAGTGTGGGGCGATTGACGGAGATGTGCAGTGTGGAGGGATTGACGGAGAGGTCAGTCTGGGGGGATTGACAGAGATGTGCAGTGCGGGGGGATTGAAGGAGATGTAAGTGCAGAGTTAATGCACTGGATGTGCATTGCACAGGAAAGAAGGAGATGTGCAATGCCGCGAGATTGGAGGAGATGTGCAGTGCAGAGGGATTGATGGAGATTTGCAGTGCAGATGGAATGACAGTGAATAGCAGTGCGGAGGGATTGACGGAGATGTGCAGTGTGGAGGGATTGAGGGAGAGCTGCTGTTTGGAGGGGTTGAAGCATTTGTGCTGTGTGGAGTGATTGAAGGAGATGTGCAGTGTGGAGGGATTGACGGAGAGTTCAGTCTGGGGGGATTGACAGAGATGTGCAGTGTGGGGGGATTGAAGGAGATGTAAGTGCAGAGCTAATGCACTGGATGTGCATTGCACAGGAAAGAAGCAGATGTGCAATGCCGCGAGATTGGAGGAGATGTGCAGTGCAGAGGGATTGATGGAGATTTGCAGTACAGATGGAATGACGATGATTAGCAGTGCGGAGGGATTGACAGAGATGTGCAGTGTGGGGGGATTGAAGGAGATGTGCAGTGTGGGGGTTTGGAGGAGATGTGCAGTGTGGGGGGATTGACGGAGATGTGCAGTGTGGAGGGATTGAACGAGGTGTGCAGTGTGGAGGGATTGATGGAGATGTTAAACGCAGAGGGATTGACGGAGAGTTGCAGTTTGGAGGGATTGACAGTGATATGCAGTGTCGAGGAATTGACAGAGATGTGCAGTGTGGAGGGATTGACGGAGATGTGCAGAATGGAGGGATTGACAGAGATGTGAAGTATGGGGGGATTGAGGGAGATGTGCAATGTGGAGGGATTGATGGAGATGTGCAGTGTGGGGGGATTGATGCAGATGTGCTGTGTGGAGGCATTGACAGAGATGTGCAGTGTGGGGTGATTGATGGAGATGTGCTGTGTGGAGGGATTGCCGGAGATGTGCTGTTTGGAGGGATTGAAGGAGATGTGCAGTGTGGGGAGATTGATGGAGATGTGCAGTGTGGAGAGATTGACATAGATGTGCACTGTGGGGGGATGGATGGAGATGTGCAATGTGGAGGGATTGATGGAGATGTGCAGTGTGGAGTGATTGACGGAGATGTGCAGTGTGGAGGGATTGACGGAGATGTGCAGTTTGGAGGGATTGACGGAGTTGTGCAGTGTGGGGGGATTGACGGAGATGTGCTGTGTGGAGGGATTGAAGGAGATGTGCTGTGTGGAAGGATTGACGGTGATGTGATGAGTAGAGTGATTCAAGGAGCTGTGCAGTGTGGAAGCATTGACGGAGATGTCCAATGTGGAGGGATCAATGGAGATGTGCAATGTGGGGGGATTGATGGAGATGTGCAGTGTGGGGGGATCGATGGAGATGTGCAGTGTGGGGGGATTGATAGCGATGTGCAGTGTTGGGGGAATTGACGGATATGTGCTGTGTGGAAGTATTGACGTGATGTGCAATGTAGGGGGATGGATGGAGATGTGCTGTGTGAGGATTGACAGAGATATGCTGTGTGGAGAGATTGACGTAGATGTGCAGTGTGGTGGTGATTGATTAAAATGTGCAGTGTGGAGGGGTTGAAAGAGATGTGAAGTGTGGGGTGATTGACGGACATGTGTCGTGTGGTGGATAACGGAGATTTGCAGTGTGGGGGGGATTGAAGGACACTTGCAGTGTGGGGGGATTGATGGAGATGTGAAGCGCAAAGGGACTGAAGAGATGTGCATTGTGGGAGGAATGACAGAGACGTGAAGCGCAGAGGGATTGAAGGAGATGTGCAGTATGGGGAGGATTGAAGGAGATGTGCTGTGTGGGGGGATTGAAGGAGATGTGCAGTGTGGGGGGGATTGAAGGAGATGTGCAGTGTGGGGGGATTGAAGGAGATGTGCAGTTTGGGGGGATTGAACGGGATGTGCTGTGTGGGGGCATTGCAGGAGATGTGCAGTGTGGGGGCATTGCAGGAGATGTGCAGTGTGGGGGTATTGAAGGAGATGTGCAGTGTGGGGGTATTGAAGGAGATGTGCAGTGTGGGGGGGATTGAAGGAGATGTGCAGTGTGGGGGTATTGAAGGAGATGTGCAGTGTGGGGGGGGATTGAAGGAGATGTGCAGTGTGGGGGGGATTCAAGGAGATGTGCAGTGTGGGGGTATTGAAGGAGATGTGCAGTATGGGGGGGATTGAAGGAGATGTGCAGTTTGGGGGGATTGATGGAGATATGCAGTGTGGAAGGATTGGGGGAGAGGTGCTGTGTGGAGGGATTGAAGCATATGTGCTATGTGGAGTGATTGACGGAGCTGTGCAGTGTGGAGGGATTGACGGAGAGGTCAGTCTGGGGGGATTGACAGAGATGTGCAGTGTGGGGAGAGTGAAGGAGATGTAAGTGCAGAGCTAACGCACTGGATGTGCATTGCACAGGAAAGAAGGAGATGTGCAATGCCGCGAGATTGGAGGAGATGTGCAGTGCAGAGGGATTGATGGAGATTTGCAGTGCAGATGGAATGACGATGATTAGCAGTGCGGAGGGATTGACGGAGATGTGCAGTGTGGAGGGATTGAAAGAGGTGTGCAGTGTGGGGGGATTGAAGGAGATGTGCAGTGTGGAGGGATTGACGGAGATGTGAAGTGTGGGGGGATTGACGGAGATGTGCAGTTTGGCGGGGATTGAAGCAGATGTGCAGTGTAGGGGGATTGAAGGAGATGTGCAGTGTGGAGGGATTGACGGAGATGTTAAGCGCAGAGGGATTGACGGAGATTTGCAGTTTGGAGGGATTGACAGAGATGTGCAGTGTGGGGGGATTGATGCAGATGTGCTGTGTGGAGGGATTGACGGAGATGTGCAGTGTGGGGTGATTGATGGAGATGTGCTGTGTGGAGGGATTGCTGGAGATGTGCTGTTTGGAGGGACTGAAGGAGATGTGCTGTGTGGGGGGATTGATGGAGATATGCTGTGTGAAGAGATTGAAGTAGATGTGCACTGTGGGGGGATGGATGGAGATGTGCAGTGTGGAGTGATTGACGGAGATGTGCAGTGTGGAGGGATTGACGGAGATGTGCAGTTTGGAGGGATTGACGGAGTTGTGCAGTGTGGGGGGATTGACGGAGATGTGCTGTGTGGAGGGATTGAAGGAGATGTGCTGTCTGGAAGGATTGACGGAGATGTACTCTGTGGAGTGATTCAAGGAGCTGTGCAGTGTGGAAGGATAGACGGAGATGTGCAGTGTGGGGATTGACGGAGATATGCTGTGTGGAGAGATTGACGTAGATGTGCACCGTGGTGGTGATTGATGGAAATTTGCAGTGTGGAGGGTTTGACGGAGATGTCCAATGTGGAGGGATCGATGGAGATGTGCAGTGTGGGGGGATTGATAGCGATGTGCAGTGTTGGGCGAATTGACGGATATGTGCTGTGTGGAAGTATTGACGTGATGTGCAATGTAGGGGGATGGATGGAGATGTGCTGTGTGGAGGGATTGATGGAGATGTGCTGTGTGCAGGGATTGAAGGAGATGTGCACTGTGGGTGGATTGACGGAGCTGTGCGGTGTGGAGGGATTGACGGAGAGGTCAGTCTGGGGGGATAGACAGAGATGTGCAGTGTGGGGGGGGTGAAGGAGATGTAAGTGCAGAGCTAATGCACTGGATGTGCATTGCACAGGAAAGAAGGAGATGTGCCATGCCGCGAGATTGGAGGAGATGTGCAATGCAGAGGGATTGATGGAGATTTGCAGTGCAGATGGAATGACGATGATTAGCAGTGCGGATGGATTGACGGAGATGTGCAGTGTGGAGGGATTGAAAGAGGTGTGCAGTGTGGGGGGATTGAAGCAGATGTGCAGTGTGGAGGGATTGACGGAGATGTGAAGTGTGGGGGGATTGACAGAGATGTGCAATGCAGGGACAGAATGAGATGCGCAACGTGGAGCTATTGTATTGGATGTGCAGTGCTAAGGAATTGAGGGAAATGTGACGTGCGAGAAATTGAAGGAGATGTGCATCCGGCATGATTGAGAGCGTTGTGCTGTGTGCAGGGATTGATGGAGATGTGCAGTATGGGGGGATTGAGGGAGATGTGCAGTGTGGATGGATTGAAGGAGATGTGCAGTGTGGATGGATTGATGGAGATGTGCAGTATGGGGGGATTGAGGGAGATGTGCAGTGTGGATGGATTGAAGGAGATGTGCAGTGTGGATGGATTGATGGAGATGTGCAGGTGGATGGATTGAAGGAGATGTGCAGTGTGGGGGGACCGATAGAGAAGTGCAGTGTGGGGCATTGAGGGAGCAGTGCAGTGTGGGGTATGGAACGAGATGTAAGTGCAGAGCTAATGTACTAGATGTGCATTGCACAGGTAAGAAGGAGATGTGCAATGAGGCGAGATTGGAGGCGATGTACAGTGCAGAGGGATTGATGGAGACTTGCAGTACAGATGGAATAACGGTGATTTGCAGTGCGGAGGGATTGACAGAGATGTGCAGTGTGGGGGGATTGACAGAGATGTGCAGTGTGGGGGGATTGAAGGTGATGTGCAGTTTGGGGGCCATTGAAGGAGATGTGCAGTGTGGAGGGATTGACGGAGATGTTAAGCGCAGAGGGATTGACAGAGATTTGCAGTGTGGAGGGATTGAGGGAGATGTGCAGTGTCGGGGGATTGACGGAGATGTGCAGTGTAGGGGGATTGACGGAGATATGCTGTGTGGAGAGATTGACGTGGATGCGCAGTGTGGGGAGATTGATGGAGATGTGCAATGTGGATGGATTGATGGAGATGTGCAGTATGGGGGGATTGAGGGAGATGTGCAGTGTGGATGGATTGAAGGAGATGTGCAGTGTGGATGGATTGATGGAGATGTGCAGGTGGATGGATTGAAGGAGATGTGCAGTGCAGAGGGAATGAGGGAGATGTGCTGTGTGGAAGCATTGAAGGAGATGTGCTGTGTGGAGGGATTGAAGGAGATGTGCGGTGCAGAGGGATTGAGGGAGATGTGCAGTGTCGGGGGATTGACGGAGATATGCTGTGTGGAGAGATTGACGTGGATGCGCACTGTGGGGTGATTGATGGAGATGTGCAATGTGGAGGGATTGATGGCGATGTGCAGTGTGGAGAGATTGACGGAGATGTGCAGTGTGGAGGGATTGAAGGAGATGTGCAGTGTGGAGGGATTGAAGGAGATGTGCGGTGCAGAGGGATTGAGGGAGATGTGCTGTGTGGAGACATTGAAGAAGATGTGCTGTGTGGAGGGATTGAAGGAGATGTGCGGTGCAGAGGGATTGAGGGAGATGTGCTGTGCGGAGTGATTGTAGGAGATGTGCTGTGTGGAGGGATTCAAGGAGCTGTGCAGTGTGGGGGGATTGATGGAGGTGTGCTGTGTGAAGAGGTTGACGTAGATGTACACTGTGGAGGGATTGACGGAGATGTGCAGTGTGGGGGGGGATTCAAGGAGATGTGCAGTGTGGGGGTATTGAAGGAGATGTGCAGTGTGGGGGTATTGAAGGAGATGTGCAGTGTGGGGAGGATTGATGGAGATATGCAGTGTGGAAGGATTGGGGGAGAGGTGCTGTGTGGAGGGATTGAAGCATATGTGCTATGTGGAGTGATTGACGGAGCTGTGCAGTGTGGAGGGATTGACGGAGGTCAGTCTGGGGGGATTGACAGAGATGTGCAGTGTGGGGGGAGTGAAGGAGATGTAAGTGCAGAGCTAATGCACTGGATGTGCATTGCACAGGAAAGAAGGAGATGTGCAATGTGGGGGGGATTGAAGGAGATGTGCAGTTTGGGGGGATTGATGGAGATATGCAGTGTGGAAGGATTGGGGGAGAGGTGCTGTGTGGAGGGATTGAAGCATATGTGCTATGTGGAGTGATTGACGGAGCTGTGCAGTGTGGAGGGATTGACGGAGAGGTCAGTCTGGGGGGATTGACAGAGATGTGCAGTGTGGGGGGAGTGAAGGAGATGTAAGTGCAGAGCTAATGCACTGGATGTGCATTGCACAGGAGAGAAGGAGATGTGCAATGCCGCGAGATTGGAGGAGATGTGCAGTGCAGAGGGATTGATGGAGATTTGCAGTGCAGATGGAATGACAGTGAATAGCAGTGCGGAGGGATTGACGGAGATGTGCAGTGTGGAGGGATTGAGGGAGAGCTGCTGTTTGGAGGGGTTGAAGCATTTGTGCTGTGTGGAGTGATTGAAGGAGATGTGCAGTGTGGGGCGATTGACGCAGATGTGCAGTGTGGAGGGATTGACGGAGAGTTCAGTCTGGGGGGATTGACAGAGATGTGCAGTGTGGGGGGATTGAAGGAGATGTAAGTGCAGAGCTAATGCACTGGATGTGCATTGCACAGGAAAGAAGGAGATGTGCAATGCCGCGAGATTGGAGGAGATGTGCAGTGCAGAGGGATTGATGGAGATTTGCAGTGCAGATGGAATGACGATGATTAGCAGTGCGGAGGGATTGACAGAGATGTGCAGTGTGGGGGGATTGAAGGAGATGTGCAGTGTGGGGGTTTGAAGGAGATGTGCAGTGTGGGGGGATTGACGGAGATGTGCAGTGTGGAGGGATTGAACGAGGTGTGCAGTGTGGGGGGATTGACGGAGATGTGCAGTTTGGCGGGGATTGAAGGAGATGTGCAGTGTGGGGGTATTGAAAGAGATGTGCGGTGTGGAGGGATTGATGGAGATGTTAAGCGCAGAGGGATTGACGGAGAGTTGCAGTTTGGAGGGATTGACAGAGATGTGCAGTGTCGAGGAATTGACAGAGATGTGCAGTGTGGAGGGATTGACGGAGATGTGCAGAATGGAGGGATTGACAGAGATGTGAAGTATGGGGGGATTGAGGGAGATGTGCAATGTGGAGGGATTGATGGAGATGTGCAGTGTGGGGGGATTGATGCAGATGTGCTGTGTGGAGGCATTGCCGGAGATGTGCTGTTTGGAGGGATTGAAGGAGATGTGCAGTGTGGAGAGATTGACATAGATGTGCACTGTGGGGGGATGAATGGAGATGTGCAATGTGGAGGGATTGATGGAGATGTGCAGTGTGGAGTGATTGATGGAGATTTGCAGTGTGGAGGGATTGACGGAGATGTGCAGTTTGGAGGGATTGACGGAGTTGTGCTGTGTGGGGGGATTGACGGAGATGTGCTGTGTGGAGGGATTGAAGGAGATGTGCTGTGTGGAAGGATTGACGGTGATGTGATGAGTGGAGTGATTCAAGGAGCTGTGCAGTGTGGAAACATTGACGGAGATGTCCAATGTGGAGGGATCAATGGAGATGTGCAATGTGGGGGGATTGATGGAGATGTGCAGTGTGGGGGGATTGATGGAGATGTGCTGTGTGGAGAGATTGACGTAGATGTGCACTGTGGTGGTGATTGATGGCAATGTGCAGTGTGGAGGGTTTGATGGAGATGTCCAATGTGGAGGGATCAATGGAGATGTGCAATGTGGGGGGATTGACAGAGATGTGCTGTGTGGAGGGATTGATGGAGATGTGCTGTGTGGAGAGATTAAAGGTGATGTGCAGTGTGGAGGGATTGACGGACATGTGCTGTGTGGAGGGATTGAAATAGATGTGCAGTGTGGGGGGGATTGAAGGAGATGTGCAGTGTGGGGGGATTGAAGGAGATGTGCAGTTTGGGGGGATTGAACGGGATGTGCAGTGTGGGGGGGATTGAAGGAGATGTGCAGTGTGGGGGGGATTGAAGGAGATGTGCAGTGTGGGGGGGATTGAAGGAGATGTGTAGTGTGGGGGGATTGAAGGAGATGTGCAGTGTGGGGGGGATTGAAGGAGATGTGCAGTGTGGGGGGGATTGAAGGAGATGTGCAGTGTTGGGGGATTGATGGAGATGTGCTGTGTGGAGAGATTAAAGGTGATGTGCAGTGTGGAGGGATTGACGGACATGTGCTGTGTGGAGGGATTGAAATAGATGTGCAGTGTCGGGGGGATTGAAGGAGATGTGCAGTGTGGGGGGATTGAAGGAGATGTGCAGTGTGGGGGGATTGAACGGGATGTGCAGTGTGGGGGGGATTGAAGGAGATGTGCAGTGTGGGGGGGATTGAAGGAGATGTGCAGTGTTGGGGGATTGATGGAGATGTGCAGTGTTGGGGGGATTGACGGGGATGTGAAGCGCAGAGGCATTCAATGAGATGTGCAGTGTGGAGGGATGTATGTAGATGTGCAGTGGGGGGGATTTGATGGAGATGTGCAGTATGGGGGGATTGACGGAGATGTGCAGTGTGCAGGGATTGAGGGAGAGGTGCTGTGTGAAGGGTTTGAAGGAGATGTGCAGTGTGGAGGGATTGACGGAGAGGTCAGTCTGGGGGGATAGACAGAGATGTGCAGTGTTGGGGGAGTGAAGGAGATGTAAGTGCAGAGCTAATGCACTGGATGTGCATTGCACAGGAAAGAAGGAGATGTGCAATGCCGCGAGATTGGAGGAGATGTGCAGTGCAGAGGGATTGATGGAGATTTGCAGTGCAGATGGAATGACGATGATTAGCAGTGCGGAGGGATTAACGGAGATGTGCAGTGTGGAGGGATTGAAAGAGGTGTGCAGTGTGGGGGGATTGAAGGAGATGTGCATTGTGGAGGGATTGACGGAGATGTGAAGTGTGGGAGGATTGACGGAGATGTGCAGTTTGGCGGGGATTGAAGCAGATGTGCAGTGTAGGGGGATTGAAGGAGATGTGCAGTGTGGAGGGATTGACAGAGATGTTAAGCACAGAGGGATTGACGGAGATTTGCAGTTTGGAGGGATTGACAGAGATGTGCAGTGTGGGGTGATTGATACAGATGTGCTGTGTGGAGAGATTGACGGAGATGTGCAGTGTGGGGTGATTGATGGAAATGTGTTGTGTGGAGGGATTGCTGGAGATGTGCTGTTTGGAGGGACTGAAGGAGATGTGCAGTGTGGGGGGATTGATGGAGATATGCTGTGTGAAGAGATTGACGTAGATGTGCACTGTGGGGGGATGGATGGAGATGTGCAGTGTGGAGTGATTGACGGAGATGTGCAGTGTGGAGGGATTGACGGAGGTGTTAAGTGCAGAGGGATTGACGGAGATTTGCAGTTTGGAGGGATTGACAGAGATGTGCAGTATGGGGGGATTGAGGGAGATGTGCAGGTTGAGGGATTGATGGAGATATGCTGTGTGGGGGGATTGATGCAGATGTGCTGTGTGGAGGGAAGGACGGAGATGTGCAGTGTGGGGTGATTGATGGCGATGTCCTGTGTGGAGGGTTTGCCGGAGATGTGCTGTTTGGTAGGATTGTTGGAGATGTGCAGTGTGGGGGGATTGATGGAGATATGCTGTGTGGAGAGATTGACATAAATGTGCACTGTGGGGGGATAGATGGAGATGGGAAGTGTGGAGGGATTGACGGAGATGCCAGTAGGGGGGGATTGACAAAGTTGTGCAGTGTGGGGTGATTGAAGGAGATGTGCAGTGTGGAGGGATTGAAGGTGATGTGCAGTGTGGGGGGATTGACAGAGACGTGAAGCGCAGAGGGATTGAAGGAGATGTGCACTGTGGGGGGATTTACCGAGAGGTCAGTCTGGGGAGATTGACAGAGATGTGTAGTGTGGGGGGATTGAAGGAGATGTAAGTGCAGAGCAATGCACTGGATATGCATTGCACAGGAAAGAAGGAGATGTGCAATGCCGTGAGATTGGAGCAGATGTGCAGTGCAGAGGGATTGATGGAGATTTGCAGTGCAGATGGAATGACGGTGAATAGCAGTGCGGAGGGATTGACGGAGATGTGCAGTGTGGAGTGATTGAGGGAGAGCTGCTGTTTGGAGGGATTGAAGCATTTGTGCTGTGTGGAGTGATTGAAGGAGATGTGCAGTGTGTGGCGATTGACGGAGATGTGCAGTGTGGAGGGATTGACGGAGAGTTCAGTCTGGGGGGATTGACAGAGATGTGCAGTGTGGGGGGATTGAAGGAGATGTAAGTGCAGAGCTAATGCACTGGATGTGCATTGCACAGGAAAGAAGGAGATGTGCAATGCCGCGAGATTGGAGGAGATGTGCAGTGCAGTGGGATTGATGGAGATTTGCAGTGCAGATGGAATGACGATGATTAGCAGTGCGGAGGGATTGACAGAGATGTGCAGTGTGGGGGGATTGAAGGAGATGTGCAGTGTGGGGGTTTGAAGGAGATGTGCAGTGTGGGGGTTTGAAGGAGATGTGCAGTGTGGGGGGATTGACGGAGATGTGCAGTGTGGAGGGCTTGAACGAGGTGTGCAGTGTGGGGGGATTGACAGAGATGTGCAGTTTGGTGGGGATTGAAGGAGATGTGCAGTGTGGGGGGATTGAAAGAGATGTGCGGTGTGGAGGGATTGATGGAGATGTTAAGCGCAGAGGGATTGACGGAGAGTTGCAGTTTGGAGGGATTGACAGAGATATGCAGTGTCGAGGAATTGACAGAGATGTGCAGTGTGGGGGGATTGATGCAGATGTGCTGTGTGGAGGGATTGACGGAGATGTGCAGTGTGGGGTGATTGATGGAGATGTGCTGTGTGGAGGGATTGCTGGAGATGTGCTGTTTGGAGGGACTGAAGGAGATGTGCAGTGTGGGGGGATTGATGGAGATATGCTGTGTGAAGAGATTGACGTAGATGTGCACTGTGGGGGGATGGATGGAGATGTGCAGTGTGGAGTGATTGACGGAGATGTGCAGTGTGGAGGGATTGACGGAGATGTGCAGTTTGGAGGGATTGACGGAGTTGTGCAGTGTGGGGGGATTGACGGAGATGTGCTGTGTGAAGGGATTGAAGGAGATGTGCTGTGTGGAAGGATTGACGGAGATGTGCTCTGTGGAGTGATTCAAGGAGCTGTGCAGTGTGGAAGGATAGACGGAGATGTGCAGTGTGGGGATTGACGGAGATATGCTGTGTGGAGAGATTGACGTAGATGTGCACCGTGGTGGTGATTGATGGAACTTTGCAGTGTGGAGGGTTTAACGGAGATGTCCAATGTGGAGGGATCGATGGAGATGTGCAGTGTGGGGGGATTGATAGCGATGTGCAGTGTTGGGCGAATTGACGGATATGTGCTGTGTGGAAGTATTGACGTGATGTGCAATGTAGGGGGATGGATGGAGATGTGCTGTGTGGAGGGATTGATGGAGATGTGCTGTGTGGAGGGATTGAAGGAGATGTGCACTGTGGGTGGATTGACGGAGCTGTGCGGTGTGGAGGGATTGACGGAGAGGTCAGTCTGGGGGGATAGACAGAGATGTGCAGTGTGGGGGGAGTGAAGGAGATGTAAGTGCAGAGCTAATGCACTGGATGTGCATTGCACAGGAAAGAAGGAGATGTGCAATGCCGCGAGATTGGAGGAGATGTGCAATGCAGAGGGATTGATGGAGATTTGCAGTGCAGATGGAATGACGATGATTAGCAGTGCGGAGGGATTGACGGAGATGTGCAGTGTGGAGGGATTGAAAGAGGTGTGCAGTGTGGGGAATTGAAGCAGATGTGCAGTGTGGAGGGATTGACGGAGATGTGAAGTGTGGGGGGATTGACAGAGATGTGCAATGCAGGGACAGAATGAGATGCGCAACGTGGAGCTATTGTATTGGATGTGCAGTGCTAAGGAATTGAGGGAAATGTGACGTGCGAGAAATTGAAGGAGATGTGCATCCGGCATGATTGAGAGCGTTGTGCTGTGTGCAGGGATTGATGGAGATGTGCAGTATGGGGGGATTGAGGGAGATGTGCAGTGTGGATGGATTGAAGATGTGCAGTGTGGATGGATTGATGGAGATGTGCAGTATGGGGGGATTGAGGGAGATGTGCAGTGTGGATGGATTGAAGGAGATGTGCAGTGTGGATGGATTGATGGAGATGTGCAGGTGGATGGATTGAAGGAGATGTGCAGTGTGGGGCATTGAGGGAGCAGTGCAGTGTGGGGGCATTGAAGGAGATGTGCAGTGCAGAGGGAATCACGGTGATGTGCAGTGCGGAGGGATTGATGGATATGTGCAATGCTGGGTATGGAACGAGATGTAAGTGCAGAGCTAATGTACTAGATGTGCATTGCATGGTGAGAAGGAGATGTGCAATGAGGCAAGATTGGAGGCGATGTACAGTGCAGAGGGATTGATGGAGACTTGCAGTACAGATGGAATAACGGTGATTTGCAGTGCGGAGGGATTGACAGAGATGTGCAGTGTGGGGGGATTGACAGAGATGTGCAGTGTGGGGGGGATTGAAGGTGATGTGCAGTTTGGGGGCCATTGAAGGAGATGTGCAGTGTGGAGGGATTGACGGAGATGTTAAGCGCAGAGGGATTGACGGAGATTTGCAGTGTGGAGGGATTGAGGGAGATGTGCAGTGTCGGGGGATTGACGGAGATGTGCAGTGTAGGGGGATTGACGGAGATATGCTGTGCGGAGAGATTGACGTGGATGCGCAGTGTGGGGAGATTGATGGAGATGTGCAATGTGGAGGGATTGATGGCGATGTGCAGTGTGGAGAGATTGACGGAGATGTGCAGTGTGGAGGGATTGAAGGATATGTGCAGTGTGGATGGATTGAAGGAGATGTGCGGTGCAGAGGGATTGAGGGAGATGTGCTGTGTGGAGGCATTGAAGAAGATGTGCTGTGTGGAGGGATTGAAGGAGATGTGCAGTGTAGGGGGATTGACAGAGATATGCTGTGTGGAGAGATTGACGTGGATGCGCACTGTGGGGAGATTGATGGAGATGTGCAGTGTGGGGGGATTGACGGAGATGTGCTGTGTGGAGGGATTGAAGGAGATGTGCTGTGTGGAAGGATTGACGGTGATGTGATGAGTGGAGTGATTCAAGGAGCTGTGCAGTGTGGAAGCATTGACGGAGATGTCCAATGTGGAGGGATCAATGGAGATGTGCAATGTGGGGGGATTGACGGAGATGTGCAGTGTGGGGGGATCGATGGAGATGTGCAGTGTGGGTGGATTGATAGCGATGTGCAGTGTTGGGGGAATTGACGGATATGTGCTGTGTGGAAGCATTGACGTGATGTGCAATGTAGGGGGATGGATGGAGATGTGCTGTGTGGAGGGATTGATGGAGATGTGCTGTGTGTAGGGATTGAAGGAGATGTGCACTGTGGGTGGATTGACGGAACTGTGCGGTGTGGAGGGATTGACGGGGAGGTCAGTCTGGGGGGATAGACAGAGATGTGCGGTGTGGGGGGAGTGAAGGAGATGTAAGTGCAGAGCTAATGCACTGGATGTGCATTGCACAGGAAAGAAGGAGATGTGCCATGCCGCGAGATTGGAGGAGATGTGCAATGCAGAGGGATTGATGGAGATTTGCAGTGCAGATGGAATGACGATGATTAGCAGTGCGGAGGGATTGACGGAGATGTGCAGTGTGGAGGGATTGAAAGAGGTGTGCAGTGTGGGGGGATTGAAGCAGATGTGCAGTGTGGAGGGATTGACGGAGATGTGAAGTGTGGGGGGATTGACGGAGATGTGCAGTTTGGCGGGGATTGAAGCAGATGTGCAGTGTGGGGGGATTGAAGGAGATGTGCAGTGTGGAGGGATTGACGGAGATGTTAAGTGCAGAGGGATTGACGGAGATTTGCAGTTTGGAGGGATTGACAGATATGTGCAGTATGGGGGGATTGAGGGAGATGTGCAAGTGGAGGGATTGATGGAGATATGCTGTGTGGGGGGATTGATGCAGATGTGCTGTGTGGAGGGAAGGACGGAGATGTGCAGTGTGGGGTGATTGATGGAGATGTGCTGTGTGGAGGGTTTGCCGGAGATGTGCTGTTTGGTAGGATTGTTGGAGATGTGCAGTGTGGGGGGATTGATGGAGATATGCTGTGTGGAGAGATTGACATAAATGTGCACTGTGGGGGGATAGATGGAGATGGGAAGTGTGGAGGGATTGATGGAGATGCCAGTAGGGGGGGATTGACAAAGTTGTGCAGTGTGGGGTGATTGAAGGAGATGTGCAGTGTGGAGGGATTGAAGGTGATGTGCAGTGTGGGGGGATTGACAGAGACGTGAAGCGCAGAGGGATTGAAGGAGATGTGCACTGTGGGGGGACTTACCGAGAGGTCAGTCTGGGGGGATTGACAGAGATGTGTAGTGTGGGGGGATTGAAGGAGATGTAAGTGCAGAGCAATGCACTGGATATGCATTGCACAGGAAAGAAGGAGATGTGCAATGTCGTGTGATTGGAGCAGATGTGCAGTGCAGAGGGATTGATGGAGATTTGCAGTGCAGATGGAATGACAGTGAATAGCAGTGCGGAGGGATTGACGGAGATGTGCAGTGTGGAGGGATTGAGGGAGAGCTGCTCTTTGGAGGGGTTGAAGCATTTCTCCTTCAATCCCTCCACACAGCACATCTCCGTCAATCCCCCCACACTGCACAACTCCGTCAATCCCTCCAAACTGCACATCTCCGTCAATCCCTCCACACTGCACATCTCCGTCAATCACTCCACACTGCACATCTCCATCAATCACCCCACACTGCACATCTCCATCAATCCCTCCACATTGCACATCTTCATCCATCCCCCTACAGTGCACATCTAAGTCAATCTCTCCACACTGCACATCTCCATCAATCTCCCCACACTGCACATGCTGTGTGGAGTGATTGAAGGAGATGTACAGTGTGGGGCGATTGATGGAGATGTGCAGTGTGGAGGGCTTGATGGAGAGTTCAGTCTGGGGGGATTGACAGAGATGTGCAGTGTGGGGGGATTGAAGGAGATGTAAGTGCAGAGCTAATGCACTGGATGTGCATTGCACAGGAAAGAAGGAGATGTGCAATGCCGCGAGATTGGAGGAGATGTGCAGTGCAGAGGGATTGATGGAGATTTGCAGTGCAGATGGAATGACGATGATTAGCAGTGCGGAGGGATTGACAGAGATGTGCAGTGTGGGGGGATTGAAGGAGATGTGCAGTGTGGGGGTTTGAAGGAGATGTGCAGTGTGGGGGGATTGACGGAGAGGTGCAGTGTGGAGGGATTGAACGAGGTTTGCAGTGTGGGGGGATTGACGGAGATGTGCAGTTTGGCGGGGATTGAAGGAGATGTGCAGTGTGGGGGGATTGAAAGAGATGTGCGGTGTGGAGGGATTGATGGAGATGTTAAGCGCAGAGGGATTGACGGAGAGTTGCAGTTTGGAGGGATTGACAGAGATGTGCAGTGTCGAGGAATTGACAGAGATGTGCAGTGTGGAGGGATTGACGGAGATGTGCAGAATGGAGGGATTGACAGGGATGTGAAATATGGGGGGATTGAGGGAGATGTGCAATGTGGAGGGATTGATGGAGATGTGCAGTGTGGGGGGATTGATGCAGATGTGCTGTGTGGAGGCATTGACGGAGATGTGCAGTGTGGGGTGATTGATGGAGATGTGCTGTGTGGAGGGATTGCCGGAGATGTGCTGTTTGGAGGGATTGAAGGAGATGTGCAGTGTGGGGAGATTGATGGAGATGTGCAGTGTGGAGAGATTGACATAGATGTGCACTGTAGGGGGATGGATGAAGATGTGCAATGTGGAGGGATTGATGGAGATGTGCAGTGTAGAGTGATTGACGGAGATGTGCAGTGTGGAGGGATTGACAGAGATGTGCAGTTTGGAGGGATTGACGGAGTTGTGCAGTGTGGGTGGATTGACGGAGATGTGCTGTGTGGAGGGATTGAAGGAGATGTGCTGTGTGGAAGGATTGACGGTGATGTGATGAGTGGAGTGATTCAAGGAGCTGTGCAGTGTGGAAGCATTGACGGAGATGTCCAATGTGGAGGGATCAATGGAGATGTGCAATGTGGGGGGATTGATGGAGATGTGCAGTGTGGGGGGATTGATGGAGATGTGCTGTGTGGAGAGATTGACGTAGATGTGCACTGTGGTGGTGATTGATGGCAATGTGCAGTGTGGAGGGTTTGATGGAGATGTCCAATGTGGAGGGATCAATGGAGATGTGCAATGTGGGGGGATTGACAGAGATGTGCAGTGTGGGGGGATTGATGGAGATGTGCTGTGTGGAGGGATTGATGGAGATGTGCTGTGTGGAGAGATTAAAGGTGATGTGCAGTGTGGAGGGATTGACGGACATGTGCTGTGTGGAGGGATTGAAATAGATGTGCAGTGTCGGGGGGATTGAAGGAGATGTGCAGTGTGGGGGGATTGAAGGAGATGTGCAGTGTGGGGGGATTGAACGGGATGTGCAGTGTGGGGGGGATTGAAGGAGATGTGCAGTGTGGGGGGGATTGAAGGAGATGTGCAGTGTTGGGGGATTGATGGAGATGTGCAGTGTTGGGGGGATTGACGGGGATGTGAAGCGCAGAGGCATTCAATGAGATGTGCAGTGTGGAGGGATGTATGTAGATGTGCAGAGGGGGGGATTTGATGGAGATGTGCAGTATGGGGGGATTGACGGAGATGTGCAGTGTGCAGGGATTGAGGGAGAGGTGCTGTGTGGAGGGATTGATGGAGATGTGCAGTGTGTGGGGATTGATGCAGATGTGCTGTGTGGAGGCATTGACGGAGATGTGCAGTGTGGGGTGATTGATGGAGATGTGCTGTGTGGAGGGATTGCCGGAGATGTGCTGTTTGGAGGGATTGAAGGAGATGTGCAGTGTGGGGAGATTGATGGAGATGTGCAGTGTGGAGAGATTGACATAGATGTGCACTGTGGGGGGATGGATGGAGATGTGCAATGTGGAGGGATTGATGGAGATGTGCAGTGTTGAGTGATTGACGGAGATGTGCAGTGTGGAGTGATTGACGGAGATGTGCAGTGTGGAGGGATTGACGGAGATGTGCAGTTTGGAGGGATTGACGGAGTTTTGCAGTGTGGGGGGATTGACGGAGATGTGCTGTGTGGAGGGATTGAAGGAGATGTGCTGTGTGGAAGGATTGACGGTGATGTGATGAGTGGAGTGATTCAAGGAGCTGTGCAGTGTGGAAGCATTGACGGAGATGTCCAATGTGGAGGGATCAATGGAGATGTGCAATGTGGGGGGATTGATGGAGATGTGCAGTGTGGGGGGATTGATGGAGATGTGCTGTTTGGAGAGATTGACGTAGATGTGCACTGTGGTGGTGATTGATGGCAATGTGCAGTGTGGAGGGTTTGATGGAGATGTCCAATGTGGAGGGATCAATGGAGATGTGCAATGTGGGGGGATTGATGGAGATGTGCTGTGTGGAGGGATTGATGGAGATGTGCTGTGTGGAGAGATTAAAGGTGATGTGCAGTGTGGAGGGATTGACTGACATGTGCTGTGTGGAGGGATTGAAATAGATGTGCAGTGTGGGGGGGATTGAAGGAGATGTGCAGTGTGGGGGGATTGAAGGAGATGTGCAGTTTGGGGGGATTGAACGGGATGTGCAGTGTGGGGGGATTGAAGGAGATGTGCAGTGTGGGGGGTATTGAAGGAGATGTGCAGTGTGGGGGTATTGAAGGAGATGTGCAGTGTAGGGGGATTGAAGGAGATGTGCAGTGTGGGGGGGATTGAAGGAGATGTGCAGTGTGGGGGGGATTGAAGGAGATGTGCAGTGTTGGGGGATTGATGGAGATGTGCAGTGTTGGGGGGATTGACGGGGATGTGAAGCGCAGAGGCATTCAATGAGATGTGCAGTGTGGAGGGATGTATGTAGATGTGCAGTGGGGGGGATTTGATGGAGATGTGCAGTATGGGGGGATTGACGGAGATGTGCAGTGTGCAGGGATTGAGGGAGAGGTGCTGTGTGGAGGGATTGAAGGAGATGTGCAGTGTGGAGGGATTGACGGAGAGGTCAGTCTGGGGGGATAGACAGAGATGTGCAGTGTGGGGGGAGTGAAGGAGATGTAAGTGCAGAGCTAATGCACTGGATGTGCATTGCACAGGAAAGAAGGAGATGTGCAATGCCGCGAGATTGGAGGAGATGTGCATTGCAGAGGGATTGATGGAGATTTGCAGTGCAGATGGAATGACAGTGAATAGCAGTGCGGAGGGATTGACGGAGATGTGCAGTGTGGAGGGATTGAGGGAGAGCTGCTGTTTGGAGGGGTTGAAGCATTTGTGCTGTGTGGAGTGATTGAAGGAGATGTGCAGTGTGGGGCGATTGACGGAGATGTGCAGCGTGGATGGATTGACGGAGAGTTCAGTCTGGGGGGATTGACAGAGATGTGCAGTGTGGGGGGATTGAAAGAGGTGTGCAGTGTGTGGGGATTGAAGGAGATGTGCAGTGTGGAGGGATTGACGGAGATGTGAAGTGTGGGGGGATTGACGGAGATGTGCAGTTTGGCGGAGATTGAAGCAGATGTGCAGTGTAGGGGTATTGAAGGAGATGTGCAGTGTGGAGGGATTGACGGAGATGTTAAGCGCAGAGGGATTGACGGAGATTTGCAGTTTGGAGGGATTGACAGAGATATGCAGTGTGGGGGGATTGATGCAGATGTGCTGTGTGGAGGAATTGCTGGAGATGTGCTGTTTGGAGGGACTGAAGGAGATGTGCAGTGTGGGGGGATTGATGGAGATATGCTGTGTGAAGAGATTGACGTAGATGTGCACTGTGGGGGGATGGGTAGAGATGTGCAGTGTGGAGTGATTGACGGAGATGTGCAGTGTGGAGGGATTGACGGAGATGTGAAGCACAGAGTCATTCAAGGAGATGTGCATTGTGGAGACATTTACGTAGATGTGCAGTGTGGGGAATTTGTTGGAGTTTTGCAGTTTGGTGGGTTTGATGCAGATGTGCAGTGTGGGGGGATTGACAGAGATGTGCAGTGTGGGGTAATAACAGAGATGAGCTCTGTGGAGGATTGAAGGGGATGTGCTGTGTGGGGGGATTGAAGGAGATGTGCAGTTTGGGGGGATTGATGGGGATGTGAAGCTCAGAGGCCTTTACGTAGATGTGCAGTGTGGGAGAATTGATGGAGTTGTGCAGTATGGGGTGATTGATGGAGATGTGCAATGTGGGGGGATTGACGCTGAGGTGCAGTGTGGATGGATGACGGTGATGCGCAATGTGGAGGGATTGAAGGAGATGAGCTGTGTGGGGGCATTGACGGAGATGTGCAGTGTGGAGGGATTGATGGAGATGTGCAATGTGGAGGGATTGAAGGAGATGTGCAGTTTCGGGGGATTGATCGAGATGTGCAGTGTGGACGGTTTGACGCAGATGGGGGTATTTAAGGAGTTGTACAGTGTGGATGGATTGATGGAGATGTCCAGTGTGGAGGGATGTAAGGAGATGTGCTGTGGTGGGCGATTGATGAGGATGTACAATGTGAACTGATTGACGGAGTTGTGCAGTGTGGGAGAATTGACGCAGATGTGCAGTGTGGAGTGATTGACGGAGATGTGCAGTGTGGGGGGATTGGAAGAGATGTGCTGTGTTGTGTGATTGTCGGCGACGTGCAGTGTGGAAGGATTGACAGAGATGTGCAGTGTGGAATCATTGACGGAGATGGGCAGTGTCTGGGGATTGATGGAGATGAGCAGTGTGGATGGATTGACGGAGATGAACAATGTGGGGTGATTGATGGAGATGTGCTGCTGGATGGATTGACCAAGGCTTGCAGTGTGGGAAGATTGATGGTGACTGCACTGTGGATGGATTGATGAAGATGTGTAGTGAGAATGGATTGTTGGAGATTTGCAACGTGGAAGGATTGATGGGGATGTGCAGTGTAGGGAGATTGAAGGAGGTGTGCTGTATGGAGGGATTAACGGAGATGTGCAGTGCGGAGGTTTTGAAGGAGATGTGCAGTATGGGGTTTGACGGAGATGATCTGTATTTGGAGATTAACGTAGATGCGCATTGTGGGGGGATTGACGGAGATGTGCAGTGTGGAGTGATTGATGGAGGTGTGCAGTGTGGGGGGATTGAAAGAAATGTGCTGTGTGGGGGGATTGTCGGCGATGTGCAGTGTGGAAGGATTGACGGAGATGTGCAGTGTGGAATCATTGACGGAGATGGGCAGTGTCTGGGGATTGATGGAGATGTGCAGTGTGGATGGATTGACGGAGATGAACAATGTGGGGTGATCGATGGAGATGTGCTGCTGGATGGATTGACAGAGGCGTGCAGTGTGGGAGGATTGATGGTGACTGCAGTGTGGATGGATTGATGAAGATGTACAGTGAGCTTGGATTGTTGGAGATTTGCAGCATGGAAGGATTGATGGAGATGTGCAGTGTGGGGGGATTGAAGGAGAAGTGCTGTATGGAGGGATTGACGGAGAAGTGCAGTGTGGAGGTTTTGAAGGAGCTGTGCAGTTTGGTGGGGATTGAAGTAGATGTGCAGTGTGGGGGGATTGATGGAGATGTGCTGTGTGGAGGGATTGAAGGAGATGTGCTGTGTGGAAGGATTGACGGTGATGTGATGAGTGGAGTGATTCAAGGAGCTGTGCAGTGTGGAAGCATTGACGGAGATGTCCAATGTGGAGGGATCAATGGAGATGTGCAATGTGGGGGGATTGATGGAGATGTGCAGTGTGGGGGGATTGATGGAGATGTGCTGTGTGGAGAGATTGACGTAGATGTGCACTGTGGTGGTGATTGATGGCAATGTGCAGTGTGGAGGGTTTGATGGAGATGTCCAATGTGGAGGGATCAATGGAGATGTGCAATGTGGGGGGATTGACAGAGATGTGCAGTGTGGGGGGATTGATGGAGATGTGCTGTGTGGAGGGATTGATGGAGATGTGCTGTGTGGAGAGATTAAAGGTGATGTGCAGTGTGGAGGGATTGACGGACATGTGCTGTGTGGAGGGATTGAAATAGATGTGCAGTGTGGGGGGGATTGAAGGAGATGTGCAGTGTGGCGGGATTGAAGGAGATGTGCAGTTTAGGGGGATTGAACGGGATGTGCAGTGTGGGGGGATTGAAGGAGATGTGCAGTGTGGGGGGGATTGAAGGAGATGTGCAGTGTGGGGGTATTGAAGGAGATGTGCAGTGTAGGGGGATTGAAGGAGATGTGCAGTGTGGGGGGGATTGAAGGAGATGTGCAGTGTGGGGGGGATTGAAGGAGATGTGCAGTGTTGGGGGATTGATGGAGATGTGCAGTGTTGGGGGGATTGACGGGGATGTGAAGCGCAGAGGCATTCAATGAGATGTGCAGTGTGGAGGGATGTATGTAGATGTGCAGTGGGGGGGATTTGATGGAGATGTGCAGTATGGGGGGATTGACGGAGATGTGCAGTGTGCAGGGTTTGATGGAGAGGTGCTGTGTGGAGGGATTGATGGAGATGTGCAGTGTGGGGGGATTGATGCAGATGTGCTGTGTGGAGGCATTGACGGAGATGTGCAGTGTGGGGTGATTGATGGAGATGTGATGTGTGGAGGGATTGCCGGAGATGTGCTGTTTGGAGGGATTGAAGGAGATGTGCAGTGTGGGGAGATTGATGGAGATGTGCAGTGTGGAGAGATTGACATAGATGTGCACTGTGGGGGGATGGATGGAGATGTGCAATGTGGAGGGATTGATGGAGATGTGCAGTGTGGAGTGATTGACGGAGATGTGCAGTGTGGAGTGATTGACGGAGATGTGCAGTGTGGAGGGATTGACGGAGATGTGCAGTTTGGAGGGATTGACGGAGTTTTGCAGTGTGGGGGGATTGACGGAGTTGTGCTGTGTGGAGGGATTGAAGGAGATGTGCTGTGTGGAAGGATTGACGGTGATGTGATGAGTGGAGTGATTCAAGGAGCTGTGCAGTGTGGAAGCATTGACGGAGATGTCCAATGTGGAGGGATCAATGGAGATGTGCAGTGTGGGGGTATTGAAGGAGATGTGCAGTGTAGGGGGATTGAAGGAGATGTGCAGTGTGGGGGGGATTGAAGGAGATGTGCAGTGTGGGGGGGATTGAAGGAGATGTGCAGTGTTGGGGGATTGATGGAGATGTGCAGTGTTGGGGGGATTGACGGGGATGTGAAGCGCAGAGGCATTCAAGGAGATGTGCAGTGTGGAGGGATGTATGTAGATGTGCAGTGGGGGGGATTTGATGGAGATGTGCAGTATGGGGGGATTGACGGAGATGTGCAGTGTGCAGGGATTGAGGGAGAGGTGCTGTGTGGAGGGATTGAAGGAGATGTGCAGTGTGGAGGGATTGACGGAGAGGTCAGTCTGGGGGGATAGACAGAGATGTGCAGTGTGGGGGGAGTGAAGGAGATGTAAGTGCAGAGCTAATGCACTGGATGTGCATTGCACAGGAAAGAAGGAGATGTGCAATGCCGCGAGATTGGAGGAGATGTGCAGTGCAGAGGGATTGATGGAGATTTGCAGTGCAGTTGGAATGACAGTGAATAGCAGTGCGGAGGGATTGACGGAGATGTGCAGTGTGGAGGGATTGAGGGAGAGCTGCTGTTTGGAGGGGTTGAAGCATTTGTGCTGTGTGGAGTGATTGAAGGAGATGTGCAGTGTGGGGCGATTGACCGAGATTTGCAGCGTGGAGGGATTGACGGAGAGTTCAGTCTGGGGGGATTGACAGAGATGTGCAGTGTGGGGGGATTGAAAGAGGTGTGCAGTGTGTGGGGATTGAAGGAGATGTGCAGTGTGGAGGGATTGACGGAGATGTGAAGTGTGGGGGGATTGACGGAGATGTGCAGTTTGGCGGAGATTGAAGCAGATGTGCAGTGTAGGGGGATTGAAGGAGATGTGCAGTGTGGAGGGATTGACGGAGATGTTAAGCGCAGAGGGATTGACGGAGATTTGCAGTTTGGAGGGATTGACAGAGATATGCAGTGTGGGGGGATTGATGCAGATGTGCTGTGTGGAGGGATTGCTGGAGATGTGCTGTTTGGAGGGACTGAAGGAGATGTGCAGTGTGGGGGGATTGATGGAGATATGCTGTGTGAAGAGATTGACGTAGATGTGCACTGTGGGGGGATGGGTGGAGATGTGCAGTGTGGAGTGATTGACGGAGATGTGCAGTGTGGAGGGATTGACGGAGATGTGAAGCACAGAGTCATTCAAGGAGATGTGCATTGTGGAGACATTTACGTAAATGTGCAGTGTGGGGAATTTGTTGGAGTTTTGCAGTTTGGTGGGTTTGATGCAGATGTGCAGTGTGGGGGGATTGACAGAGATGTGCAGTGTGGGGTAATAACAGAGATGAGCTCTGTGGAGGATTGAAGGGGATGTGCTGTGTGGGGGGATTGAAGGAGATGTGCAGTTTGGGGGGATTGATGGGGATGTGAAGCTCAGAGGCCTTTAGGTAGATGTGCAGTGTGGGAGAATTGATGGAGTTGTGCAGTATGGGGTGATTGATGGAGATGTGCAATGTGGGGGGATTGATGCTGAGGTGCAGTGTGGATGGATGACGGTGATGCGCAATGTGGAGGGATTGAAGGAGATGAGCTGTGTGGGGGCATTGACGGAGATGAGCAGTGTGGAGGGATTGATGGAGATGTGCAATGTGGAGGGATTGAAGGAGATGTGCAGTTTCGGGGGATTGATCGAGATGTGCAGTGTGGACGGTTTGACGCAGATGGGGGTATTTAAGGAGTTGTACAGTGTGGATGGATTGATGGAGATGTGCATTGTGGAGGGATGTAAGGAGATGTGCTGTGCTGGGCGATTGATGAGGATGTACAATGTGAACTGATTGACGGAGTCGTGCAGTGTGGGAGAATTGACGCAGATGTGCAGTGTGGAGTGATTGATGGAGGTGTGCAGTGTGGGGGGATTGAAAGAAATGTGCTGTGTGGGGAGATTGTCGGCGACATGCAGTGTGGAAGGATTGACAGAGATGTGCAGTGTGGAATCATTGACGGAGATGGGCAGTGTCTGGGGATTGATGGAGATGTGCAGTGTGGAGGAATTGAAGGGGATGTGCAGTTTCGGGGGATTGAACGAGATGTGCAGTGTGGAGGGTTTGACGCAGATGGGGGTATTTAAGGAGTTGTACAGTGTGGATGGATTGATGGAGATGTCCAGTGTGGAGGGATGTAAGGAGATGTGCTGTGGTGGGCGATTGATGAGGATGTACAATGTGAACTGATTGACGGAGTTGTGCAGTGTGGGAGAATTGACGCAGATGTGCAGTGTGGAGTGATTGACGGAGATGTGCAGTTTGGGGGGATTGGAAGAGATGTGCTGTGTTGTGTGATTGTCGGCGACGTGCAGTGTGGAAGGATTGACAGAGATGTGCAGTGTGGAATCATTGACGGAGATGGGCAGTGTCTGGGGATTGATGGAGATGAGCAGTGTGGATGGATTGACGGAGATGAACAATGTGGGGTGATTGATGGAGATGTGCTGCTGGATGGATTGACCAAGGCTTGCAGTGTGGGAAGATTGATGGTGACTGCACTGTGGATGGATTGATGAAGATGTGTAGTGAGAATGGATTGTTGGAGATTTGCAACGTGGAAGGATTGATGGGGATGTGCAGTGTAGGGAGATTGAAGGAGGTGTGCTGTATGGAGGGATTAACGGAGATGTGCAGTGCGGAGGTTTTGAAGGAGATGTGCAGTATGGGGTTTGACGCAGATGATCTGTATTTGGAGATTAACGTAGATGCGCATTGTGGGGGGATTGACGGAGATGTGCAGTGTGGAGTGATTGATGGAGGTGTGCAGTGTGGGGGGATTGAAAGAAATGTGCTGTGTGGGGGGATTGTCGGCGACGTGCAGTGTGGAAGGATTGACGGAGATGTGCAGTGTGGAATCATTGACGGAGATGGGCAGTGTCTGGGGATTGATGGAGATGTGCAGTGTGGATGGATTGACGGAGATGAACAATGTGGGGTGATCGATGGAGATGTGCTGCTGGATGGATTGACAGAGGCGTGCAGTGTGGGAGGATTGATGGTGACTGCAGTGTGGATGGATTGATGAAGATGTGCAGTGAGCTTGGATTGTTGGAGATTTGCAGCATGGAAGGATTGATGGAGATGTGCAGTGTGGGGGGATTGAAGGAGAAGTGCTGTATGGAGGGATTGACGGAGAAGTGCAGTGTGGAGGTTTTGAAGGAGCTGTGCAGTTTGGTGGGGATTGAAGTAGATGTGCAGTGTGGGGGGATTGATGGAGATGTGCAGTTTAGGGGGATTGAACGGGATGTGCAGTGTGGGGGGATTGAAGGAGATGTGCAGTGTGGGGGGGATTGAAGGAGATGTGCAGTGTGGGGGTATTGAAGGAGATGTGCAGTGTAGGGGGATTGAAGGAGATGTGCAGTGTGGGGGGGATTGAAGGAGATGTGCAGTGTGGGGGGGATTGAAGGAGATGTGCAGTGTTGGGGGATTGATGGAGATGTGCAGTGTTGGGGGGATTGACGGGGATGTGAAGCGCAGAGGCATTCAATGAGATGTGCAGTGTGGAGGGATGTATGTAGATGTGCAGTGGGGGGGATTTGATGGAGATGTGCAGTATGGGGGGATTGACGGAGATGTGCAGTGTGCAGGGATTGAGGGAGAGGTGCTGTGTGGAGGGATTGATGGAGATGTGCAGTGTGGGGGGATTGATGCAGATGTGCTGTGTGGAGGCATTGACGGAGATGTGCAGTGTGGGGTGATTGATGGAGATGTGCTGTGTGGAGGGATTGCCGGAGATGTGCTGTTTGGAGGGATTGAAGGAGATGTGCAGTGTGGGGAGATTGATGGAGATGTGCAGTGTGGAGAGATTGACATAGATGTGCACTGTGGGGGGATGGATGGAGATGTGCAATGTGGAGGGATTGATGGAGATGTGCAGTGTGGAGTGATTGACGGAGATGTGCAGTGTGGAGTGATTGACGGAGATGTGCAGTGTGGAGGGATTGACGGAGATGTGCAGTTTGGAGGGATTGACGGAGTTTTGCAGTGTGGGGGGATTGACGGAGTTGTGCTGTGTGGAAGGATTGAAGGAGATGTGCTGTGTGGAAGGATTGACGGTGATGTGATGAGTGGAGTGATTCAAGGAGCTGTGCAGTGTGGAAGCATTGACGGAGATGTCCAATGTGGAGGGATCAATGGAGATGTGCAATGTGGGGGGATTGATGGAGATGTGCAGTGTGGGGGGATTGATGGAGATGTGCTGTGTGGAGAGATTGACATAGATGTGCACTGTGGTGGTGATTGATGGCAATGTGCAGTGTGGAGGGTTTGATGGAGATGTCCAATGTGGAGGGATCAATGGAGATGTGCAGTGTTGGGGGATTGATGGAGATGTGCTGTGTGGAGGGATTGATGGAGATGTGCTGTGTGGAGAGATTAAAGGTGATGTGCAGTGTGGAGGGATTGACGGACATGTGCTGTGTGGAGGGATTGAAATAGATGTGCAGTGTGGGGGGGATTGAAGGAGATGTGCAGTGTGGGGGGATTGAAGGAGATGTGCAGTTTGGGGGGATTGAACGGGATGTGCAGTGTGGGGGAATTGAAGGAGATGTGCAGTGTGGGGGGGATTGAAGGAGATGTGCAGTGTGGGGGTATTGAAGGAGATGTGCAGTGGAGGGGGATTGAAGGAGATGTGCAGTGTGGGGGGGATTGAAGGAGATGTGCAGTGTGGGGGGGATTGAAGGAGATGTGCAGTGTTGGGGGATTGATGGAGATGTGCAGTGTTGGGGGGATTGACGGGGATGTGAAGCGCAGAGGCATTCAAGGAGATGTGCAGTGTGGAGGGATGTATGTAGATGTGCAGTGGGGGGGATTTGATGGAGATGTGCAGTAAGGGGGGATTGACGGAGATGTGCAGTGTGCAGGGATTGAGGGAGAGGTGCTGTGTGGAGGGATTGAAGGAGATGTGCAGTGTGGAGGGATTGACGGAGAGGTCAGTCTGGGGGGATAGACAGAGATATGCAGTGTGGGGGGAGTGAAGGAGATGTAAGTGCAGAGCTAATGCACTGGATGTGCATTGCACAGGAAAGAAGGAGATGTGCAATGCCGCGAGATTGGAGGAGATGTGCAGTGCAGAGGGATTGATGGAGATTTGCAGTGCAGATGGAATGACAGTGAATAGCAGTGCGGAGGGATTGACGGAGATGTGCAGTGTGGAGGGATTGAGGGAGAGCTGCTGTTTGGAGGGGTTGAAGCATTTGTGCTGTGTGGAGTGATTGAAGGAGATGTGCAGTGTGGGGCGATTGACGGAGATGTGCAGCGTGGAGGGATTGACGGAGAGTTCAGTCTGGGGGGATTGACAGAGATGTGCAGTGTGGGGGGATTGAAAGAGGTGTGCAGTGTGTGGGGATTGAAGGAGATGTGCAGTGTGGAGGGATTGACGGAGATGTGAAGTGTGGGGGGATTGACGGAGATGTGCAGTTTGGCGGAGATTGAAGCAGATGTGCAGTGTAGGGGGATTGAAGGAGATGTGCAGTGTGGAGGGATTGACGGAGATGTTAAGCGCAGAGGGATTGACGGAGATTTGCAGTTTGGAGGGATTGACAGAGATATGCAGTGTGGGGGGATTGATGCAGATGTGCTGTGTGGAGGGATTGCTGGAGATGTGCTGTTTGGAGGGACTGAAGGAGATGTGCAGTGTGGGGGGATTGATGGAGATATGCTGTGTGAAGAGATTGACGTAGATGTGCACTGTGGGGGGATGGGTGGAGATGTGCAGTGTGGAGGGATTGACGGAGATGTGAAGCACAGAGTCATTCAAGGAGATGTGCATTGTGGAGACATTTACGTAGATGTGCAGTGTGGGGAATTTGTTGGAGTTTTGCAGTTTGGTGGGTTTGATGCAGATGTGCAGTGTGGGGGGATTGACAGAGATGTGCAGTGTGGGGTAATAACAGAGATGAGCTCTGTGGAGGATTGAAGGGGATGTGCTGTGTGGGGGGATTGAAGGAGATGTGCAGTTTGGGGGGATTGATAGGGATGTGAAGCTCAGAGGCCTTTACGTAGATGTGCAGTGTGGGAGAATTGATGGAGTTGTGCAGTATGGGGTGATTGATGGAGATGTGCAATGTGGGGGGATTGACGCTGAGGTGCAGTGTGGATGGATGACGGTGATGCGCAATGTGGAGGGATTGAAGGAGATGAGCTGTGTGGGGGGATTGAAGGAGATGTGCAGTGTTGGGGGATTGATGGAGATGTGCAATGTGGAGGGATTGAAGGAGATGTGCAGTTTCGGGGGATTGATCGAGATGTGCAGTGTGGACGGTTTGACGCAGATGGGGGTATTTAAGGAGTTGTACAGTGTGGATGGATTGATGGAGATGTGCATTGTGGAGGGATGTAAGGAGATGTGCTGTGCTGGGCGATTGATGAGGATGTACAATGTGAACTGATTGACGGAGTCGTGCAGTGTGGGAGAATTGACGCAGATGTGCAGTGTGGAGTGATTGATGGAGGTGTGCAGTGTGGGGGGATTGAAAGAAATGCGATGTGTGGGGAGATTGTCGGCGACGTGCAGTGTGGAAGGATTGACAGAGATGTGCAGTGTGGAATCATTGACGGAGATGGGCAGTGTCTGGGGATTGATGGAGATGTGCAGTGTGGAGGAATTGAAGGGGATGTGCAGTTTCGGGGGATTGAACGAGATGTGCAGTGTGGAGGGTTTGACGCAGATGGGGGTATTTAAGGAGTTGTACAGTGTGGATGGATTGATGGAGATGTCCAGTGTGGAGGGATGTAAGGAGATGTGCTGTGGTGGGCGATTGATGAGGATGTACAATGTGAACTGATTGACGGAGTTGTGCAGTGTGGGAGAATTGACGCAGATGTGCAGTGTGGAGTGATTGACGGAGATGTGCAGTGTGGGGGGATTGGAAGAGATGTGCTGTGTTGTGTGATTGTCGGCGACGTGCAGTGTGGAAGGATTGACAGAGATGTGCAGTGTGGAATCATTGACGGAGATGGGCAGTGTCTGGGGATTGATGGAGATGAGCAGTGTGGATGGATTGACGGAGATGAACAATGTGGGGTGATTGATGGAGATGTGCTGCTGGATGGATTGACCAAGGCTTGCAGTGTGGGAAGATTGATGGTGACTGCACTGTGGATGGATTGATGAAGATGTGTAGTGAGAATGGATTGTTGGAGATTTGCAACGTGGAAGGATTGATGGGGATGTGCAGTGTAGGGAGATTGAAGGAGCTGTGCTGTATGGAGGGATTAACGGAGATGTGCAGTGCGGAGGTTTTGAAGGAGATGTGCAGTATGGGGTTTGACGGAGATGATCTGTATTTGGAGATTAACGTAGATGTGCATTGTGGGGGGATTGACGGAGATGTGCAGTGTGGAGTGATTGATGGAGGTGTGCAGTGTGGGGGGATTGAAAGAAATGTGCTGTGTGGGGGGATTGTCGGCGACGTGCAGTGTGGAAGGATTGACGGAGATGTGCAGTGTGGAATCATTGACGGAGATGGGCAGTGTCTGGGGATTGATGGAGATGTGCAGTGTGGATGGATTGACGGAGATGAACAATGTGGGGTGATCGATGGAGATGTGCTGCTGGATGGATTGACAGAGGCGTGCAGTGTGGGAGGATTGATGGTGACTGCAGTGTGGATGGATTGATGAAGATGTGCAGTGAGCTTGGATTGTTGGAGATTTGCAGCATGGAAGGATTGATGGAGATGTGCAGTGTGGGGGGATTGAAGGAGAAGTGCTGTATGGAGGGATTGACGGAGAAGTGCAGTGTGGAGGTTTTGAAGGAGCTGTGCAGTTTGGTGGGGATTGAAGTAGATGTGCAGTGTGGGGGGATTGATGGAGATGTGCAGTTTAGGGGGATTGAACGGGATGTGCAGTGTGGGGGGATTGAAGGAGATGTGCAGTGTGGGGGGTATTGAAGGAGATGTGCAGTGTGGGGGTATTGAAGGAGATGTGCAGTGTAGGGGGATTGAAGGAGATGTGCAGTGTGGGGGGATTGAAGGAGATGTGCAGTGTGGGGGGGATTGAAGGAGATGTGCAGTGTGGGGGTATTGAAGGAGATGTGCAGTGTAGGGGGATTGAAGGAGATGTGCAGTGTGGGGGGGATTGAAGGAGATGTGCAGTGTGGGGGGGATTGAAGGAGATGTGCAGTGTTGGGAGATTGATGGAGATGTGCAGTGTTGGGGGGATTGACGGGGATGTGAAGCGCAGAGGCATTCAATGAGATGTGCAGTGTGGAGGGATGTATGTAGATGTGCAGTGGGGGGGATTTGATGGAGATGTGCAGTATGGGGGGATTGACGGAGATGTGCAGTGTGCAGGGATTGAGGGAGAGGTGCTGTGTGGAGGGATTGATGGAGATGTGCAGTGTGTGGGGATTGATGCAGATGTGCTGTGTGGAGGCATTGACGGAGATGTGCAGTGTGGGGTGATTGATGGAGATGTGCTGTGTGGAGGGATTGCCGGAGATGTGCTGTTTGGAGGGATTGAAGGAGATGTGCAGTGTGGGGAGATTGATGGAGATGTGCAGTGTGGAGAGATTGACATAGATGTGCACTGTGGGGGGATGGATGGAGATGTGCAATGTGGAGGGATTGATGGAGATGTGCAGTGTGGAGTGATTGACGGAGATGTGCAGTGTGGAGTGATTGACGGAGATGTGCAGTGTGGAGGGATTGACGGAGATGTGCAGTTTGGAGGGATTGACGGAGTTTTGCAGTGTGGGGGGATTGACGGAGTTGTGCTGTGTGGAGGGATTGAAGGAGATGTGCTGTGTGGAAGGATTGACGGTGATGTGATGAGTGGAGTGATTCAAGGAGCTGTGCAGTGTGGAAGCATTGACGGAGATGTCCAATGTGGAGGGATCAATGGAGATGTGCAATGTGGGGGGATTGATGGAGATGTGCAGTGTGGGGGGATTGATGGAGATGTGCTGTGTGGAGAGATTGACGTAGATGTGCACTGTGGTGGTGATTGATGGCAATGTGCAGTGTGGAGGGTTTGATGGAGATGTCCAATGTGGAGGGATCAATGGAGATGTGCAGTGTGGGGGGATTGATGGAGATGTGCTGTGTGGAGGGATTGATGGAGATGTGCTGTGTGGAGAGATTAAAGGTGATGTGCAGTGTGGAGGGATTGACGGACATGTGCTGTGTGGAGGGATTGAAATAGATGTGCAGTGTGGGGGGGATTGAAGGAGATGTGCAGTGTGGGGGGATTGAAGGAGATGTGCAGTTTGGGGGGATTGAACGGGATGTGCAGTGTGGGGGGATTGAAGGAGATGTGCAGTGTGGGGGGGATTGAAGGAGATGTGCAGTGTGGGGGTATTGAAGGAGATGTGCAGTGTAGGGGGATTGAAGGAGATGTGCAGTGTGGGGGGGATTGAAGGAGATGTGCAGTGTGGGGGGGATTGAAGGAGATGTGCAGTGTTGGGGGATTGATGGAGATGTGCAGTGTTGGGGGGATTGACGGGGATGTGAAGCGCAGAGGCATTCAAGGAGATGTGCAGTGTGGAGGGATGTATGTAGATGTGCAGTGGGGGGGATTTGATGGAGATGTGCAGTATGGGGGGATTGACGGAGATGTGCAGTGTGCAGGGATTGAGGGAGAGGTGCTGTGTGGAGGGATTGAAGGAGATGTGCAGTGTGGAGGGATTGACGGAGAGGTCAGTCTGGGGGGATAGACAGAGATATGCAGTGTGGGGGGAGTGAAGGAGATGTAAGTGCAGAGCTAATGCACTGGATGTGCATTGCACAGGAAAGAAGGAGATGTGCAATGCCGCGAGATTGGAGGAGATGTGCAGTGCAGAGGGATTGATGGAGATTTGCAGTGCAGATGGAATGACAGTGAATAGCAGTGCGGAGGGATTGACGGAGATGTGCAGTGTGGAGGGATTGAGGGAGAGCTGCTGTTTGCAGGGGTTGAAGCATTTGTGCTGTGTGGAGTGATTGAAGGAGATGTGCAGTGTGGGGCGATTGACGGAGATGTGCAGCGTGGAGGGATTGACGGAGAGTTCAGTCTGGGGGGATTGACAGAGATGTGCAGTGTGGGGGGATTGAAAGAGGTGTGCAGTGTGTGGGGATTGAAGGAGATGTGCAGTGTGGAGGGATTGACGGAGATGTGTAGTGTGGGGGGATTGACGGAGATGTGCAGTTTGGCGGAGATTGAAGCAGATGTGCAGTGTAGGGGGATTGAAGGAGATGTGCAGTGTGGAGGGATTGACGGAGATGTTAAGCACAGAGGGATTGACGGAGATTTGCAGTTTGGAGGGATTGACAGAGATATGCAGTGTGGGGGGATTGATGCAGATGTGCTGTGTGGAGGGATTGCTGGAGATGTGCTGTTTGGAGGGACTGAAGGAGATGTGCAGTGTGGGGGGATTGATGGAGATATGCTGTGTGAAGAGATTGACGTAGATGTGCACTGTGGGGGGATGGGTGGAGATGTGCAGTGTGGAGTGATTGACGGAGATGTGCAGTGTGGAGGGATTGACGGAGATGTGAAGCACAGAGTCATTCAAGGAGATGTGCATTGTGGAGACATTTACGTAGATGTGCAGTGTGGGGAATTTGTTGGAGTTTTGCAGTTTGGTGGGTTTGATGCAGATGTGCAGTGTGGGGGGATTGACAGAGATGTGCAGTGTGGGGTAATAACAGAGATGAGCTCTGTGGAGGATTGAAGGGGATGTGCTGTGTGGGGGGATTGAAGGAGATGTGCAGTTTGGGGGGATTGATGGGGATGTGAAGCTCAGAGGCCTTTACGTAGATGTGCAGTGTGGGAGAATTGATGGAGTTGTGCAGTATGGGGTGATTGATGGAGATGTGCAATGTGGGGGGATTGACGCTGAGGTGCAGTGTGGATGGATGACGGTGATGCGCAATGTGGAGGGATTGAAGGAGATGAGCTGTGTGGGGGCATTGACGGAGATGTGCAGTGTGGAGGGATTGATGGAGATGTGCAATGTGGAGGGATTGAAGGAGATGTGCAGTTTCGGGGGATTGATCGAGATGTGCAGTGTGGACGGTTTGACGCAGATGGGGGTATTTAAGGAGTTGTACAGTGTGGATGGATTGATGGAGATGTCCAGTGTGGAGGGATGTAAGGAGATGTGCTGTGGTGGGCGATTGATGAGGATGTACAATGTGAACTGATTGACGGAGTTGTGCAGTGTGGGAGAATTGACGCAGATGTGCAGTGTGGAGTGATTGACGGAGATGTGCAGTGTGGGGGGATTGGAAGAGATGTGCTGTGTTGTGTGATTGTCGGCGACGTGCAGTGTGGAAGGATTGACAGAGATGTGCAGTGTGGAATCATTGACGGAGATGGGCAGTGTCTGGGGATTGATGGAGATGTGCAGTGTGGATGGATTGACGGAGATGAACAATGTGGGGTGATCGATGGAGATGTGCTGCTGGATGGATTGACAGAGGCGTGCAGTGTGGGAGGATTGATGGTGACTGCAGTGTGGATGGATTGATGAAGATGTGCAGTGAGCTTGGATTGTTGGAGATTTGCAGCATGGAAGGATTGATGGAGATGTGCAGTGTGGGGGGATTGAAGGAGAAGTGCTGTATGGAGGGATTGACGGAGAAGTGCAGTGTGGAGGTTTTGAAGGAGCTGTGCAGTTTGGTGGGGATTGAAGTAGATGTGCAGTGTGGGGGGATTGATGGAGATGTGCAGTTTAGGGGGATTGAACGGGATGTGCAGTGTGGGGGGATTGAAGGAGATGTGCAGTGTGGGGGGGATTGAAGGAGATGTGCAGTGTGGGGGTATTGAAGGAGATGTGCAGTGTAGGGGGATTGAAGGAGATGTGCAGTGTGGGGGGATTGAAGGAGATGTGCAGTGTGGGGGGGATTGAAGGAGATGTGCAGTGTGGGGGTATTGAAGGAGATGTGCAGTGTAGGGGGATTGAAGGAGATGTGCAGTGTGGGGGGGATTGAAGGAGATGTGCAGTGTGGGGGGGATTGAAGGAGATGTGCAGTGTTGGGGGATTGATGGAGATGTGCAGTGTTGGGGGGATTGACGGGGATGTGAAGCGCAGAGGCATTCAATGAGATGTGCAGTGTGGAGGGATGTATGTAGATGTGCAGTGGGGGGGATTTGATGGAGATGTGCAGTATGGGGGGATTGACGGAGATGTGCAGTGTGCAGGGATTGAGGGAGAGGTGCTGTGTGGAGGGATTGATGGAGATGTGCAGTGTGTGGGGATTGATGCAGATGTGCTGTGTGGAGGCATTGACGGAGATGTGCAGTGTGGGGTGATTGATGGAGATGTGCTGTGTGGAGGGATTGCCGGAGATGTGCTGTTTGGAGGGATTGAAGGAGATGTGCAGTGTGGGGAGATTGATGGAGATGTGCAGTGTGGAGAGATTGACATAGATGTGCACTGTGGGGGGATGGATGGAGATGTGCAATGTGGAGGGATTGATGGAGATGTGCAGTGTGGAGTGATTGACGGAGATGTGCAGTGTGGAGTGATTGACGGAGATGTGCAGTGTGGAGGGATTGACGGAGATGTGCAGTTTGGAGGGATTGACGGAGTTTTGCAGTGTGGGGGGATTGACGGAGTTGTGCTGTGTGGAGGGATTGAAGGAGATGTGCTGTGTGGAAGGATTGACGGTGATGTGATGAGTGGAGTGATTCAAGGAGCTGTGCAGTGTGGAAGCATTGACGGAGATGTCCAATGTGGAGGGATCAATGGAGATGTGCAATGTGGGGGGATTGATGGAGATGTGCAGTGTGGGGGGATTGATGGAGATGTGCTGTGTGGAGAGATTGACGTAGATGTGCACTGTGGTGGTGATTGATGGCAATGTGCAGTGTGGAGGGTTTGATGGAGATGTCCAATGTGGAGGGATCAATGGAGATGTGCAGTGTGGGGGGATTGATGGAGATGTGCTGTGTGGAGGGATTGATGGAGATGTGCTGTGTGGAGAGATTAAAGGTGATGTGCAGTGTGGAGGGATTGACGGACATGTGCTGTGTGGAGGGATTGAAATAGATGTGCAGTGTGGGGGGGATTGAAGGAGATGTGCAGTGTGGGGGGATTGAAGGAGATGTGCAGTTTGGGGGGATTGAACGGGATGTGCAGTGTGGGGGGATTGAAGGAGATGTGCAGTGTGGGGGGGATTGAAGGAGATGTGCAGTGTGGGGGTATTGAAGGAGATGTGCAGTGTAGGGGGATTGAAGGAGATGTGCAGTGTGGGGGGGATTGAAGGAGATGTGCAGTGTGGGGGGGATTGAAGGAGATGTGCAGTGTTGGGGGATTGATGGAGATGTGCAGTGTTGGGGGGATTGACGGGGATGTGAAGCGCAGAGGCATTCAAGGAGATGTGCAGTGTGGAGGGATGTATGTAGATGTGCAGTGGGGGGGATTTGATGGAGATGTGCAGTATGGGGGGATTGACGGAGATGTGCAGTGTGCAGGGATTGAGGGAGAGGTGCTGTGTGGAGGGATTGAAGGAGATGTGCAGTGTGGAGGGATTGACGGAGAGGTCAGTCTGGGGGGATAGACAGAGATATGCAGTGTGGGGGGAGTGAAGGAGATGTAAGTGCAGAGCTAATGCACTGGATGTGCATTGCACAGGAAAGAAGGAGATGTGCAATGCCGCGAGATTGGAGGAGATGTGCAGTGCAGAGGGATTGATGGAGATTTGCAGTGCAGATGGAATGACAGTGAATAGCAGTGCGGAGGGATTGACGGAGATGTGCAGTGTGGAGGGATTGAGGGAGAGCTGCTGTTTGCAGGGGTTGAAGCATTTGTGCTGTGTGGAGTGATTGAAGGAGATGTGCAGTGTGGGGCGATTGACGGAGATGTGCAGCGTGGAGGGATTGACGGAGAGTTCAGTCTGGGGGGATTGACAGAGATGTGCAGTGTGGGGGGATTGAAAGAGGTGTGCAGTGTGTGGGGATTGAAGGAGATGTGCAGTGTGGAGGGATTGACGGAGATGTGTAGTGTGGGGGGATTGACGGAGATGTGCAGTTTGGCGGAGATTGAAGCAGATGTGCAGTGTAGGGGGATTGAAGGAGATGTGCAGTGTGGAGGGATTGACGGAGATGTTAAGCACAGAGGGATTGACGGAGATTTGCAGTTTGGAGGGATTGACAGAGATATGCAGTGTGGGGGGATTGATGCAGATGTGCTGTGTGGAGGGATTGCTGGAGATGTGCTGTTTGGAGGGACTGAAGGAGATGTGCAGTGTGGGGGGATTGATGGAGATATGCTGTGTGAAGAGATTGACGTAGATGTGCACTGTGGGGGGATGGGTGGAGATGTGCAGTGTGGAGTGATTGACGGAGATGTGCAGTGTGGAGGGATTGACGGAGATGTGAAGCACAGAGTCATTCAAGGAGATGTGCATTGTGGAGACATTTACGTAGATGTGCAGTGTGGGGAATTTGTTGGAGTTTTGCAGTTTGGTGGGTTTGATGCAGATGTGCAGTGTGGGGGGATTGACAGAGATGTGCAGTGTGGGGTAATAACAGAGATGAGCTCTGTGGAGGATTGAAGGGGATGTGCTGTGTGGGGGGATTGAAGGAGATGTGCAGTTTGGGGGGATTGATGGGGATGTGAAGCTCAGAGGCCTTTACGTAGATGTGCAGTGTGGGAGAATTGATGGAGTTGTGCAGTATGGGGTGATTGATGGAGATGTGCAATGTGGGGGGATTGACGCTGAGGTGCAGTGTGGATGGATGACGGTGATGCGCAATGTGGAGGGATTGAAGGAGATGAGCTGTGTGGGGGCATTGACGGAGATGTGCAGTGTGGAGGGATTGATGGAGATGTGCAATGTGGAGGGATTGAAGGAGATGTGCAGTTTCGGGGGATTGATCGAGATGTGCAGTGTGGACGGTTTGACGCAGATGGGGGTATTTAAGGAGTTGTACAGTGTGGATGGATTGATGGAGATGTCCAGTGTGGAGGGATGTAAGGAGATGTGCTGTGGTGGGCGATTGATGAGGATGTACAATGTGAACTGATTGACGGAGTTGTGCAGTGTGGGAGAATTGACGCAGATGTGCAGTGTGGAGTGATTGACGGAGATGTGCAGTGTGGGGGGATTGGAAGAGATGTGCTGTGTTGTGTGATTGTCGGCGACGTGCAGTGTGGAAGGATTGACAGAGATGTGCAGTGTGGAATCATTGACGGAGATGGGCAGTGTCTGGGGATTGATGGAGATGTGCAGTGTGGATGGATTGACGGAGATGAACAATGTGGGGTGATCGATGGAGATGTGCTGCTGGATGGATTGACAGAGGCGTGCAGTGTGGGAGGATTGATGGTGACTGCAGTGTGGATGGATTGATGAAGATGTGCAGTGAGCTTGGATTGTTGGAGATTTGCAGCATGGAAGGATTGATGGAGATGTGCAGTGTGGGGGGATTGAAGGAGAAGTGCTGTATGGAGGGATTGACGGAGAAGTGCAGTGTGGAGGTTTTGAAGGAGCTGTGCAGTTTGGTGGGGATTGAAGTAGATGTGCAGTGTGGGGGGATTGATGGAGATGTGCAGTTTAGGGGGATTGAACGGGATGTGCAGTGTGGGGGGATTGAAGGAGATGTGCAGTGTGGGGGGGATTGAAGGAGATGTGCAGTGTGGGGGTATTGAAGGAGATGTGCAGTGTAGGGGGATTGAAGGAGATGTGCAGTGTGGGGGGATTGAAGGAGATGTGCAGTGTGGGCGGGATTGAAGGAGATGTGCAGTGTGGGGGTATTGAAGGAGATGTGCAGTGTAGGGGGATTGAAGGAGATGTGCAGTGTGGGGGGGATTGAAGGAGATGTGCAGTGTGGGGGGGATTGAAGGAGATGTGCAGTGTTGGGGGATTGATGGAGATGTGCAGTGTTGGGGGGATTGACGGGGATGTGAAGCGCAGAGGCATTCAATGAGATGTGCAGTGTGGAGGGATGTATGTAGATGTGCAGTGGGGGGGATTTGATGGAGATGTGCAGTATGGGGGGATTGACGGAGATGTGCAGTGTGCAGGGATTGAGGGAGAGGTGCTGTGTGGAGGGATTGATGGAGATGTGCAGTGTGTGGGGATTGATGCAGATGTGCTGTGTGGAGGCATTGACGGAGATGTGCAGTGTGGGGTGATTGATGGAGATGTGCTGTGTGGAGGGATTGCCGGAGATGTGCTGTTTGGAGGGATTGAAGGAGATGTGCAGTGTGGGGAGATTGATGGAGATGTGCAGTGTGGAGAGATTGACATAGATGTGCACTGTGGGGGGATGGATGGAGATGTGCAATGTGGAGGGATTGATGGAGATGTGCAGTGTGGAGTGATTGACGGAGATGTGCAGTGTGGAGTGATTGACGGAGATGTGCAGTGTGGAGGGATTGACGGAGATGTGCAGTTTGGAGGGATTGACGGAGTTTTGCAGTGTGGGGGGATTGACGGAGTTGTGCTGTGTGGAGGGATTGAAGGAGATGTGCTGTGTGGAAGGATTGACGGTGATGTGATGAGTGGAGTGATTCAAGGAGCTGTGCAGTGTGGAAGCATTGACGGAGATGTCCAATGTGGAGGGATCAATGGAGATGTGCAATGTGGGGGGATTGATGGAGATGTGCAGTGTGGGGGGATTGATGGAGATGTGCTGTGTGGAGAGATTGACGTAGATGTGCACTGTGGTGGTGATTGATGGCAATGTGCAGTGTGGAGGGTTTGATGGAGATGTCCAATGTGGAGGGATCAATGGAGATGTGCAGTGTGGGGGGATTGATGGAGATGTGCTGTGTGGAGGGATTGATGGAGATGTGCTGTGTGGAGAGATTAAAGGTGATGTGCAGTGTGGAGGGATTGACGGACATGTGCTGTGTGGAGGGATTGAAATAGATGTGCAGTGTGGGGGGGATTGAAGGAGATGTGCAGTGTGGGGGGATTGAAGGAGATGTGCAGTTTGGGGGGATTGAACGGGATGTGCAGTGTGGGGGGATTGAAGGAGATGTGCAGTGTGGGGGGGATTGAAGGAGATGTGCAGTGTGGGGGTATTGAAGGAGATGTGCAGTGTAGGGGGATTGAAGGAGATGTGCAGTGTGGGGGGGATTGAAGGAGATGTGCAGTGTGGGGGGGATTGAAGGAGATGTGCAGTGTTGGGGGATTGATGGAGATGTGCAGTGTTGGGGGGATTGACGGGGATGTGAAGCGCAGAGGCATTCAAGGAGATGTGCAGTGTGGAGGGATGTATGTAGATGTGCAGTGGGGGGGATTTGATGGAGATGTGCAGTATGGGGGGATTGACGGAGATGTGCAGTGTGCAGGGATTGAGGGAGAGGTGCTGTGTGGAGGGATTGAAGGAGATGTGCAGTGTGGAGGGATTGACGGAGAGGTCAGTCTGGGGGGATAGACAGAGATATGCAGTGTGGGGGGAGTGAAGGAGATGTAAGTGCAGAGCTAATGCACTGGATGTGCATTGCACAGGAAAGAAGGAGATGTGCAATGCCGCGAGATTGGAGGAGATGTGCAGTGCAGAGGGATTGATGGAGATTTGCAGTGCAGATGGAATGACAGTGAATAGCAGTGCGGAGGGATTGACGGAGATGTGCAGTGTGGAGGGATTGAGGGAGAGCTGCTGTTTGCAGGGGTTGAAGCATTTGTGCTGTGTGGAGTGATTGAAGGAGATGTGCAGTGTGGGGCGATTGACGGAGATGTGCAGCGTGGAGGGATTGACGGAGAGTTCAGTCTGGGGGGATTGACAGAGATGTGCAGTGTGGGGGGATTGAAAGAGGTGTGCAGTGTGTGGGGATTGAAGGAGATGTGCAGTGTGGAGGGATTGACGGAGATGTGTAGTGTGGGGGGATTGACGGAGATGTGCAGTTTGGCGGAGATTGAAGCAGATGTGCAGTGTAGGGGGATTGAAGGAGATGTGCAGTGTGGAGGGATTGACGGAGATGTTAAGCACAGAGGGATTGACGGAGATTTGCAGTTTGGAGGGATTGACAGAGATATGCAGTGTGGGGGGATTGATGCAGATGTGCTGTGTGGAGGGATTGCTGGAGATGTGCTGTTTGGAGGGACTGAAGGAGATGTGCAGTGTGGGGGGATTGATGGAGATATGCTGTGTGAAGAGATTGACGTAGATGTGCACTGTGGGGGGATGGGTGGAGATGTGCAGTGTGGAGTGATTGACGGAGATGTGCAGTGTGGAGGGATTGACGGAGATGTGAAGCACAGAGTCATTCAAGGAGATGTGCATTGTGGAGACATTTACGTAGATGTGCAGTGTGGGGAATTTGTTGGAGTTTTGCAGTTTGGTGGGTTTGATGCAGATGTGCAGTGTGGGGGGATTGACAGAGATGTGCAGTGTGGGGTAATAACAGAGATGAGCTCTGTGGAGGATTGAAGGGGATGTGCTGTGTGGGGGGATTGAAGGAGATGTGCAGTTTGGGGGGATTGATGGGGATGTGAAGCTCAGAGGCCTTTACGTAGATGTGCAGTGTGGGAGAATTGATGGAGTTGTGCAGTATGGGGTGATTGATGGAGATGTGCAATGTGGGGGGATTGACGCTGAGGTGCAGTGTGGATGGATGACGGTGATGCGCAATGTGGAGGGATTGAAGGAGATGAGCTGTGTGGGGGCATTGACGGAGATGTGCAGTGTGGAGGGATTGATGGAGATGTGCAATGTGGAGGGATTGAAGGAGATGTGCAGTTTCGGGGGATTGATCGAGATGTGCAGTGTGGACGGTTTGACGCAGATGGGGGTATTTAAGGAGTTGTACAGTGTGGATGGATTGATGGAGATGTCCAGTGTGGAGGGATGTAAGGAGATGTGCTGTGGTGGGCGATTGATGAGGATGTACAATGTGAACTGATTGACGGAGTTGTGCAGTGTGGGAGAATTGACGCAGATGTGCAGTGTGGAGTGATTGACGGAGATGTGCAGTGTGGGGGGATTGGAAGAGATGTGCTGTGTTGTGTGATTGTCGGCGACGTGCAGTGTGGAAGGATTGACAGAGATGTGCAGTGTGGAATCATTGACGGAGATGGGCAGTGTCTGGGGATTGATGGAGATGTGCAGTGTGGATGGATTGACGGAGATGAACAATGTGGGGTGATCGATGGAGATGTGCTGCTGGATGGATTGACAGAGGCGTGCAGTGTGGGAGGATTGATGGTGACTGCAGTGTGGATGGATTGATGAAGATGTGCAGTGAGCTTGGATTGTTGGAGATTTGCAGCATGGAAGGATTGATGGAGATGTGCAGTGTGGGGGGATTGAAGGAGAAGTGCTGTATGGAGGGATTGACGGAGAAGTGCAGTGTGGAGGTTTTGAAGGAGCTGTGCAGTTTGGTGGGGATTGAAGTAGATGTGCAGTGTGGGGGGATTGATGGAGATGTGCAGTTTAGGGGGATTGAACGGGATGTGCAGTGTGGGGGGATTGAAGGAGATGTGCAGTGTGGGGGGGATTGAAGGAGATGTGCAGTGTGGGGGTATTGAAGGAGATGTGCAGTGTAGGGGGATTGAAGGAGATGTGCAGTGTGGGGGGATTGAAGGAGATGTGCAGTGTGGGCGGGATTGAAGGAGATGTGCAGTGTGGGGGTATTGAAGGAGATGTGCAGTGTAGGGGGATTGAAGGAGATGTGCAGTGTGGGGGGGATTGAAGGAGATGTGCAGTGTGGGGGGGATTGAAGGAGATGTGCAGTGTTGGGGGATTGATGGAGATGTGCAGTGTTGGGGGGATTGACGGGGATGTGAAGCGCAGAGGCATTCAATGAGATGTGCAGTGTGGAGGGATGTATGTAGATGTGCAGTGGGGGGGATTTGATGGAGATGTGCAGTATGGGGGGATTGACGGAGATGTGCAGTGTGCAGGGATTGAGGGAGAGGTGCTGTGTGGAGGGATTGATGGAGATGTGCAGTGTGTGGGGATTGATGCAGATGTGCTGTGTGGAGGCATTGACGGAGATGTGCAGTGTGGGGTGATTGATGGAGATGTGCTGTGTGGAGGGATTGCCGGAGATGTGCTGTTTGGAGGGATTGAAGGAGATGTGCAGTGTGGGGAGATTGATGGAGATGTGCAGTGTGGAGAGATTGACATAGATGTGCACTGTGGGGGGATGGATGGAGATGTGCAATGTGGAGGGATTGATGGAGATGTGCAGTGTGGAGTGATTGACGGAGATGTGCAGTGTGGAGTGATTGACGGAGATGTGCAGTGTGGAGGGATTGACGGAGATGTGCAGTTTGGAGGGATTGACGGAGTTTTGCAGTGTGGGGGGATTGACGGAGTTGTGCTGTGTGGAGGGATTGAAGGAGATGTGCTGTGTGGAAGGATTGACGGTGATGTGATGAGTGGAGTGATTCAAGGAGCTGTGCAGTGTGGAAGCATTGACGGAGATGTCCAATGTGGAGGGATCAATGGAGATGTGCAATGTGGGGGGATTGATGGAGATGTGCAGTGTGGGGGGATTGATGGAGATGTGCTGTGTGGAGAGATTGACGTAGATGTGCACTGTGGTGGTGATTGATGGCAATGTGCAGTGTGGAGGGTTTGATGGAGATGTCCAATGTGGAGGGATCAATGGAGATGTGCAGTGTGGGGGGATTGATGGAGATGTGCTGTGTGGAGGGATTGATGGAGATGTGCTGTGTGGAGAGATTAAAGGTGATGTGCAGTGTGGAGGGATTGACGGACATGTGCTGTGTGGAGGGATTGAAATAGATGTGCAGTGTGGGGGGGATTGAAGGAGATGTGCAGTGTGGGGGGATTGAAGGAGATGTGCAGTTTGGGGGGATTGAACGGGATGTGCAGTGTGGGGGGATTGAAGGAGATGTGCAGTGTGGGGGGGATTGAAGGAGATGTGCAGTGTGGGGGTATTGAAGGAGATGTGCAGTGTAGGGGGATTGAAGGAGATGTGCAGTGTGGGGGGGATTGAAGGAGATGTGCAGTGTGGGGGGGATTGAAGGAGATGTGCAGTGTTGGGGGATTGATGGAGATGTGCAGTGTTGGGGGGATTGACGGGGATGTGAAGCGCAGAGGCATTCAAGGAGATGTGCAGTGTGGAGGGATGTATGTAGATGTGCAGTGGGGGGGATTTGATGGAGATGTGCAGTATGGGGGGATTGACGGAGATGTGCAGTGTGCAGGGATTGAGGGAGAGGTGCTGTGTGGAGGGATTGAAGGAGATGTGCAGTGTGGAGGGATTGACGGAGAGGTCAGTCTGGGGGGATAGACAGAGATATGCAGTGTGGGGGGAGTGAAGGAGATGTAAGTGCAGAGCTAATGCACTGGATGTGCATTGCACAGGAAAGAAGGAGATGTGCAATGCCGCAAGATTGGAGGAGATGTGCAGTGCAGAGGGATTGATGGAGATTTGCAGTGCAGATGGAATGACAGTGAATAGCAGTGCGGAGGGATTGACGGAGATGTGCAGTGTGGAGGGATTGAGGGAGAGCTGCTGTTTGCAGGGGTTGAAGCATTTGTGCTGTGTGGAGTGATTGAAGGAGATGTGCAGTGTGGGGCGATTGACGGAGATGTGCAGCGTGGAGGGATTGACGGAGAGTTCAGTCTGGGGGGATTGACAGAGATGTGCAGTGTGGGGGGATTGAAAGAGGTGTGCAGTGTGTGGGGATTGAAGGAGATGTGCAGTGTGGAGGGATTGACGGAGATGTGTAGTGTGGGGGGATTGACGGAGATGTGCAGTTTGGCGGAGATTGAAGCAGATGTGCAGTGTAGGGGGATTGAAGGAGATGTGCAGTGTGGAGGGATTGACGGAGATGTTAAGCACAGAGGGATTGACGGAGATTTGCAGTTTGGAGGGATTGACAGAGATATGCAGTGTGGGGGGATTGATGCAGATGTGCTGTGTGGAGGGATTGCTGGAGATGTGCTGTTTGGAGGGACTGAAGGAGATGTGCAGTGTGGGGGGATTGATGGAGATATGCTGTGTGAAGAGATTGACGTAGATGTGCACTGTGGGGGGATGGGTGGAGATGTGCAGTGTGGAGTGATTGACGGAGATGTGCAGTGTGGAGGGATTGACGGAGATGTGAAGCACAGAGTCATTCAAGGAGATGTGCATTGTGGAGACATTTACGTAGATGTGCAGTGTGGGGAATTTGTTGGAGTTTTGCAGTTTGGTGGGTTTGATGCAGATGTGCAGTGTGGGGGGATTGACAGAGATGTGCAGTGTGGGGTAATAACAGAGATGAGCTCTGTGGAGGATTGAAGGGGATGTGCTGTGTGGGGGGATTGAAGGAGATGTGCAGTTTGGGGGGATTGATGGGGATGTGAAGCTCAGAGGCCTTTACGTAGATGTGCAGTGTGGGAGAATTGATGGAGTTGTGCAGTATGGGGTGATTGATGGAGATGTGCAATGTGGGGGGATTGACGCTGAGGTGCAGTGTGGATGGATGACGGTGATGCGCAATGTGGAGGGATTGAAGGAGATGAGCTGTGTGGGGGCATTGACGGAGATGTGCAGTGTGGAGGGATTGATGGAGATGTGCAATGTGGAGGGATTGAAGGAGATGTGCAGTTTCGGGGGATTGATCGAGATGTGCAGTGTGGACGGTTTGACGCAGATGGGGGTATTTAAGGAGTTGTACAGTGTGGATGGATTGATGGAGATGTCCAGTGTGGAGGGATGTAAGGAGATGTGCTGTGGTGGGCGATTGATGAGGATGTACAATGTGAACTGATTGACGGAGTTGTGCAGTGTGGGAGAATTGACGCAGATGTGCAGTGTGGAGTGATTGACGGAGATGTGCAGTGTGGGGGGATTGGAAGAGATGTGCTGTGTTGTGTGATTGTCGGCGACGTGCAGTGTGGAAGGATTGACAGAGATGTGCAGTGTGGAATCATTGACGGAGATGGGCAGTGTCTGGGGATTGATGGAGATGTGCAGTGTGGATGGATTGACGGAGATGAACAATGTGGGGTGATCGATGGAGATGTGCTGCTGGATGGATTGACAGAGGCGTGCAGTGTGGGAGGATTGATGGTGACTGCAGTGTGGATGGATTGATGAAGATGTGCAGTGAGCTTGGATTGTTGGAGATTTGCAGCATGGAAGGATTGATGGAGATGTGCAGTGTGGGGGGATTGAAGGAGAAGTGCTGTATGGAGGGATTGACGGAGAAGTGCAGTGTGGAGGTTTTGAAGGAGCTGTGCAGTTTGGTGGGGATTGAAGTAGATGTGCAGTGTGGGGGGATTGATGGAGATGTGCAGTTTAGGGGGATTGAACGGGATGTGCAGTGTGGGGGGATTGAAGGAGATGTGCAGTGTGGGGGGGATTGAAGGAGATGTGCAGTGTGGGGGTATTGAAGGAGATGTGCAGTGTAGGGGGATTGAAGGAGATGTGCAGTGTGGGGGGATTGAAGGAGATGTGCAGTGTGGGCGGGATTGAAGGAGATGTGCAGTGTGGGGGTATTGAAGGAGATGTGCAGTGTAGGGGGATTGAAGGAGATGTGCAGTGTGGGGGGGATTGAAGGAGATGTGCAGTGTGGGGGGGATTGAAGGAGATGTGCAGTGTTGGGGGATTGATGGAGATGTGCAGTGTTGGGGGGATTGACGGGGATGTGAAGCGCAGAGGCATTCAATGAGATGTGCAGTGTGGAGGGATGTATGTAGATGTGCAGTGGGGGGGATTTGATGGAGATGTGCAGTATGGGGGGATTGACGGAGATGTGCAGTGTGCAGGGATTGAGGGAGAGGTGCTGTGTGGAGGGATTGATGGAGATGTGCAGTGTGTGGGGATTGATGCAGATGTGCTGTGTGGAGGCATTGACGGAGATGTGCAGTGTGGGGTGATTGATGGAGATGTGCTGTGTGGAGGGATTGCCGGAGATGTGCTGTTTGGAGGGATTGAAGGAGATGTGCAGTGTGGGGAGATTGATGGAGATGTGCAGTGTGGAGAGATTGACATAGATGTGCACTGTGGGGGGATGGATGGAGATGTGCAATGTGGAGGGATTGATGGAGATGTGCAGTGTGGAGTGATTGACGGAGATGTGCAGTGTGGAGTGATTGACGGAGATGTGCAGTGTGGAGGGATTGACGGAGATGTGCAGTTTGGAGGGATTGACGGAGTTTTGCAGTGTGGGGGGATTGACGGAGTTGTGCTGTGTGGAGGGATTGAAGGAGATGTGCTGTGTGGAAGGATTGACGGTGATGTGATGAGTGGAGTGATTCAAGGAGCTGTGCAGTGTGGAAGCATTGACGGAGATGTCCAATGTGGAGGGATCAATGGAGATGTGCAATGTGGGGGGATTGATGGAGATGTGCAGTGTGGGGGGATTGATGGAGATGTGCTGTGTGGAGAGATTGACGTAGATGTGCACTGTGGTGGTGATTGATGGCAATGTGCAGTGTGGAGGGTTTGATGGAGATGTCCAATGTGGAGGGATCAATGGAGATGTGCAGTGTGGGGGGATTGATGGAGATGTGCTGTGTGGAGGGATTGATGGAGATGTGCTGTGTGGAGAGATTAAAGGTGATGTGCAGTGTGGAGGGATTGACGGACATGTGCTGTGTGGAGGGATTGAAATAGATGTGCAGTGTGGGGGGGATTGAAGGAGATGTGCAGTGTGGGGGGATTGAAGGAGATGTGCAGTTTGGGGGGATTGAACGGGATGTGCAGTGTGGGGGGATTGAAGGAGATGTGCAGTGTGGGGGGGATTGAAGGAGATGTGCAGTGTGGGGGTATTGAAGGAGATGTGCAGTGTAGGGGGATTGAAGGAGATGTGCAGTGTGGGGGGGATTGAAGGAGATGTGCAGTGTGGGGGGGATTGAAGGAGATGTGCAGTGTTGGGGGATTGATGGAGATGTGCAGTGTTGGGGGGATTGACGGGGATGTGAAGCGCAGAGGCATTCAAGGAGATGTGCAGTGTGGAGGGATGTATGTAGATGTGCAGTGGGGGGGATTTGATGGAGATGTGCAGTATGGGGGGATTGACGGAGATGTGCAGTGTGCAGGGATTGAGGGAGAGGTGCTGTGTGGAGGGATTGAAGGAGATGTGCAGTGTGGAGGGATTGACGGAGAGGTCAGTCTGGGGGGATAGACAGAGATATGCAGTGTGGGGGGAGTGAAGGAGATGTAAGTGCAGAGCTAATGCACTGGATGTGCATTGCACAGGAAAGAAGGAGATGTGCAATGCCGCAAGATTGGAGGAGATGTGCAGTGCAGAGGGATTGATGGAGATTTGCAGTGCAGATGGAATGACAGTGAATAGCAGTGCGGAGGGATTGACGGAGATGTGCAGTGTGGAGGGATTGAGGGAGAGCTGCTGTTTGCAGGGGTTGAAGCATTTGTGCTGTGTGGAGTGATTGAAGGAGATGTGCAGTGTGGGGCGATTGACGGAGATGTGCAGCGTGGAGGGATTGACGGAGAGTTCAGTCTGGGGGGATTGACAGAGATGTGCAGTGTGGGGGGATTGAAAGAGGTGTGCAGTGTGTGGGGATTGAAGGAGATGTGCAGTGTGGAGGGATTGACGGAGATGTGTAGTGTGGGGGGATTGACGGAGATGTGCAGTTTGGCGGAGATTGAAGCAGATGTGCAGTGTAGGGGGATTGAAGGAGATGTGCAGTGTGGAGGGATTGACGGAGATGTTAAGCACAGAGGGATTGACGGAGATTTGCAGTTTGGAGGGATTGACAGAGATATGCAGTGTGGGGGGATTGATGCAGATGTGCTGTGTGGAGGGATTGCTGGAGATGTGCTGTTTGGAGGGACTGAAGGAGATGTGCAGTGTGGGGGGATTGATGGAGATATGCTGTGTGAAGAGATTGACGTAGATGTGCACTGTGGGGGGATGGGTGGAGATGTGCAGTGTGGAGTGATTGACGGAGATGTGCAGTGTGGAGGGATTGACGGAGATGTGAAGCACAGAGTCATTCAAGGAGATGTGCATTGTGGAGACATTTACGTAGATGTGCAGTGTGGGGAATTTGTTGGAGTTTTGCAGTTTGGTGGGTTTGATGCAGATGTGCAGTGTGGGGGGATTGACAGAGATGTGCAGTGTGGGGTAATAACAGAGATGAGCTCTGTGGAGGATTGAAGGGGATGTGCTGTGTGGGGGGATTGAAGGAGATGTGCAGTTTGGGGGGATTGATGGGGATGTGAAGCTCAGAGGCCTTTACGTAGATGTGCAGTGTGGGAGAATTGATGGAGTTGTGCAGTATGGGGTGATTGATGGAGATGTGCAATGTGGGGGGATTGACGCTGAGGTGCAGTGTGGATGGATGACGGTGATGCGCAATGTGGAGGGATTGAAGGAGATGAGCTGTGTGGGGGCATTGACGGAGATGTGCAGTGTGGAGGGATTGATGGAGATGTGCAATGTGGAGGGATTGAAGGAGATGTGCAGTTTCGGGGGATTGATCGAGATGTGCAGTGTGGACGGTTTGACGCAGATGGGGGTATTTAAGGAGTTGTACAGTGTGGATGGATTGATGGAGATGTCCAGTGTGGAGGGATGTAAGGAGATGTGCTGTGGTGGGCGATTGATGAGGATGTACAATGTGAACTGATTGACGGAGTTGTGCAGTGTGGGAGAATTGACGCAGATGTGCAGTGTGGAGTGATTGACGGAGATGTGCAGTGTGGGGGGATTGGAAGAGATGTGCTGTGTTGTGTGATTGTCGGCGACGTGCAGTGTGGAAGGATTGACAGAGATGTGCAGTGTGGAATCATTGACGGAGATGGGCAGTGTCTGGGGATTGATGGAGATGTGCAGTGTGGATGGATTGACGGAGATGAACAATGTGGGGTGATCGATGGAGATGTGCTGCTGGATGGATTGACAGAGGCGTGCAGTGTGGGAGGATTGATGGTGACTGCAGTGTGGATGGATTGATGAAGATGTGCAGTGAGCTTGGATTGTTGGAGATTTGCAGCATGGAAGGATTGATGGAGATGTGCAGTGTGGGGGGATTGAAGGAGAAGTGCTGTATGGAGGGATTGACGGAGAAGTGCAGTGTGGAGGTTTTGAAGGAGCTGTGCAGTTTGGTGGGGATTGAAGTAGATGTGCAGTGTGGGGGGATTGATGGAGATGTGCAGTTTAGGGGGATTGAACGGGATGTGCAGTGTGGGGGGATTGAAGGAGATGTGCAGTGTGGGGGGGATTGAAGGAGATGTGCAGTGTGGGGGTATTGAAGGAGATGTGCAGTGTAGGGGGATTGAAGGAGATGTGCAGTGTGGGGGGATTGAAGGAGATGTGCAGTGTGGGCGGGATTGAAGGAGATGTGCAGTGTGGGGGTATTGAAGGAGATGTGCAGTGTAGGGGGATTGAAGGAGATGTGCAGTGTGGGGGGGATTGAAGGAGATGTGCAGTGTGGGGGGGATTGAAGGAGATGTGCAGTGTTGGGGGATTGATGGAGATGTGCAGTGTTGGGGGGATTGACGGGGATGTGAAGCGCAGAGGCATTCAATGAGATGTGCAGTGTGGAGGGATGTATGTAGATGTGCAGTGGGGGGGATTTGATGGAGATGTGCAGTATGGGGGGATTGACGGAGATGTGCAGTGTGCAGGGATTGAGGGAGAGGTGCTGTGTGGAGGGATTGATGGAGATGTGCAGTGTGTGGGGATTGATGCAGATGTGCTGTGTGGAGGCATTGACGGAGATGTGCAGTGTGGGGTGATTGATGGAGATGTGCTGTGTGGAGGGATTGCCGGAGATGTGCTGTTTGGAGGGATTGAAGGAGATGTGCAGTGTGGGGAGATTGATGGAGATGTGCAGTGTGGAGAGATTGACATAGATGTGCACTGTGGGGGGATGGATGGAGATGTGCAATGTGGAGGGATTGATGGAGATGTGCAGTGTGGAGTGATTGACGGAGATGTGCAGTGTGGAGTGATTGACGGAGATGTGCAGTGTGGAGGGATTGACGGAGATGTGCAGTTTGGAGGGATTGACGGAGTTTTGCAGTGTGGGGGGATTGACGGAGTTGTGCTGTGTGGAGGGATTGAAGGAGATGTGCTGTGTGGAAGGATTGACGGTGATGTGATGAGTGGAGTGATTCAAGGAGCTGTGCAGTGTGGAAGCATTGACGGAGATGTCCAATGTGGAGGGATCAATGGAGATGTGCAATGTGGGGGGATTGATGGAGATGTGCAGTGTGGGGGGATTGATGGAGATGTGCTGTGTGGAGAGATTGACGTAGATGTGCACTGTGGTGGTGATTGATGGCAATGTGCAGTGTGGAGGGTTTGATGGAGATGTCCAATGTGGAGGGATCAATGGAGATGTGCAGTGTGGGGGGATTGATGGAGATGTGCTGTGTGGAGGGATTGATGGAGATGTGCTGTGTGGAGAGATTAAAGGTGATGTGCAGTGTGGAGGGATTGACGGACATGTGCTGTGTGGAGGGATTGAAATAGATGTGCAGTGTGGGGGGGATTGAAGGAGATGTGCAGTGTGGGGGGATTGAAGGAGATGTGCAGTTTGGGGGGATTGAACGGGATGTGCAGTGTGGGGGGATTGAAGGAGATGTGCAGTGTGGGGGGGATTGAAGGAGATGTGCAGTGTGGGGGTATTGAAGGAGATGTGCAGTGTAGGGGGATTGAAGGAGATGTGCAGTGTGGGGGGGATTGAAGGAGATGTGCAGTGTGGGGGGGATTGAAGGAGATGTGCAGTGTTGGGGGATTGATGGAGATGTGCAGTGTTGGGGGGATTGACGGGGATGTGAAGCGCAGAGGCATTCAAGGAGATGTGCAGTGTGGAGGGATGTATGTAGATGTGCAGTGGGGGGGATTTGATGGAGATGTGCAGTATGGGGGGATTGACGGAGATGTGCAGTGTGCAGGGATTGAGGGAGAGGTGCTGTGTGGAGGGATTGAAGGAGATGTGCAGTGTGGAGGGATTGACGGAGAGGTCAGTCTGGGGGGATAGACAGAGATATGCAGTGTGGGGGGAGTGAAGGAGATGTAAGTGCAGAGCTAATGCACTGGATGTGCATTGCACAGGAAAGAAGGAGATGTGCAATGCCGCAAGATTGGAGGAGATGTGCAGTGCAGAGGGATTGATGGAGATTTGCAGTGCAGATGGAATGACAGTGAATAGCAGTGCGGAGGGATTGACGGAGATGTGCAGTGTGGAGGGATTGAGGGAGAGCTGCTGTTTGCAGGGGTTGAAGCATTTGTGCTGTGTGGAGTGATTGAAGGAGATGTGCAGTGTGGGGCGATTGACGGAGATGTGCAGCGTGGAGGGATTGACGGAGAGTTCAGTCTGGGGGGATTGACAGAGATGTGCAGTGTGGGGGGATTGAAAGAGGTGTGCAGTGTGTGGGGATTGAAGGAGATGTGCAGTGTGGAGGGATTGACGGAGATGTGTAGTGTGGGGGGATTGACGGAGATGTGCAGTTTGGCGGAGATTGAAGCAGATGTGCAGTGTAGGGGGATTGAAGGAGATGTGCAGTGTGGAGGGATTGACGGAGATGTTAAGCACAGAGGGATTGACGGAGATTTGCAGTTTGGAGGGATTGACAGAGATATGCAGTGTGGGGGGATTGATGCAGATGTGCTGTGTGGAGGGATTGCTGGAGATGTGCTGTTTGGAGGGACTGAAGGAGATGTGCAGTGTGGGGGGATTGATGGAGATATGCTGTGTGAAGAGATTGACGTAGATGTGCACTGTGGGGGGATGGGTGGAGATGTGCAGTGTGGAGTGATTGACGGAGATGTGCAGTGTGGAGGGATTGACGGAGATGTGAAGCACAGAGTCATTCAAGGAGATGTGCATTGTGGAGACATTTACGTAGATGTGCAGTGTGGGGAATTTGTTGGAGTTTTGCAGTTTGGTGGGTTTGATGCAGATGTGCAGTGTGGGGGGATTGACAGAGATGTGCAGTGTGGGGTAATAACAGAGATGAGCTCTGTGGAGGATTGAAGGGGATGTGCTGTGTGGGGGGATTGAAGGAGATGTGCAGTTTGGGGGGATTGATGGGGATGTGAAGCTCAGAGGCCTTTACGTAGATGTGCAGTGTGGGAGAATTGATGGAGTTGTGCAGTATGGGGTGATTGATGGAGATGTGCAATGTGGGGGGATTGACGCTGAGGTGCAGTGTGGATGGATGACGGTGATGCGCAATGTGGAGGGATTGAAGGAGATGAGCTGTGTGGGGGCATTGACGGAGATGTGCAGTGTGGAGGGATTGATGGAGATGTGCAATGTGGAGGGATTGAAGGAGATGTGCAGTTTCGGGGGATTGATCGAGATGTGCAGTGTGGACGGTTTGACGCAGATGGGGGTATTTAAGGAGTTGTACAGTGTGGATGGATTGATGGAGATGTGCATTGTGGAGGGATGTAAGGAGATGTGCTGTGCTGGGCGATTGATGAGGATGTACAATGTGAACTGATTGACGGAGTCGTGCAGTGTGGGAGAATTGACGCAGATGTGCAGTGTGGAGTGATTGATGGAGGTGTGCAGTGTGGGGGGATTGAAAGAAATGTGCTGTGTGGGGAGATTGTCGGCGACGTGCAGTGTGGAAGGATTGACAGAGATGTGCAGTGTGGAATCATTGACGGAGATGGGCAGTGTCTGGGGATTGATGGAGATGTGCAGTGTGGAGGAATTGAAGGGGATGTGCAGTTTCGGGGGATTGAACGAGATGTGCAGTGTGGAGGGTTTGACGCAGATGGGGGTATTTAAGGAGTTGTACAGTGTGGATGGATTGATGGAGATGTCCAGTGTGGAGGGATGTAAGGAGATGTGCTGTGGTGGGCGATTGATGAGGATGTACAATGTGAACTGATTGACGGAGTTGTGCAGTGTGGGAGAATTGACGCAGATGTGCAGTGTGGAGTGATTGACGGAGATGTGCAGTGTGGGGGGATTGGAAGAGATGTGCTGTGTTGTGTGATTGTCGGCGACGTGCAGTGTGGAAGGATTGACAGAGATGTGCAGTGTGGAATCATTGACGGAGATGGGCAGTGTCTGGGGATTGATGGAGATGAGCAGTGTGGATGGATTGACGGAGATGAACAACGTGGGGTGATTGATGGAGATGTGCTGCTGGATGGATTGACCAAGGCTTGCAGTGTGGGAAGATTGATGGTGACTGCACTGTGGATGGATTGATGAAGATGTGTAGTGAGAATGGATTGTTGGAGATTTGCAACGTGGAAGGATTGATGGGGATGTGCAGTGTAGGGAGATTGAAGGAGGTGTGCTGTATGGAGGGATTAACGGAGATGTGCAGTGCGGAGGTTTTGAAGGAGATGTGCAGTATGGGGTTTGACGGAGATGATCTGTATTTGGAGATTAACGTAGATGCGCATTGTGGGGGGATTGACGGAGATGTGCAGTGTGGAGTGATTGATGGAGGTGTGCAGTGTGGGGGGATTGAAAGAAATGTGCTGTGTGGGGGGATTGTCGGCGACGTGCAGTGTGAAAGGATTGACGGAGATGTGCAGTGTGGAATCATTGACGGAGATGGGCAGTGTCTGGGGATTGATGGAGATGTGCAGTGTGGATGGATTGACGGAGATGAACAATGTGGGGTGATCGATGGAGATGTGCTGCTGGATGGATTGACAGAGGCGTGCAGTGTGGGAGGATTGATGGTGACTGCAGTGTGGATGGATTGATGAAGATGTGCAGTGAGCTTGGATTGTTGGAGATTTGCAGCATGGAAGGATTGATGGAGATGTGCAGTGTGGGGGGATTGAAGGAGAAGTGCTGTATGGAGGGATTGACGGAGAAGTGCAGTGTGGAGGTTTTGAAGGAGCTGTGCAGTTTGGTGGGGATTGAAGTAGATGTGCAGTGTGGGGGGATTGATGGAGATGTGCAGTGTGGAGGAATTGAAGGAGTTGTGCAGTTTCGGGGGATTGAAGGAGATGTCCATGGTGGAGGGATTGACGCAGATGTGCAGTTTGGGGGGTATTTAAGGAGTTGTACAGTGTGGATGGTTTGATGGAGTTGTGCAGTGTGGAGGGATGTAAGGAGATGTGCTGTGCTGGGCGATTGATGAGGATGTACAATGTGAACTGATTGACGGAGTTGTGCAGTGTGGGAGAATTGACTCAGATGTGCTGTGTGGAGTGATTGATGGAGATGTGCAGTGTGGAAGGATTGACGGAGATGTGCAGTGTGGGGGGATTGAAAGAGATGTGCTGTGTGGGGGGATTGTCGGCGACGTGCAGTGTGGAAGGATTGAAGGAGATGTGCAGTGTGGAGGGATTGACGCAGATGTGCAGTTTTCTGGGATTGAAGGAGATGTGCAGTGTGGGGTGATTGACGGAGCTTTGAAACGCAGAGACATTGAAGGTGATGTGCAGTGTGGGGGGATTGGAGGAGATGTCAAGCGCAGAGGGATTGACGGAGACGTGCAGTGTGTGGGGCTGGATGGAGATGTGCAGTGTTGGGGGATCTACAGAGATGTGCAGTGTTGGGGGATTTACAGAGATGTGCCATGTGGGGGAATAACGGAGATGTGCAGTGTGGGGGGATTGATGGAGATGTGCTGTTTGGGGGGATTGACGGGGATGTGAAGCTCAGAGGCATTCAAGGAGATGTGCAGTGTGGAAGCATTTATGTAGATGTGCAGTGTTGGGGGATTGATGGAGATGTGCAGTGTGGGGGTCTTGACGGAAATGTGCAATGTGGGGGTCTTGACGGAAATGTGCTGTATGGCAGGATTGACGGAGATGTGCAGTGTCGGGGGATTGACGGAGATGTGCAGTGTGGGGGGATTGACGGAGATGTGAAGCACAGAGGCATTCAAGGAGATGTGCAGTGTGGTGGGGATTGACGTAGATGTGCAGTGTGGGGGGATTGATGGAGATGTGCAGTGTGGAGGAATTGAAGGAGTTGTGCAGTTTCGGAGGATTGAAGGAGATGTCCATGGTGGAGGGATTGACGCAGATGTGCAGTTTGGGAGGTATTTAAGGAGTTGTAAAGCGTGGATGGATTGATGGAAATGTGCAGTGTGGAGGGATTGCAGGAAATGTGCAGTTTGGAGGGATTGAAGGAGATGTGCTGTTTGGGGGGATTGATGAGGATGTACAATGTGAACTGATTGACGGAGTTGTGCAGTGTGGGAGAATTAACGCAGATGTGCAGTGTGGAGTGATGGACAGAGATGTGAAGTGCGAAGGGATTAATGGAGATGTGCAGTGTGGGGGGATTGACGGAGATGTGAAGCGCAGAGAGATTGAAGGCGATGTGCAGTGTTGGGGGATTGATGGAGATGAGCAGTGTCGGGGGATTGACGGAGATGTGGAGTGTGGGGGTCTTGATGGAGATTTGCAGTGTGGGGGAATTGACGGAGATGTGCAGTGTGGGGGGATTGACGGAGATGTGAAGCACAGAGGCATTCAAGGAGATGTGCAGTGTGAAGGCATTTACTTAGATGTGCAGTGTGGGGGATTTGATGGAGTTGTGCAGTATGGTGGGATTGAAGGAGATGTGCAGTGTGGAGGGATTGAAGGAGATGTGCAGTGTGGGAGAATTGACCCAGATGTGCAGTGTGGAGTGATTGACGGAGATGAGAAGCGCAAAGGGATTAATGGAGATGTGCAGTGTGGGGGGATTGACGGAGATGTGAAGCGCAGAGTGATTGAAGGCGATGTGCAGTGTTGGGGGATTGGAGGAGATGTGAAGTGCAGAGGGATTGACGGAGATGTGCAGTGTTGGGGGATTGATGGAGATGTGCAGTTTCGGGGGATTGACGGAGATGTGCAGTGTGGGGGGGCTTGACGGAGATGTGCAGTGTGGGGTGATTGACGGAGATGTGCAGTGTGGGGAGATTGACGGAGATGTGCAGTGTGGGTGGATTGACGGAGATGTGAAGCACAGAGGCATTCAAGGAGATGTGCAGTGTGGAGGCATTTATGTAGATGTGCAGTGTGGGGGATTTGATGGAGTTGTGCAGTATGGTGGGATTGACGGAGATGTTCCGGGTTGGGGGGTTTGACGCAGAGGTGCAGTGTGGATGGATGACGGAGATGCGCAACGTGGACAGATTGAAGGAGATGAGCTGTGTGGGGGCATTGACGGCAATGTGCAGTGTGGGGGGATTGATGGAGATGTGCAGTTTGGGTGGGATTGAAGGAGATGTGCAGTGTTGGGGGATTGATGGAGATGTGAAGCACAGAGGCATTCAAGGAGATGTGCAATGTGGAGGCATTTACGTAGATGTGCAGTGTGGGGGATTTGATGGAGTTGTGCAGTATGGTGGGATTGACAGAGATGTGCAGTTTTGGGGGATTGCCACAGAGGTGCAGTGTGGATGGATGACGGAGATGCGCAACGTGGAGGGATTGAAGGAGATGAGCTGTGTGGGGGATTGACGGCGATGTGCAGTTTGGGTGGGATTGAAGGAGATGTGCAGTGTTGGGGGATTGACGGAGCTTTGAAACGCAGAGACATTGAAGGTGATGTGCAGTGTGGGGGGATTGGAGGAGATGTGAAGCGCAGAGTGATTGACGGAGATGTGCAGTGTGTGGGGCTTGATGGAGATGTGCAGTGTTGGGGGATTTACAGAGATGTGCAGTGTTGGGGGATTTACAGAGATGTGCAGTGTGGGGGGATTGAAGGAGATGTGCAGTGTTGGGGGATTGACAGAGATTTGAAGCGCAGAGAGATTGAAGGCGATGTGCAGTGTTGGGGGATTGGAGGAGATGTGAAGTGCAGAGGAATTGACGGAGATGTGCAGTGTTGGGGGATTGATGGAGATGTGCAGTGTGGGGGTCTTGACGGAGATGTGCTGTATGGCGGGATGGACGGAGATGTGCAGTGTGGGGGGATTGACGGAGATGTGAAGCACAGAGGCATTCAAGGAGATGTGCAGTGTGGAGGCATTTACGTATATGTGCAGTGTGGGGGATTTGATGGACTTGTGCAGTATGGTGGGATTGACGGAGATGTGCAGTGTGCGGGGATTGACTCAGAGGTGCAGTGTGTAGGGATTGATGAAGATGTGCAGTGTGGAGGGATTGAAGGAGATGTGCAGTGTGGCTGGATTGACGGAGATGTGCAGTGTGGAGGAATTGAAGGGGATGTGCAGTTTCGGGGGATTGAACGAGATGTGCAGTGTGGAGGGTTTGACGCAGATGGGGGTATTTAAGGAGTTGTACAGTGTGGATGGATTGATGGAGATGTCCAGTGTGGAGGGATGTAAGGAGATGTGCTGTGGTGGGCGATTGATGAGGATGTACAATGTGAACTGATTGACGGAGTTGTGCAGTGTGGGAGAATTGACGCAGATGTGCAGTGTGGAGTGATTGACGGAGATGTGCAGTGTGGGGGGATTGGAAGAGATGTGCTGTGTTGTGTGATTGTCGGCGACGTGCAGTGTGGAAGGATTGACAGAGATGTGCAGTGTGGAATCATTGACGGAGATGGGCAGTGTCTGGGGATTGATGGAGATGAGCAGTGTGGATGGATTGACGGAGATGAACAATGTGGGGTGATTGATGGAGATGTGCTGCTGGATGGATTGACCAAGGCTTGCAGTGTGGGAAGATTGATGGTGACTGCACTGTGGATGGATTGATGAAGATGTGTAGTGAGAATGGATTGTTGGAGATTTGCAACGTGGAAGGATTGATGGGGATGTGCAGTGTAGGGAGATTGAAGGAGGTGTGCTGTATGGAGGGATTAACGGAGATGTGCAGTGCGGAGGTTTTGAAGGAGATGTGCAGTATGGGGTTTGACGGAGATGATCTGTATTTGGAGATTAACGTAGATGCGCATTGTGGGGGGATTGATGGAGATGTGCAGTGTGGAGTGATTGATGGAGGTGTGCAGTGTGGGGGGATTGAAAGAAATGTGCTGTGTGGGGGGATTGTCGGCGACGTGCAGTGTGGAAGGATTGACGGAGATGTGCAGTGTGGAATCATTGACGGAGATGGGCAGTGTCTGGGGATTGATGGAGATTTGCAGTGTGGATGGATTGACGGAGATGAACAATGTGGGGTGATCGATGGAGATGTGCTGCTGGATGGATTGACAGAGACGTGCAGTGTGGGAGGATTGATGGTGACTGCAGTGTGGATGGATTGATGAAGATGTGCAGTGAGCTTGGATTGTTGGAGATTTGCAGCATGGAAGGACTGATGGAGATGTGCAGTGTGGGGTGGATTGAAGGAGAAGTGCTGTATGGAGGGATTGACGGAGAAGTGCAGTGTGGAGGTTTTGAAGGAGATGTGCAGTTTGGTGGGGATTGAAGTAGATGTGCAGTGTGGGGGGATTGATGGAGATGTGCAGTGTGGAGGAATTGAAGGAGTTGTGCAGTTTCGGGGGATTGAAGGAGATGTCCATGGTGGAGGGATTGACGCAGATGTGCAGTTTGGGGGGTATTTAAGGAGTTGAACAGCGTGGATGGATTGATGGAAATGTGCAGTGTGGAGTGATTGCAGGAAATGTGCAGTTTGGAGGGATTGAAGGAGATGTGCTGTTTGGGGGGATTGATGAGGATGTACAATGTGAACTGATTGACGGAGTTGTGCAGTGTGGGAGAATTAATGCAGATGTGCAGTGTGGAGTGATTGACAGAGATGTGAAGTGCAAAGGGATTAATGGAGATGTGCAGTGTGGGGTGATTGACGCAGATGTAGATCGCAGAGAGATTGAAGGCGATGTGCAGTGTTGGGGGATTGGAGGAGATGTGAAGTGCAGAAGAATTGACGGAGATGCGCAGTGTTGGGGGATTGATGGAGATGTGCAGTGTCGGGGGATTGACGGAGATGTGGAGTATGGGGGTCTTGATGGAGATTTGCAGTGTGGGGGGATTGACGGAGATGTGCAGTGTGGGGGGACTGACGGAGATGTAAAGCACAGAGGCATTCAAGGAGTTGTGCAGTGTGGATGCATTTACGTAGATGTGCAGTGTGGGGGATTTGATGGAGTTGTGCCGTATGGTGGGATTGACGGAGATGTTCCGGGTTGGGGGGTTTGACGCAGAGGTGCAGTGTGGATGGATGACGGAGATGTGCAACGTGGACAGATTGAAGGAGATGAGCTGTGTGGGGGCATTGACAGCGATGTGCAGTGTGGGGGGATTGATGGAGATGTGCAGTTTGGGTGGGATTGAAGGAGATGTGCAGTGTGGAGGAATTGAAGGAGTTGTGCAGTTTCGGGGGATTGAAGGAGATGTCCTTGGTGGAGGGATTGACGCAGATGTGCAGTTTGGGGGGTATTTAAGGAGTTGTACAGTGTGGATGGTTTGATGGAGTTGTGCAGTGTGGAGGGATGTAAGGAGATGTGCTGTGCTGGGCGATTGATGAGGATGTACAATGTGAACTGATTGACGGAGTTGTGCAGTGTGGGAGAATTGACTCAGATGTGCTGTGTGGAGTGATTGACGGAGATGTGCAGTGTGGGGGGATTGAAAGAGATGTGCTGTGTGGGGGGATTGTCGGCGACGTGCAGTGTGGAAGGATTGAAGGAGATGTGCAGTGTGGAGGGATTGACGCAGATGTGCAGTTTTGGGGGATTGAAGGAGATGTGCAGTGTGGGGGGATTGACGGAGCTTTGAAACGCAGAGACATTGAAGGTGATGTGCAGTGTGGGGGGATTGGAGGAGATGTCAAGCGCAGAGGGATTGACGGAGACGTGCAGTGTGTGGGGCTGGATGGAGATGTGCAGTGTTGGGGGATCTACAGAGATGTGCAGTGTTGGGGGATTTACAGAGATGTGCCATGTGGGGGAATAACGGAGATGTGCTGTGTGGGGGATTGATGGAGATGTGCAGTGTGGGGGGATTGATGGAGATGTGCTGTTTGGGGGGATTGACGGGGATGTGAAGCTCAGAGGCATTCAAGGAGATGTGCAGTGTGGAAGCATTTATGTAGATGTGCAGTGTGGGGGAATTGATGGAGTTGTGCAGTATTGGGGGATTGATGGAGAGGTGCAGTTAGGGTGGATTGACGCAGAGGTGCAGGGTGGATGGATGACGGAGATGCGCAATGTGGAGGTATTCAAGGATTTGAGCTGTGTGGGGGCATTGACGGAGATGTGCAGTGTGGAGGGATTGATGGAGATATGCAGTGTGGATGGATTGATGGAGATGTGCAGTGTGGCTGGATTGACGGAGATGTGCAGTGTGGAGGAATTGAAGGGGATGTGCATTTTCGGGTGATTGAACGAGATGTGCAGTGTGGAGGGTTTGACGCAGATGGGGGTATTTTAGGAGTTGTACAGTGTGGATGGATTGATGGAGATGTGCAGTGTGGAGTGATTGACGGAGATGTGAAGTGCAAAGGGATTAATGGACATGTGCAGTGTTGGGGGATTGACGGAGATGTGAAGCGCAGAGAGATTGAAGGCGATGTGCAGTGTTGGGGGATTGGAGGAGATGTGAAGTGCAGAGGAATTGACGGAGATGTGCAGTGTTGGGGGATTGATGGAGATGTGCAGTGTGGGGGTCTTGACGGATATGTGCAGTGTGGGGGTCTTGACGGAAATGTGCTGTATGGCAGGATTGACGGAGATGTGCAGTGTCGGGGGATTGACGGAGATGTGCAGTGTGGGGGGATTGACGGAGATGTGAAGCACAGAGGCATTCAAGGAGATGTGCAGTGTGGTGGGGATTGACGTAGATGTGCAGTGTGGGGTGATTGATGGAGATGTGCAGTGTGGAGGAATTGAAGGAGTTGTGCAGTTTCGGAGGATTGAAGGAGATGTCCATGGTGGAGGGATTGACGCAGATGTGCAGTTTGGGGGGTATTTAAGGAGTTGTAAAGCGTGGATGGATTGATGGAAATGTGCAGTGTGGAGGGATTGCAGGAAATGTGCAGTTTGGAGGGATTGAAGGAGATGTGCTGTTTGGGGGGATTGATGAGGATGTACAATGTGAACTGATTGACGGAGTTGTGCAGTGTGGGAGAATTAACGCAGATGTGCAGTGTGGAGTGATGGACAGAGATGTGAAGTGCGAAGGGATTAATGGAGATGTGCAGTGTGGGGGGATTGACGGAGATGTGAAGCGCAGAGAGATTGAAGGCGATGTGCAGTGTTGGGGGATTGATGGAGATGAGCAGTGTCGGGGGATTGACGGAGATGTGGAGTGTGGGGGTCTTGATGGAGATTTGCAGTGTGGGGGGATTGACGGAGATGTGCAGTGTGGGGGGATTGACGGAGATGTGAAGCACAGAGGCATTCAAGGAGATGTGCAGTGTGAAGGCATTTACTTAGATGTGCAGTGTGGGGGATTTGATGGAGTTGTGCAGTATGGTGGGATTGAAGGAGATGTGCAGTGTGGAGGGATTGAAGGAGATGTGCAGTGTGGGAGAATTGACCCAGATGTGCAGTGTGGAGTGATTGACGGAGATGAGAAGCGCAAAGGGATTAATGGAGATGTGCAGTGTGGGGGGATTGACGGAGATGTGAAGCGCAGAGTGATTGAAGGCGATGTGCAGTGTTGGGGGATTGGAGGAGATGTGAAGTGCAGAGGGATTGACGGAGATGTGCAGTGTTGGGGGATTGATGGAGATGTGCAGTTTCGGGGGATTGACGGAGATGTGCAGTGTGAGGGGGCTTGACGGAGATGTGCAGTGTGGGGTGATTGACGGAGATGTGCAGTGTGGGGGGATTGACGGAGATGTGCAGTGTGGGTGGATTGACGGAGATGTAAAGCACAGAGGCATTCAAGGAGATGTGCAGTGTGGAGGCATTTATGTAGATGTGCAGTGTGGGGGATTTGATGGAGTTGTGCAGTATGGTGGGATTGACGGAGATGTTCCGGGTTGGGGGGTTTGACGCAGAGGTGCAGTGTGGATGGATGACGGAGATGCGCAACGTGGGCAGATTGAAGGAGATGAGCTGTGTGGGGGCATTGACGGCAATGTGCAGTGTGGGGGGATTGATGGAGATGTGCAGTTTGGGTGGGATTGATGGAGATGTGCAGTGTTGGGGGATTGATGGAGATGTGAAGCACAGAGGCATTCAAGGAGATGTGCAATGTGGAGGCATTTACGTAGATGTGCAGTGTGGGGGATTTGATGGAGTTGTGCAGTATGGTGGGATTGACAGAGATGTGCAGTTTTGGGGGATTGCCACAGAGGTGCAGTGTGGATGGATGACGGAGATGCACAACGTGGAGGGATTGAAGGAGATGAGCTGTGTGGGGGATTGACGGCGATGTGCAGTGTGGGGGGATTGACGGAGATGTTCCGGGTTGGGGGGTTTGACGCAGAGGTGCAGTGTGGATGGATGACGGAGATGCGCAATGTGGGCAGATTGAAGGAGATGAGCTGTGTGGGGGCATTGACGGCAATGTGCAGTGTGGGGGGATTGATGGAGATGTGCAGTTTGGGTGGGATTGATGGAGATGTGCAGTGTTGGGGGATTGATGGAGATGTGAAGCACAGAGGCATTCAAGGAGATGTGCAATGTGGAGGCATTTACGTAGATGTGCAGTGTGGGGGATTTGATGGAGTTGTGCAGTATGGTGGGATTGACAGAGATGTGCAGTTTTGGGGGATTGCCACAGAGGTGCAGTGTGGATGGATGACGGAGATGCACAACGTGGAGGGATTGAAGGAGATGAGCTGTGTGGGGGATTGACGGCGATGTGCAGTGTGGGGGGATTGACGGAGATGTTCCGGGTTGGGGGGTTTGACGCAGAGGTGCAGTGTGGATGGATGACGGAGATGCGCAACGTGGGCAGATTGAAGGAGATGAGCTGTGTGGGGGCATTGACGGCAATGTGCAGTGTGGGGGGATTGATGGAGATGTGCAGTTTGGGTGGGATTGATGGAGATGTGCAGTGTTGGGGGATTGATGGAGATGTGAAGCACAGAGGCATTCAAGGAGATGTGCAATGTGGAGGCATTTACGTAGATGTGCAGTGTGGGGGATTTGATGGAGTTGTGCAGTATGGTGGGATTGACAGAGATGTGCAGTTTTGGGGGATTGCCACAGAGGTGCAGTGTGGATGGATGACGGAGATGCACAACGTGGAGGGATTGAAGGAGATGAGCTGTGTGGGGGATTGACGGCGATGTGCAGTGTGGGGGGATTGATGGAGATGTGCAGTTTGGGTGGGATTGAAGGAGATGTGCAGTGTTGGGGGATTGATGGAGATGTGCAGTGTGGAGGAATTGAAGGAGTTGTGCAGTTTCGGGGGATTGAAGGAGATGTGCATAGTGGGGGGATTGACGCAGATGTGCAGTTTGGGGGGTATTTAAGGAGTTGTACAGTGTGGATGGTTTGATGGAGTTGTGCAGTGTGGAGGGATGTAAGGAGATGTGCTGTGCTTGGCGATTGATGAGGATGTAAATTGTGAACTGATTGACGGAGTTGTGCAGTGTGGGAGAATTGACTCAGATGTGCTGTGTGGAGTGATTGATGGAGATGTGCAGTGTGGAGGGATTGACGGAGTTGTGCAGTGTGGGGGGATTGAAAGAGATGTGCTGTTTAGGGGGATTGTCGGCGACGTGCAGTGTGGAAGGATTGAAGGAGATGTGCAGTGTGGAGGGATTGACACAGATGTGCAGTTTGGGGAGGATTGAAGGAGTTGTGCAGTGTGAATGGATTGACGGAGATGTGCAGTGTGGAGGGATTGAAGTAGATGTGCAGTTTTGGGGGATTGAAGGAGATGTGCAGTGTGGGGGGATTGAAGGAGATGTGCAGTGTTGGGGGATTGACAGAGATTTGAAGCGCAGAGAGATTGAAGGCGATGTGCAGTGTTGGGGGATTGGAGGAGATGTGAAGTGCAGAGGAATTGACGGAGATGTGCAGTGTTGGGGGATTGATGGAGATGTGCAGTGTGGGGGTCTTGACGGAGATGTGCTGTATGGCGGGATGGACGGAGATGTGCAGTGTGGGGGGATTGACGGAGATGTGAAGCACAGAGGCATTCAAGGAGATGTGCAGTGTGGAGGCATTTACGTATATGTGCAGTGTGGGGGATTTGATGGACTTGTGCAGTATGGTGGGATTGACGGAGATGTGCAGTGTGGGGGGATTGACTCAGAGGTGCAGTGTGTAGGGATTGATGGAGATGTGCAGTGTGGAGGGATTGAAGGAGATGTGCAGTGTGGCTGGATTGACGGAGATGTGCAGTGTGGAGGAATTGAAGGGGATGTGCAGTTTCGGGGGATTGAACGAGATGTGCAGTGTGGAGGGTTTGACGCAGATGGGGGTATTTAAGGAGTTGTACAGTGTGGATGGATTGATGGAGATGTCCAGTGTGGAGGGATGTAAGGAGATGTGCTGTGGTGGGCGATTGATGAGGATGTACAATGTGAACTGATTGACGGAGTTGTGCAGTGTGGGAGAATTGACGCAGATGTGCAGTGTGGAGTGATTGACGGAGATGTGCAGTGTGGGGGGATTGGAAGAGATGTGCTGTGTTGTGTGATTGTCGGCGACGTGCAGTGTGGAAGGATTGACAGAGATGTGCAGTGTGGAATCATTGACGGAAATGGGCAGTGTCTGGGGATTGATGGAGATGAGCAGTGTGGATGGATTGACGGAGATGAACAATGTGGGGTGATTGATGGAGATGTGCTGCTGGATGGATTGACCAAGGCTTGCAGTGTGGGAAGATTGATGGTGACTGCACTGTGGATGGATTGATGAAGATGTGTAGTGAGAATGGATTGTTGGAGATTTGCAGCGTGGAAGGATTGATGGGGATGTGCAGTGTAGGGAGATTGAAGGAGGTGTGCTGTATGGAGGGATTAACGGAGATGTGCAGTGCGGAGGTTTTGAAGGAGATGTGCAGTATGGGGTTTGACGGAGATGATCTGTATTTGGAGATTAACGTAGATGCGCATTGTGGGGGGATTGACGGAGATGTGCAGTGTGGAGTGATTGATGGAGGTGTGCAGTGTGGGGGGATTGAAAGAAATGTGCTGTGTGGGGGGATTGAAGGGGATGTGCCGTGTGGGGGGATTGATGGAGATGTGCAGTGTGGAAGAATTGATGGAGATGTGCAGTATGGGGTGATTGATGGAGATGTGCAGTGTGGGGCGATTGAAGGAGATGTGCTGTGTGGGGGATTGAAGGAGATGTGCAGTTTGGGGATTGACGGGGATGTGAAGCTCAGAGGCATTCAAGGAGATGTGCAGTGTGGAGGCATTTACGTAGATGTGCAGTGTGGGGTGATTGATGGAGATGTGCAGTGTGGGGTGATTGATGGAGATTTACAGTGTGAGGGGATTGACGCAGAGGTGCAGTGTGGATGGATGACGGTGATGCGCAAGGTGGAGGGATTGAAGGAGATGAGCTGTGTGGGGGCATTGACGGAGATGTGCAGTGTGGGGGATTGATGCAGATGTGCAGTGTGGAGGGGTTCATGGAGATGTGCAGTGTGGAGGGATTGAAGGAGATGTGCAGTGTGGCTGGATTGACGGAGATGTGCAGTGTGGAGGAATTGAAGGGGACGTGCAGTTTCGGGGGATTGAATGAGATGTGCAGTGTGGAGGGTTTGACGCAGATGGGGGTATTTAAGGAGTTGTACAGTGTGGATGGATTGATGGAGATGTGCATTGTGGAGGGATGTAAAGAGATGTGCTGTGGTGGGCGATTGATGAGGATGTACAATGTGAACTGATTGATGGAGTTGTGCAGTGTGGGAGAATTGACGCAGACGTGCCGTGTGGAGTGATTGACGGAGATGTGCAGTGTGGGGGGATTGAAAGAAATGTGCTGTGTTGGGGGATTGTCGGCGACGTGCAGTGTGGAAGGATTGATGGAGATGTGCAGTGTGGAATCATTGACGGAGATGGGCAGTGTCTGGGGATTGATGGAGATGTGCAATGTGGATGGATTGACGGAGATGAACAATGTGGGGAGATTGATGGAGATGTGCTGCTGGATGGATTGACAGAGGCGTGCAGTGTGGAAGGATTGATGGTGACTGCACTGGATGGATTGATGAAGATGTGCAGTGAGCTTGGATTGTTGGAGATTTGCAGCGTGGAAGGATTGATGGAGATGTGCAGTGTGGGGGGATTGAAGGAGATGTGCTGTATGGAGGGATTGACGGAGAAGTGCAGCGTGGAGGTTTTGAAGGAGGTGTGCAGTATGGGGTTTGACGGAGATGATCTGTGTGGGGGGATTGATGGAGATGTGCAGTTTAGGGGGGATATAAGGAGTTGTGCAGTGTTGAGGGATTGTCGCAGAAGTGCAGTTTGGGGGGTATTTTAGGAGTTGCACAGTGTGCATGGATTGATGGAAATGTGCAGTGTGGAGGGATTGCAGGAAATGTGCAGTGTGGAGGGATTGAAGGAGTTGTGCTGTTTGGGGGGTTGATGAGGATGTACAATGTGAACTGATTGACGGAGTTGTGCAGTGTGGGAGAATTGGCACAGATGTGCAGTGTGGAGTGACTGACGGAGATGTGAAGTGCAAAGGGATTAATGGAGATGTGCAGTGTGGGGGGATTGACGCAGATGTGCAGTGTGGAGTGATTGACAGAGATGTGAAGTGCAACGGGATTAATTGAGATGTGCAGTGTGGAGTAATTGAAGGAGTTGTGCAGTTTCTGGGGATTGAACGAGATGTGCATGGTGGAGGGATTGATGCAGATGTGCAGTTTGGGGGGTATTTAAAGAGTTGTACAGTGTGGGTGAATTGATGGAGATGTGCAGTGCGGAGGGATGTAAGGAGATGTGCTGTGCTGGGCGATTGATGAGGATGTACAATGTGAACTGATTGACGGAGTTGTGCAGTGTGGGCGAATTGACTCAGATGTGCTGTGTGGAGTGATTGATGCAGATGTGCAGTGTGGATGGATGATGGAGATGTGCAGTGTGGGGGGATTGAAAGAGATGTGCTGTGTGGGGGGATTGACGGGGATGTGCAGCGTGGGGGGTATGAAGGAGATGTGCAGTGTTGGGGGGATTGTCGCAGATGTGCAGTTTGGGGGAGATTGAAGGAGTTGTGCTGTGTGGATGGATTGACGGAGATGTGCAGTATGGAGGGATTGAAATAGATGTGCAGTTTTGGGGGATTGAAGGAGATGTGCAGTGTGGGAGAATTGACGCAGATGTGCAGTGTGGAGTGATTGACGGAGCTGTGAAGCGCAGAGACATTGAAGGCGATGTGCAGTGTGGGGGGATTGGAGAAGAAGTGAAGCGCCGAGGGATTGATGGAGATGTGCAGTCTGGGGGGGCTTGACGGAGATGTGCAGTGTTGGGGGATTAAAGGAATTGTGCAGTGTTGGGGGATTGATGGAGATGTGCAGTGTGGGGGGATTGAAGGAGATGTGCAGTGTGGGGGGATTGAAGGAGATGTGCAGTGTGGAGGGATTGAAGTAGATGTGCAGTTTTGGGGGATTGACAGAGATGTGCCATGTAGGGGAATAATGGAGAAGTGCTGTGTGGGGGATTGACGGCGATGTGCAGTGTGGGGGGATTGATGGAGATGTGCAGTTTGGGGGGGATTGAAGGAGATGTGCAGTGTGGGGGGATTGATGGAGATGTGCAGTGTGGAGGAATTGAAGGAGTTGTGCAGTTTCAGGGCATTGAAGGAGATGTGCATGGTGGAGGGATTGACGCAGATGTGCAGTTTGGGGGCTATTTAAGGAGTTGTACAGTGTGGATGGTTTGATGCAGTTGTGCAGTGTGGAGGGATGTAAGGAGATGTGCTGTGCTGGGCGATTGATGAGGATGTAAATTGTGAACTGATTGACGGAGTTGTGCAGTGTGGGAGAATTGACTCAGATGTGCTGTGTGGAGTGATTGATGCAGATGTGCAGTGTGGAGGGATTGACGGAGATGTGCAGTGTGGGGGGATTGAAAGAGATGTGCTGTGTGGGGAGATTGTCGGCGACGTGCAGTGTGGAAGGATTGACGGAGATGTGCAATGTGGAGGAATTGAACGAGATGAACTGTCTGGGGGCATTGCCGGAGATGTGCAGGGTGGAGGGATTGATGGAGATGTGCAGTTTGGGTGGGGATTGAAGGAGATGTGCAGTGTGGAGGGATTGACGCAGATGTGCAGTTTGGGGGGGATTGAAGGAGTTGTGCAGTATGGATGGATTGACGGAGATGTGCAGTGTGGAGGGATTGAAGTAGATGTGCAGTTTTAGGGGATTGAAGGAGATGTGCAGTGTGGGAGAATTGACGCAGATATGCAGTGTGGAGTGATTGACGGAGATGTGAAGAGCAAAGGGATTAATGGAGATGTGCAGTGTGGGGGGATTGACGGAGCTGTGAAGCGCAGAGACATTGAATGTGATGTGCAGTGTGGGGGGATTGGAAGAGACGTGAAGCGCAGAGGGATAGACGGAGATGTGCAGTGTGGGTGGCTTGACGGAGATGTGCAGTGTTGGGGGATTGATGGAGATGTGCAGTGTTGGGGAATTTACAGAGATGTGCTGTGTGGGGGATTGAAGGAGATGTGCTGTGTGGGGGATTGAAGGAGATGTGCTGTGTCGGGGGATTGAAGGAGATGTGCAGTTTGGGGGGATTGATGGAGATGTGAAGTGCAGAGGGATTGACGGTGATGTGCAGTGTCGGGGGATTGACGGAGATGTGCAGTGTGGGGGGCTTGAGAGAGATGTGCAGTGTGGGGGGATTGACGGAGATGTGCAGTGTGGGGGGCTTGATGCAGAGGTGCAGTGTGGATGGATGAAGGAGATGCGCAACGTGGATGGATTGAAGGAGATGAGCTGTGTGGGGGCATTGACGGCGATGTGCAGTGTGGGGGGATTGATGGAGATGTGCAGTTTGGGGGGTATTGAAGGAGATGTGCAGTGTGGGGGGATTGACGGAGATGTGCAGTGTGGAGTAATTGAAGGAGTTGTGCAGTTTCGGGGGATTGAACGAGATGTGCATGGTGGAGGGATTGATGCAGATGTGCAGTTTGGGGGGTATTTAAAGAGTTGTACAGTGTGGGTGGATTGATGGAGATGTGCAGTGTGGAGGGATGTAAGGAGATGTGCTGTGCTGGGCGATTGATGAGGATGTACAATGTGAACTGATTGACGGAGTTGTGCAGTGTGGGCGAATTGACTCAGATGTGCTGTGTGGAGTGATTGATGCAGATGTGCAGTGTGGATGGATGATGGAGATGTGCAGTGTGGGGGGATTGAAAGAGATGTGCTGTGTGGGGGGATTGACAGGGATGTGCAGTGTGGGGGGATTGAAGGAGATGTGCAGTGTTGGGGGGATTGTTGCAGATGTGCAGTTTGCGGGAGATTGAAGGAGTTGTGCTGTGTGGATGGATTGATGGAGATGTGCAGTGTGGAGGGATTGAAATAGATGTGCAGTTTTGGGGGATTGAAGGAGATGTGCAGTGTGGGAGAATTGACGCAGATGTGCAGTGTGGAGTGATTGACGGAGCTGTGAAGCGCAGAGACATTGAAGGCGATGTGCAGTGTGGGGGGATTGGAGAAGAAGTGAAGCGCCGAGGGATTGACGGAGATGTGCAGTGTGGGGGGCTTGATGGAGATGTGCAGTGTGGGGGGATTAAAGGAATTGTGCAGTGTGGGGGGATTGATGGAGATGTGCAGTGTGGGGGGATTGAAGGAGTTGTGCAGTGTGGATGGATTGACGGAGATGTGCAGTGTGGAGGGATTGAAGTAGATGTGCAGTTTTGGGGGATTGAAGGAGATGTGCAGTGTGGGAGAATTGAAGCAGATGTGCAGTGTGGAGTGATTGACGGAGATGTGAAGAGCAAAGGGATTAATGGAGATGTGCAGTGTGGGGGGATTGACGGAGCTGTGAAGCGCAGCGACATTGAATGTGATGTGCAGTGTGGGGGGATTGGAGGAGACGTGAAGCGCAGAGGGATTGACGGAGATGTGCAGTGTGGGTGGCTTGACGGAGATGTGCAGTGTTGGGGGATTGATGGAGATGTGCAGTGTTGGGGGATTTACAGAGATGTGCTGTGTGGGGGATTGAAGGAGATGTGCTGTGTGGGGGGATTGAAGGAGATGTGCAGTTTGGGGGGATTGACGGAGATGTGAAGTGCAGAGGGATTGACGGTGATGTGCAGTGTCGGGGGATTGACAGTGATGTGCAGTGTCGGGGGATTGAAGGAGATGTGCAGTGTGGGGGGCATGACAGAGATGTGCAGTGTGGGGGGATTGACGGAGATGTGCAGTGTGGGGGGATTGACGGAGATGTGCAGTGTGGGGGGCTTGATGCAGAGGTGCAGTGTGGATGGATGAAGGAGATGCGCAACGTGGATGGATTGAGGAGATGAGCTGTGTGGGGGCATTGACGGCGATGTGCAGTGTGGGGGGATTGATGGAGATGTGCAGTTTGGGGGGTATTGAAGGAGATGTGCAGTGTGGGGGGATTGACGGAGATGTGCAGTGTGGAGTAATTGAAGGAGTTGTGCAGTTTCGGGGGATTGAACGAGATGTGCATGGTGGAGGGATTGATGCAGATGTGCAGTTTGGGGGGTATTTAAAGAGTTGTACAGTGTGGGTGGATTGATGGAGATGTGCAGTGTGGAGGGATGTAAGGAGATGTGCTATGCTGGGCGATTGATGAGGATGTACAATGTGAACTGATTGACGGAGTTGTGCAGTGTGGGCTGACTCAGATGTGCTGTGTGGAGTGATTGATGCAGATGTGCAGTGTGGATGGATGATGGAGATGTGCTGTGTGGGGGGGATTGAAAGAGATGTGCTGTGTGGGGGGATTGACGGAGATGTGCAGTGTGGAGGGATTGAAATAGATGTGCAGTTTTGGGGGATTGAAGGAGATGTGCAGTGTGGGAGAATTGACGCAGATGTGCAGTGTGGAGTGATTGACGGAGCTTTGAAGCGCAGAGACATTGAAGGCGATGTGCAGTGTGGGGGGATTGGAGAAGAAGTGAAGCGCCGAGGGATTGACGGAGATGTGCAGTGTGGGGGGCTTGATGGAGATGTGCAGTGTGGGGGGATTAAAGGAATTGTGCAGTGTGGGGGGATTGATGGAGATGTGCAGTGTGGGGGGATTGAAGGAGTTGTGCAGTGTGGATGGATTGACGGAGATGTGCAGTGTGGAGGGATTGAAATAGATGTGCAGTTTTGGGGGATTGAAGGAGATGTGCAGTGTGGGAGAATTGACGCAGATGTGCAGTGTGGAGTGATTGACGGAGCTGTGAAGCGCAGAGACATTGAAGGCGATGTGCAGTGTGGGGGGATTGGAGAAGAAGTGAAGCGCCGAGGGATTGACGGAGATGTGCAGTGTGGGGGGCTTGATGGAGATGTGCAGTGTGGGGGGATTAAAGGAATTGTGCAGTGTGGGGGGATTGATGGAGATGTGCAGTGTGGGGGGATTGAAGGAGTTGTGCAGTGTGGATGGATTGACGGAGATGTGCAGTGTGGAGGGATTGAAGTAGATGTGCAGTTTTGGGGGATTGAAGGAGATGTGCAGTGTGGGAGAATTGACGCAGATGTGCAGTGTGGAGTGATTGACGGAGCTGTGAAGCGCAGAGACATTGAAGGCGATGTGCAGTGTGGGGGGATTGGAGAAGAAGTGAAGCGCCGAGGGATTGACGGAGATGTGCAGTGTGGGGGGCTTGATGGAGATGTGCAGTGTGGGGGGATTAAAGGAATTGTGCAGTGTGGGGGGATTGATGGAGATGTGCAGTGTGGGGGGATTGAAGGAGTTGTGCAGTGTGGATGGATTGACGGAGATGTGCAGTGTGGAGGGATTAATGGAGATGTGCAGTGTGGGGGGATTGACGGAGCTGTGAAGCGCAGCGACATTGAATGTGATGTGCAGTGTGGGGGGATTGGAGGAGATGTGAAGCGCAGTGGGATTGACGGAGATGTGCAGTGTGGGTGGCTTGACGGAGATGTGCAGTGTTGGGGGATTTACAGAGATGTGCTGTGTCGGGGATTAAAGGAGATGTGCTGTGTGGGGGGATTGAAGGAGATGTGCAGTTTGGGGGGATTGACGGAGATGTGAAGTGCAGAGGGATTGACGGTGATGTGCGGTGTCGGGGGATTGACGGAGATGTGCAGTGTGGGGGGATTGACGGAGATGTGCAGTGTGGGGGGATTGATGCAGAGGTGCAGTGTGGATGGATGACGGAGATGCACAACGTGGAGGGATTGAAGGAGATGAGCTGTGTGGGGGCATTGACGGCGATGTGCAGTGTGGGAGAATTGACTCAGATGCGCTGTGTGGAGTGATTGATGCAGATGTGCAGCGTGGAAGGATTGACGGAGATGCGCAGTGTGGGGGGATTGAAAGAGATGTGCTGTGTGGGTGGATTGTCGGCGACGTGCATTGTGGACGGATTGACGGAGATGTGCAGCGTGGGGGGATTGAAGGAGATGTGCACTGTTGGGGGGATTGATGCAGATGTGCAGTGTGCATGGATTGACGGAGATGCGCAATGTGGAGGATTTGAACGAGATGAACTCTGTTGGGGCATTGCCGGTGATGTGCAGGGTGGAGGGATTGACGGAGATGTGCAGTTTAGGGGGGATTGAAGGAGATGTGCAGTGTGGAGGGATTGACGCAGATGTGCAGTTTGGGGGGGATTGAAGGAGTTGTGCAGTGTGGATGGATTGACGGAGGTGTGCAGGGTGGAGGGATTGGAGGAGATGTGCAGTTTTGGGGGATTGAAGGAGATGTGCAGTGTGGGAGAATTGACGCAGATGTGCAGTGTGGAGTGATTGACGGAGATGTGAAGCGCAAAGGGATTAATGGAGATGTGCAGTGTGGGGGGATTGACGGAGCTGTGAAGCGCAGAGACATTGAATTCGATGTGCAGTGTGGGGGGATTGGAGAAGTGAAGCACAGAGGGATTGGCGGAGATGTGCAGTTGGGGGGCTTGATGGAGATGTGCAGTGTTGGGGGATTGAAGGAGATGTGCAGTGTGGGGGGATTGACAGAGATGTGCAGTGTAGGGGGATTGAAGGTGATGCGCAGTGTGGGGGGGATTGACGGAGATGTGAAGTACAAAGGGAAAAATGGAGATGTGCAGTGTGGGGAGATTGACGGAGATGTGCAGTTTGTGGGGATTGACGGAGATGTGAAGTGCAGAGGGATTGACGGTGATGTGCAGTGTCGGGGGATTGACGGAGATGTGCAGTGTGGGGGGCTTGAGAGAGATGTGCAGTGTGGGGGGATTGACGGAGATGTGCAGTGTGGGGGGATTGACGGAGATGTGCAGTGTGGGGGGATTGATGCAGAGGTGCAGTGTGGATGGATGACCGAGATGCACAACGTGGAGGGATTGAAGGAGATGAGCTGTGTGGGGGCAATGACGGTGATGTGCAGTGTGGGAGAATTGACTCAGATGCGCTGTGTGGAGTGATTGATGCAGATGTGCAGCGTGGAAGGATTGACGGAGATGCGCAGTGTGGGGGGATTGAAAGAGATGTGCTGTGTGGGGGGATTGTCGGCGACATGCATTGTGGACGGATTGACGGAGATGTGCAGCGTGGGGGGATTGAAGGAGATGTGCACTGTTGGGGGGATTGATGCAGATGTGCAGTGTGCATGGATTGACGGAGATGCGCAATGTGGAGGATTTGAACGAGATGAACTCTGTTGGGGCATTGCCGGTGATGTGCAGGGTGGAGGGATTGACGGAGATGTGCAGTTTAGGGGGGATTGAAGGAGATGTGCAGTGTGGAGGGATTGACGCAGATGTGCAGTTTGGGGGGGATTGAAGGAGTTGTGCAGTGTGGAGGGATTGACGGAGGTGTGCAGTGTGGAGGGATTGAAGGAGATGTGCAGTTTGGGAGGTATTTAAGGAGATGTACAGTGTGGATGGATTGATGGAAATGTGCAGTGTGGAGGGATTGCAGGAAATCTGCAGTGTGGAGGGATTGAAGGAGATGTGCTGTGCTGGGCGATTGATGAGGATGTACAATGTGAACTGATTGACGGAGTTGTGCAGTGTGGGAGAATCGACGCAGATGTGCAGTGTGGATTGATTGACGGAGATGTGCAGTTTGAGGGGTATAGAAGGAGATGTGAAGTGTGGAGGGATTGACGCAGATGTGCAGTTTGGGGGGGATTGAAGGAGTTATGCAGCGTGGATGGATTGACGGAGATGTGCACTGTGGGGGGATTGAAAGAGATGTGCTGTGTGGGGGGATTTGACAGTGATGTGCAGTGTGGAAGGATTGACGGAGATGTGCAGTGTGGAATCATTGACGGAGATGGGCTGTGTCTGGGGATTGATGGAGATGTGCAGTGTGGATGGATTGACGAAGACGAGCAATGTGGGGTGATTGATGGAGATGTGCTGCTGGATGGATTGACAGAGGCGTGCAGTGTGGGGGGATTAATGGTGACTGCATTGTGGATGGATTGATGAAGATGTGCAGTGTGGATGGATTGTCGGACATTTGCAGCGTGCAAGTATTGATGGAGATGTGCAGTATGGTGGATTGACAGAGACGGGCATTGTGGAGGAATTGAAGGAGATGTGCAGTCAGGATAGATTGATCGATGCATGCAGTGTGGAGGAATTGAAGGAGATGTGCAGTGTGTGGGGATTAACGGAGACGTGCAGTGTGGGGGGATTGATGAAGCTGTGCAGTGTGGGGGATTGACGGAGCTGTGCAGTGTGGAGGGATTGACGGAGATGTGCAGTGTGGGGGGATTGATGCAGATGTGCAGTGTGGAGGGATTGACGGAGATGTGCAGTATGTGAGGATTAACGGAGACTGCGGTGTGGATGGATTGATGATGATGTGCAGTGAGGATGGATTGTCAGAGATTTGCAGCGTGGAAGGATTGATGAAGATGTGCAGTATGGTGGATTGACAGAGATGGGCATTGTGGAGGGATTGAAGGAGATGTGCAGTCAGGATAGATTGATAGATGCATGCAGTGTGGAGGAATTGAAGGAGATGTGCAGTGTGGGGGATTGACGGAGCTGTGCAGTGTGGAGGGATTGACGGAGAAGCGCAGTGTGGGGGGATTGATGCAGATGTGCAGTGTGGAAGGACTGACGGAGATGTGCAGTGTGGGGGGATTGAAAGAGATGTGCTGTGTGGGGGGATTGACGGAGATGTGCAGTGTGGAAGGATTGGCGGAGATGTGCAGTGTGGAATCATTGACGGAGACGGGCAGTGTCTGGGGATTGATGGAGATGTGCAGTGTGGATGGATTGACGGAGACGAGCAATGTGGGGTGATTGATGGAGATGTGCTGCTGGATGGATTGACAGAGGCGTGCAGTGTGGGGGGATTAATGGTGACTGCATTGTGGATGGATTGATGAAGATGTGCAGTGAGGATGGATTGTCGAAGATTTGCAGCGTGCAATGATTGATGGAGATGTGCAGTATGGGGGGATTGAGTGAGATGTGCAATGTGGAGGGATTGATGGAGATGTGCTTTGTGGAGTTATTGCCGGAGATGTGCAGTGTGGGGGGATTGAAGGAAATGTGCACTGTGCGGGGATTGATGGAGATGTGCAGTGTGGGTGGATTGACAGAGATGTTCAGTGTGGGGGGATTGACGGAGATGTGCTGTGTGGAGGAATTGAAGGAGATGTGCCGTTTAGGGGGGATTGAAGGAGATGTGCCACATGGGGTAATAACGGAGAGGTGCTATGTGGGTGGATTGAAGGCGATGTGCCATGTGGGGGGATTGAAGGAGATGTGAAGCGCAGAGGCATTCAACGAGATGTGCAGTGTGGAGCCATTTACGTAGATGTGCAGTATGGGGGAATTGATGCAGATGTGCCGCATGGTGGGATTAATGGAGATGTGCAGTGTGGGGGGATTGACGGAGCTGTGAAGCGCAGGGAGATTGAAGCAGATGTGCAGTGTGGGGGGATTGGAGGAGATGTGAAACGCAGAGGGATTGACGGAGATGTGCAGTGTGGGGGGTTCGAAGGAGATGTGCAGTGTTGGGGGATTGAAGGAGATGTGCAGTTTGGGTTATTTACGGGGATGTGCATTGTTGGGGGATTGACGGAGATATGCAGTGTGGGGGCAGTGACTGAGATGTGCAGTGTGTGGGGATTGGCGGAGAAGTGCCATGTGGGGGAATAACGGAGAGGTGCTGTGTGGGGGGATTGAAGGAGATGTGCACTGTGGGGGGATTGAAGGAGATGTGCAGTTTTGGTAGATTGACGGGGATGTGAAACGCAGAGGCATTCAAGGAGATGTGCAGTGTGGAGGCATTTACGTAGATATGCAGTGTGGGGGAATTGATGGAGATGTGCAGTATGGAGGGATTGACGGAAATGTGCACTGTGGGGGGATTGATGGAGATGTGCAGTGTCAGGGTATTGATTTAGATGTGCAGTGTGGGTGGATTGGCAGAGATGTTCAGTGTTGGGGGATTGACGGAGATGTGCAGTGTGGAGGAATTGAAGGAGATGTGCAGTTTCGGGGGATTGAAGGAGATGTGCCGTGTGGGGTAATAACTAAGAGGTGCTGTGTGGGTGGATTGAAGGCGATGTGCCATGTGGGGGGATTGAAGGAGATGTGCAGTTTGGGGGGATTGATGGGGATGTGAAGCGCAGAGGCATTCAACGCGATGTGCAGTGTGGAGCCATTTACGTAGACGTGCAGTGTGGGGGAATTGATGCAGATGTGCCATATCGGGGGATTGACGGAGTTGATCAGTGTTTGGGTATTGAAGGAGATGTGAAGCGCAAAGGGATTAATGGAGGTGTGCAGTGTGGGGGGATTGACGGAGCTGTAAAGCGCAGGGAGATTGAAGCAGATGTGCAGTGTGGGGGGATTGGAGGGGATGTGAAACGCAGAGGGATTGACGGAGATGTGCAGTGTTGGGGGTTTGAAGGAGATGTGCAGTGTGGGGGGATTGAAGGAGATGTGCAGTTTGGGGTATTTACGGGGATATGTATTGTTGGGGGATTAACGGAGATATGCAGTGTGGGGGCATTGACTGAGATATGCAGTGTGTGGGGATTGACGGAGAAGTGCCATGTGGGGGAATAACGGAGAGGTACTGTGTTGGGGGATTGAAGGAGATGTGCTGTGTGGGGGGATTGAGGGAGATGTGCAGTTTTGGTGGATTGACGGGGATGTGAAACGCAGAGGCATTCAAGGAGATGTGCAGTGTGGAGCCATTTACGTAGATATGCAGTGTGGGGGAATTGATGGAGATGTGCAGTATGGAGGGATTGACGGAAATGTGCACTGTGGGGGGATTGATGGAGATGTGCAGTGTCAGGGTATTGATTTAGATGTGCAGTGTGGGTGGATTGGCAGAGATGTTCAGTGTTGGGGGATTGACGGAGATGTGCAGTGTGGAGGAATTGAAGGAGGTGTGCAGTTTCGGGGGATTGAAGGAGATGTGCCGTGTGGGGTAATAACTAAGAGGTGCTGTGTGGGTGGATTGAAGGCGATGTGCCATGTGGGGGGATTGAAGGAGATGTGCAGTTTGGGGGGATTGATGGGGATGTGAAGCGCAGAGGCATTCAACGCGATGTGCAGTGTGGAGCCATTTACGTAGACGTGCAGTGTGGGGGAATTGATGCAGATGTGCCATATCGGGGGATTGACGGAGTTGATCAGTGTTTGGGTATTGAAGGAGATGTGAAGCGCAAAGGGATTAATGGAGGTGTGCAGTGTGGGGGGATTGACGAAGCTGTGAAGCGCAGGGAGATTGAAGCAGATGTGCAGTGTGGGGGGACTGGAGGAGATGTGAAATGCAGAGGGATTGACGGAGATGTGCAGTTTGGGGTATTGACGGGGATGTGCATTGTTGGGGGATTGATGGAGATATTCAGTGTGAGGGGGATTGGCTGAGATGTGCAGTGTGTGGGGATTGACGGAGATGTGCCGTGTGGGGGAATAATGGAGAGGTGCTGTGTGGAGGGATTGAAGGAGATGTGCAGTGTGTGGGGATTGATGGAGACATGCAGTGTGGGGGAATTAATAAGATGTGCAGTATGTTGGGATTGATGGAGCTGTGCAGTGTGGAGGGATTGAAGGAGCTGTGCAGTGTTGGGGGATTGATGCTGATGTGCAGTGTGGAGGGATTGAGGAGATGTGCAGTGTGGGGGGATTGACGGAGATGTGCAGTTTGTGGGGGATTGAAGGAAATGTGCAGTGTGGAGGGATTGACGCAGATGTGCTGTGTGGAGTGATTAACAGAGATATGCAGTATGGGGGGATTGAAAGAGATGTGCAGTGTGTGGGGATTGACGGAGATGTGCCGTGTGGGGAAATAACGGAGAGGTGCTGTGTGGAAGGATCGACGGAGATGTGCAGTGTGGAATCATTGATGGAGATGGGCAGTGTCTGGGGATTGATGGAGATGTGCAGTGTGGATGGATTGACGGAGATGAGCAATGTGGGGTGATTGATGGAGATGTGCTCCTGGATGGATTGACAGAGGCGTGCTGTGTCGGAGGATTGATGGTGACTGCAGTGTGGATGGATTGATGAAGATGTGCAGTGAGGATGGATTGTCGGAGATTTGCAGCGTGGAAGGATTGATGGAGATGTGCAGTATGGTGGATTGACAGAGATGAGCATTGTGGAGGGATTGAAGGAGATGTGCTGTCAGGATAGATTGACAGATGCATACAGTGTGGAGAAATTGAAGGAGATGTGCAGTGTGGAGGGATTGATGGAGATGTGCAGTGTGGGGGGATTGATGCAGATGTGCAGTGTGGACGGATTGACGGAGCTGTGCAGTGTGGAGGAATTGAAGGAGATGTGCAGTGTGTGGAGATTGACGGAGACGTGCAGTGTGGGGGGATTAATGAAGATGTGCAGTGTGGGGGATTGACGGAGCTGTGCAGTGTTGATGGATTGACGGTGATGTGCAGTGTGGAAGGATTGACGGTGGATGGATTGACGGTGATGTGCAGTGTGGAAGGATTGACGGTGATGTGCAGTGTGGAAGGATTAAAGGAGATGTGCAGTGTGGAGGGATTGAAGGAGATGTGCAGTGTGTGGGGATTGATGGAGACGTGCAGTGGGGGGATTGATAAGATGTGCAGTGTGGAGGGATTGACGGAGCTGTGCAGTGTGGAGGGATTGACGGAGATGTGCAGCGTGGGGGGATTGATGCAGATGTGTAGTGTGGAGGGATTGACGGAGATGTACAGTGTGGGGGGATTGACGGAGACGTGCAGTGTCAGGTGTTTGACGAAGATGTGCAGTTTGAGGGGACTGATGGAGATGTGCAGTGTGGAGGGATTGTCAGAGATGTGCGGTGTGGGGGGATTGAAGGAGATGTGCAGTGTGGTGGGATTGAAGGAGATGTGCAGTGTCGGGGGATTGATGGTAATCTGCAGTTTTGCGTGATTGCCGGAGACGGGCAGTATGGAGGGATTGCAGGAGTTGTGCAACCTGCATGGATTGACAGAAGTGTGCAGTGTGGAGGAATTGAAGCAGATGTGCAGTATGGGGGGAATGATGCAGATGTACAGTGTGTGTGGATTGATGAAGATGTGCAGTGTGGGGGGGCATTGATGGAGGTATGCAGTGTGGAGGGATTGACGGAGATGTGCAGTGTGGAGTGATTGACGGATATGTGCAGTGTGGAGGGATTGACGGAGATGTGCAGTGTGGAGGGATTGAAGGAGATGTGCAGTGTGTGGGGATTGATGGAGACGTGCAGTGTGGGGAGATTGATAAGATGTGCAGTGTGGAGGGATTGACGGAGATGTGCAGTGTGGAGGGATTGATGGAGATGTGCAGTGTGGGTGGATTGACGGAGATGTGCAGTGTGGAGGGATTGAAGGAGATGTGCAGTGTGGAGGGATTGATGGAGATGTGCAGTGTGGAGGGATTGACGGAGCTGTGCAGTGTGGAGGGAATGACAGAGCTGTGCAGTGTGGAGGGATTGACGGAGCTGTGCAGTGTGGAGGGATTGACGGAGATGTGCAGTGTTGGGGGATTGATGCAGATGTGTAGTGTGGAGGGATTGACGGAGATGTGCAGTGTGGGGGGATTGACGGAGACGTGCAGTGTCAGGGGTTTGACGAAGATGTGCCGTTTGAGGGGATTGATGGAGATGTGCAGTGTGGAGGGATTGTCAGAGATGTGCGGTGTGGGTGGATTGAAGGAGATGTGCAGTGTGGTGGGATTGAAGGAGATGTGCAGTGTCGGGGGATTGATGATAATCTGCAGTTTTGCGTGATTGCCGGAGACGGGCAATATGGAGGGATTGCAGGAGTTGTGCAACCTGCATGGATTGACAGAAGTGTGCAGTGTGGAGGAATTGAAGGAGATGTGCAGTATGGGGGGGATTGATGCAGATGTGCAGTGTGTGTGGATTGATGAAGATGTGCAGTGTCGGGGGGCATTGATGGAGGTATGCAGTGTGGAGGGATTGACGAGATGTGCAGTGTGGAGTGATTGACGGAGATGTGCAGTGTGGGGGGATTGACGGAGATGTGCAGTGTGTGGGGATTGACGGAGATGTGCCGTGTGGGGGAATAACGGAGAGGTGCTGTGTGGGGGGATTGAAGGAGATGTGCTGTGTGGGGGGATTGAAGGAGATGTGCAGTTTGGGGGGATTGACGGGGATGTGAACCGCAGAGGCATTCAAGGAGATGTGCAGTGTGGAGGCATTTACGTAGATATGCAGTGTGGGGGAATTGATGGAGATGTGCAGTATGGAGGGATTGAAGGAGATGTGCAGTGTGGGGGCATTGAAGGAGATGTGCAGTGTAGGGGGATTGAAGGAGATGTCCAGTTTGGGGGCATTGACAGGAATGTGAAGCGCAGAGGCATTCAAAGAGATGTGCAGTGTGGGGGAATTGATGGAGATGTGTTGTATGGGGGGATTGACGCAGATGTGCAGTGTGGGGGAATTGACGCAGATGTGCAGTGTGCAGGGATTGAAGGAGATGTGCTGTGCGGGGTGATTGATGAGGATGTACAATGTGAACTGATTGATGGAGTTATGCAGTGTGGGAGAATCGACGCAGATGTGCAGTGTGGATTGATTGACGGAGCTGTGAAGCGCAAAGGTATTAATGGAGATGTGCAGTGTGGGGGGATTGACAAAGATGTGAAACGCAGAGAGATTGAAGGAGATGTGCAGTGTGGGGGGATTGGAGGAGATGTGCAGTTTGGGGTGATTGACGGGGATGTGAAGCGCAGAGGCATTCAAGGAGATGTGCAGTGTGGAGGCATTTATGTAGATGTGCAGTGTGGGGGAATTGATGGAGTTGTGCAGTATGGGTGGATTGACGTAGATGTGCAGTGTGGGGGGATTGAAGGAGATGTGCAGTGTGGGGGGATTGGCGCAGAGGTGCAGTGTGGATGGATGACGGAGATGCACAATGTGGAGGGATTGACGGAGATGAGCAGTGTGGATGGATGGATAGAGATGTGCAGTGTGGAGGGATTGACAGAGATGTGCAGTATGGGGGGATTGAGGGAGATGTGCAATGTGGCGGGATTGAAGGAAATGTGCACTGTGGGTGGATTGAAGGAGATGTGCAGTTTGGGGGGGATTGACGGGGATGTGAAGTGCAGAGGCGTTCAAGGAGATGTGCAGTGTGGTGGCATTTACATAGATGTGCAGTGAGGGGGAATTGATGGAGTTGTGCAGTATGGGGGTTATGACAGAGATTTGCAGTTTGGGGGGCATTGATGCAGAGGTGCAGTGTGGATGGATAACGGAGATGCGCAATGTGGAGGGATTGAAGGAGATGAGCTGTGTGGGTGCATTGACGGAGATGTGCAGTGTGGAGGGCTGTAAGGAGATGTGCTGCGCTGGGCGATTGATGAGGATGTACAATGTGAACTGATTGACAGAGTTGTGCAGTGTGGGAGAATTGACGCAGATGTGCTGTGTGGAGTGATTAACAGAGATGTGCAGTATGGGGGGATTGAAAGAGATGTGCAGTATGGAGGGATTGAAAGAGATGTGCTGTGTTGGGGGATTGACGGAGATGTGCAGTGTGGAAGGATTGACGGAGATGTGCAGTGTGGAATCATTGACGGAGATGGGCAATGTCTGGGGATTAATGGAGATGTGGTGCTGGATGGATTGACAGAGGCGTGCAGTGAAGATGGATTGTCGGAGATTTGCAGTGTGGATGGATTGATGGAGATGTGCAGTATGGTGGAATGACAGAGATGGGCATTGTGGAGGGATTGAAGGAGATGTGCAGTCAGGATAGATTGATAGATACATACAGTGTGGAGGAATTGAAGGAGATGTGCAGTGTGTGGGGATTGACGGAGACGTGCAGTGTGGGGGGATTGATGAAGATGTGCAGTGTGGGGGATTGACGGAGCTGTGCAGTGTGGGGGGATTGATGCAGATGTGCAGTGTGGAAGGATTGACGGAGATGGGCAGTGTCTGGGGATTGATGGAGATGTGCAATGAGGATGGATTGACGGAGATGAGCAATGTGGGGTGATTGATGGAGATATGCTGCTGGATGGATTGACAGAGGCGTGCAGTGTGGGGGGATTAATGGTGACTGCATTGTGGATGGATTGATGAAGAGGTGCAGTGAGGATTGATTGTCGGAGATTTGCAACGTGCAAGGATTGATGGAGATGTGCAGTATGGTGGATTGACAGAGACGGGAATTGTGGAGGGATTGAAGGTGATGTGCAGTCAGGATAGATTGATCGATGCACACAGTGTGGAGGAATTGAAGGGTTTGTGCAGTGTGTGGGGATTGACGGAGACTGCAGTGTGGATGGATTGATGATGATGTGCAGTGAGGATGGATTGTCGGAGATTTGCAGCGTGGAAGGATTGATGCAGATGTGCAGTATGGTGGAGTGACAAAGATGGGCATTCTGGAGGGATTGAAGGAGATGTGCAGTCAGGATAGATTGATCGATGAATGTAGTGTGGAGGAATTGAAGGAGCTGTGCAGTGTGGAGGAATTGAAGGAGCTGTGCAGTGTGGAGGGATTGACGGAGCAGTGCAGTGTGGAGGGATTGACGGAGATGTGCAGTGTGGGTGGATTGATGCAGATGTATCGTGTTGAGGGATTGAGGAGATGTGCAGTGTGGGGGGATTGACGGAGATGTGCAGTTTGTGGGGGATTGAAGGAGATGTGCAGTGTGGAGGGATTGACGCAGATGTGCAGTTTGGGGGGTATTTAAGGAGTTGTTCAGTGTGGATGGATTGATGGAGATGTGCAGTGTGGAGGGCTGTAAGGAGATGTGCTGCGCTGGGCGATTGATGAGGATGTACAATGTGAACTGATTGACGGAGTTGGGCAGTGTGGGAGAATTGACGCAGACGTGCTGTGTGGAGTGATTAACAGAGATGTGCAGTATGGGGGGATTGAAAGAGATGTGCTGTGTTGGGGGATTGACGGTGATGTGCAGTGTGGAAGGATTGACGAAGATGGGCAGTGTCTGGGGATTGATGGAGATGTGCAGTGTGGATGGATTGACGGAGATGAGCAATGTGGGGTGATTGATGGAGATGTGCTGCTGGATGGATTGACAGAGGCGTGCAGTGTGGAAGGATTGATGGTGACTGCACTGGATGGATTGATGAAGATGTGCAGTGAGCTTGGATTGTTGGAGATTTGCAGCGTGGAAAGATTGATGGAGATGTGCAGTGTGGATGGATTGACGGAGATGAGCAATGTGGGGTGATTGATGGAAATGTGCTGCTGGATGGATTGACAGAGGCGTGCAGTGTGGGAGGATTGATGGAGATGTGCAGTGTGGATGGATTGACGGAGATGAGCAATGTGGGGTGATTGATGGAGATGTGCTGCTGGATGGATTGACAGAGGCGTGCAGTGTGGGGGGATTAATGGTGACTGCAGTGTGGATGGATTGATGAAGATGTGCAGTGAGGATGGATTGTCGGAGATTTGCAGTGTGGAAGGATTGATGGAGATGTGCAGTGTGGAAGGATTGACGGAGATGTGCAGTGTGGAATCATTGACGGAGATGGGCAATGTCTGGGGATTAATGGAGATGTGGTGCTGGATGGATTGACAAAGGCGTGCAGTGTGGGGTATTGATGGTGACTGCAGTGTGGATGGATTGATGAAGATGTGCAGTGAAGATGGATTGTCGGAGATTTGCAGCGTGGAAGGATTGATGGAGATGTGCAGTATGGTGGAATGACAGAGATGGGCATTGTGGAGGGATTGAAGGAGATGTGCAGTCAGGATAGATTGATAGATACATACAGTGTGGAGGAATTGAAGGGTTTGTGCAGTGTGTGGGGATTGACGGAGACTGCAGTGTGGATGGATTGATGATGATGTGCAGTGAGGATGGATTGTCGGAGATTTGCAGCGTGGAAGGATTGATGCAGATGTGCAGTATGGTGGAGTGACAAAGATGGGCATTCTGGAGGGATTGAAGGAGATGTGCAGTCAGGATAGATTGATCGATGAATGCAGTGTGGAGGAATTGAAGGAGCTGTGCAGTGTGGAGGGATTGACGGAGCAGTGCAGTGTGGAGGGATTGACGGAGATGTGCAGTGTGGGTGGATTGATGCAGATGTATCGTGTTGAGGGATTGAGGAGATGTGCAGTGTGGGGGGATTGACGGAGATGTGCAGTTTGTGGGGGATTGAAGGAGATGTGCAGTGTGGAGGGATTGATGCAGATGTGCAGTTTGGGGGGTATTTAAGGAGTTGTTCAGTGTGGATGGATTGATGGAGATGTGCAGTGTGGAGGGCTGTAAGGAGATGTGCTGCGCTGGGCGATTGATGAGGATGTACAATGTGAACTGATTGACGGAGTTGGGCAGTGTGGGAGAATTGACGCAGACGTGCTGTGTGGAGTGATTAACAGAGATGTGCAGTATGGGGGGATTGAAAGAGATGTGCTGTGTTGGGGGATTGACGGTGATGTGCAGTGTGGAAGGATTGACGAAGATGGGCAGTGTCTGGGGATTGATGGAGATGTGCAGTGTGGATGGATTGACGGAGATGAGCAATGTGGGGTGATTGATGGAGATGTGCTGCTGGATGGATTGACAGAGGCGTGCAGTGTGGAAGGATTGATGGTGACTGCACTGGATGGATTGATGAAGATGTGCAGTGAGCTTGGATTGTTGGAGATTTGCAGCGTGGAAAGATTGATGGAGATGTGCAGTGTGGATGGATTGACGGAGATGAGCAATGTGGGGTGATTGATGGAGATGTGCTGCTGGATGGATTGACAGAGGCGTGCAGTGTGGGAGGATTGATGGAGATGTGCAGTGTGGATGGATTGACGGAGATGAGCAATGTGGGGTGATTGATGGAGATGTGCTGCTGGATGGATTGACAGAGGCGTGCAGTGTGGGGGGATTAATGGTGACTGCAGTGTGGATGGATTGATGAAGATGTGCAGTGAGGATGGATTGTCGGAGATTTGCAGTGTGGAAGGATTGATGGAGATGTGCAGTGTGGAAGGATTGACGGAGATGTGCAGTGTGGAATCATTGACGGAGATGGGCAATGTCTGGGGATTAATGGAGATGTGGTGCTGGATGGATTGACAAAGGCGTGCAGTGTGGGGTATTGATGGTGACTGCAGTGTGGATGGATTGATGAAGATGTGCAGTGAAGATGGATTGTCGGAGATTTGCAGCGTGGAAGGATTGATGGAGATGTGCAGTATGGTGGAATGACAGAGATGGGCATTGTGGAGGGATTGAAGGAGATGTGCAGTCAGGATAGATTGATAGATACATACAGTGTGGAGGAATTGAAGGAGATGTGCAGTGTGTGGGGATTGACGGAGACGTGCAGTGTGGGGGGATTGATGAAGTTGTGCAGTGTGGGGGATTGACGGAGCTGTGCAGTGTGGGGGGATTGATGCAGATGTGCAGTGTGGAAGGATTGACGGAGATGGGCAGTGTCTGGGGATTGATGGAGATGTGCAATGAGGATGGATTGACGGAGATGAGCAATGTGGGGTGATTGATGGAGATATGCTGCTGGATGGATTGACAGAGGCGTGCAGTGTGGGGGGATTAATGGTGACTGCATTGTGGATGGATTGATGAAGAGGTGCAGTGAGGATTGATTGTCGGAGATTTGCAGCGTGCAAGGATTGATGGAGATGTGCAGTATGGTGGATTGACAGAGACCAGCATTGTGGAGGGATTGAAGGTGATGTGCAGTCAGGATAGATTGATCGATGCACACAGTGTGGAGGAATTGAAGGGTTTGTGCAGTGTGTGGGGATTGACGGAGACTGCAGTGTGGATGGATTGGTGATGATGTGCAGTGAGGATGGATTGTCGGAGATTTGCAGCGTGGAAGGATTGATGCAGATGTGCAGTATGGTGGAGTGACAAAGATGGGCATTCTGGAGGGATTGAAGGAGATGTGCAGTCAGGATAGATTGATCGATGAATGCAGTGTGGAGGAATTGAAGGAGATGTGCTGTGTGTGGGGATTGACGGAGACATTCAGTGTGCGGGGATTGATAAGATGTGCAGTGTGTTGGGATTGAAGGAGCTGTGCAGTGTGGAGGGATTGACGGAGCTGTGCAGTGTGGAGGGATTGACGGAGATGTGCAGTGTGGGGGGATTGATGCAGATGTGTCGTGTTGAGGGATTGAGGAGATGTGCAGTGTGGGGGGATTGACGGAGATGTGCAGTTTGTGGGGGATTGAAGGAGATGTGCAGTGTGGAGGGATTGACGCAGATGTGCAGTTTGGGGGGTATTTAAGGAGTTGTTCAGTGTGGATGGATTGATGGAGATGTGCAGTGTGGAGGGCTGTAAGGAGATGTGCTGCGCTGGGCGATTGATGAGGATGTACAATGTGAACTGATTGACGGAGTTGGGCAGTGTGGGAGAATTGACGCAGACGTGCTGTGTGGAGTGATTAACAGAGATGTGCAGTATGGGGGGATTGAAAGAGATGTGCTGTGTTGGGGGATTGACGGTGATGTGCAGTGTGGAAGGATTGACGAAGATGGGCAGTGTCTGGGGATTGATGGAGATGTGCAGTGTGGATGGATTGACGGAGATGAGCAATGTGGGGTGATTGATGGAGATGTGCTGCTGGATGGATTGACAGAGGCGTGCAGTGTGGGAGGATTGATGGTGACTGCACTGGATGGATTGATGAAGATGTGCAGTGAGCTTGGATTGTTGGAGATTTGCAGCGTGGAAGGATTGATGGAGATGTGCAGTGTGGATGGATTGACGGAGATGAGCAATGTGGGGTGATTGATGGAGATGTGCTGCTGGATGGATTGACAGAGGCGTGCAGTGTGGGAGGATTGATGGAGATGTGCAGTGTGGATGGATTGACGGAGATGAGCAATGTGGGGTGATTGATGGAGATGTGCTGCTGGATGGATTGACAGAGGCGTGCAGTGTGGGGGGATTAATGGTGACTGCAGTGTGGATGGATTGATGAAGATGTGTAGTGAGGATGGATTGTCGGAGATTTGCAGTGTGGAAGGATTGATGGAGATGTGCAGTATGGTGGATTGACAGAGATGGGCATTGTGGAGGGATTGAAGGAGATGTGCAGTCAGGATAGATTGATGGATGCATACAGTGTGGAGGAATTGAAGGAGATGTGCAGTGTGTGGGGATTGACGGAGACGTGCAGTGTGGGGGGATTAATGAAGATGTGCAGTGTGGGGGATTGACGGAGCTGTGCAGTGTGGAGGGATTGACGGAGATGTGCAGTGTGGGAGGATTGATGCAGATGTGCAGTGTGGAGGGATTGAATGAGATGTGCAGTGTGTGGGGATTGATGGAGACGTGCAGTGTGGGGGGATTGATAAGATGTGCAGTGTGGAGGGATTGACGGAGATGTGCAGTGTGTGGGGATTGATGGAGACATGCAGTGTGGGGGGATTGATAAGATGTGCAGTGTGGAGGGATTGACGCAGATGTGCAGTTTGGGGGGTATTTAAGGAGTTGTTCAGTGTGGATGGATTGATGGAGATGTGCAGTGTGAAGGGCTGTAAGGAGATGTGCTGCGCTAGGTGATTGATGAGGATGTACAATGTGAACTGATCGACGGAGTTGGGCAGTGTGGGAGAATTGACGCAGACGTGCTGTGTGGAGTGATTAACAGAGATGTGCAGTATGGGGGGATTGAAAGAGATGTGCTGTGTTGGGGGATTGACGGTGATGTGCAGGGTGGAAGGATTGACGAAGATGGGCAGTGTCTGGGGATTGGTGGAGATGTGCAGTGTGGATGGATTGACGGAGATGAGCAATGTGGGGTGATTGATGGAGATGTGCTGCTGGATGGATTGACAGAGGCGTGCAGTGTGGGGGGATTAATGGTGACTGCAGTGTGGATGGATTGATGAAGATGTGCAGTGAGGATGGATTGTCGGAGATTTGCAGTGTGGAAGGATTGATGGAGATGTGCAGTATGGTGGATTGACAGAGATGGGCATTGTGGAGGGATTGAAGGAGATGTGCAGTCAGGATAGATTAATAGATGCATACAGTGTGGAGGAATTGAAGGAGATGTGCAGTGTGTGGGGATTGACAGAGACGTGCCGTGTGGGGGGATTAATGAAGATGTGCAGTGTGGGGGATTGACGGAGCTGTGCAGTGTGGAGGGATTGACGGAGATGTGCAGTGTGGGGGGATTGAAAGAGATGTGCTGTGTAGGGGGATTGACGGAGATGTGCAGTGTGGAAGGATTGACAGTGATGTGCAGTATGGAGGGATTGCAGGAAATCTGCAGTGTGGAGGGATTGAAGGAGATGTGCTGTGCGGGGCAATTGATGAGGATGTACAATGTGAACTGATTGACGGAGTTGTGCAGTGTGGGAGAATCGACGCAGATGTGCAGTGTGGATTGATTGATGGAGATGTGAAGTGCAAAGGTATTAATGGAGATGTGCAGTGTGGGGGAATTGAAAGAGATGTGCTGTGTAGGGGGATTGACGGAGATGTGCAGTGTGGAAGGTTTGACGGAGATGTGCAGTGTGGAAGGATTGACAGAGATGTGCAGTGTGGAATCTTTGATGGAGATGGGCAGTGTCTGGGGATTGATGGAGATGTGCAGTGTGGATGGATTGATGGAGATGAGCAATGTGGGGTGACTGATGGAGATGTGCTGCTGGATGGATTGACGGAGATGTGCAGTGTGTGGGGATTGACGGAGACTGCAGTGTGGATGGATTGATGATGATGTGCAGTGAGGATGGATTGTCGGAGATTTGCAGCGTGCAAGGATTGATGGAGATGTGCAGTATGGTGGTTTGATAGAGATGGGCATTCTGGAGGGATTGAAGGCGATGTGCAGTCAGGATAGATTGATCGATGCATGCAATGTGGAGGAATTGAAGGAGATGTGCAGTGTGTGGGGATTGACGGAGACATGCAGTGTGGGGTTGATAAGATGTGCAGTGTGTTGGGATTGAAGGAGCTGTGCAGTGTGGAGGGATTGACGGAGCTGTGCAGTGTGGAGGGATTGAGGAGATGTGCAGTGTGGGGGGATTGACGGAGATGTGCAGTTTGTAGGGGATTGAACGAGATGTGCAGTGTGGAGGGATTGACGGAGATGTGCAGTTTGGGGGGTATTTAAAGAGTTGTACAGTGTGGCTGGATTGATGGAGATGTGCAGTGTGGAGGGCTGTAAGGAGATCTGCTGCGCTGGGCGATTGATGAGGATGTACAATGTGAACTGATTGACGGAGTCGGGCAGTGTGGGATAATTTACGCAGATGTGCTGTGTGGAGTGATTAACAGAGATGTGCAGTATGGGGGAATTGAAAGAGATGTGCTGTGTTAGGGGATTGACGGTGATGTGCAGTGTGGAAGGATTGACGTAGATGTGCAGTGTGGAATCATTGACGGAGATATGCTGTGTGGGGGGATTGAAAGAGATGTGCTGTGTGGGGGGATTGACGGCGACGTGCAGTGTGGAAGGATTGACGTAGTTGTGCAGTGTGGAATCATTGACGGAGATGTGCAGTGTGGAATCATTGACGGAGATGTGCAGTGTCTGGGGATTGATGGAGATGTGCAGTGTGGATGGATTGACGGAGACGAGCAA